>NC_133758.1:51207727-51510757 GCF_036562045.2 Rhinolophus sinicus
AGGCAAATGTAGAAGTAACAATAGTTTAATAAATTAATGTAAATTCTTTGTTTTGATGAGAAGAGGAACTGAGAGGTAAAAGGACCAGAAATAAAATAATAAACCTGTGATCAAACAAATGTGGCAGACTAATGAACTTGACCAGCAGCAAGGGCTATTTACCTTTAATAGCCAGAAAGAATAAACAAAAACCTATGTATCTAGGGAGGGTTTTTCTTGTTTGTTTTTGTCGGTACAGCTACAATCCCAGGCAGTCAACATGTATAATTTACAAAGGGTTCTCCTCCCTCCCCTTTTTCTTTCTTTTTTAAAAAAAAATTCTATAGGGGGAATTATTACCCAAGGCAGCATTAACTGATTCTATACGTATGTACCATTAAAATCATTAAGCACTCTTTTCTAGGGTATCAATTATACTGTCTCTAAATAAAGATTTCTTCTATCCAGTCTTGTTGATGGCAATTAAAACATGCTCCCAAGTCTCATGTCTCACTCTTCCAAATCCCTATTAACAACACTTCTAAATATCATGACTTTCAAGGGCACCTTCCTAGGGTTTTTGACTGATTCCCAGGCTGGTACTGGACAGCCCCAATTTTTTTTACTTCTCACTTCCCCGTGTGGCAAGGACTTAAAGAAGATTATCGAAACTAGTTTTTAAAAGTAGTCAGAGGGCCCAGAGATTCTTTGAAAGGAGTGCAGTCTAGGCAGTTACACCCAGTTAGTTCTGGATCTGTTGTTAATTCATTCTATTTTCACCACTGCCCTCAAACCCAAAAAATAATATAGTGTAAAAGGATTCCAAAACTTGAATTCTGAAAAATCCTGTGGTATGGTATATCCATAATACAGTTCCAAAAGCTCTTCCTTTTGCCAATAACTATGTATCTATCAATAATCAATTTAAGTGTAAATGGATTAAAAGCTCCAATCAAAAGACATAGGGTAGCTGGATGGGTAAGAAAACAAGACCCATGCATATCCTGTCTACAAGAGACCTACCTCAGACTAAAAGACGCACATAGACTAAAAGGGATGGAAAAGGGTATTTCACGCAGATGGAAATGAAATAAAAACTGGGGTAGCAGTACTTACATCGGACAAAATAGACTTTGAAACAAAGACTATAATAAGAGACAAAGAGGGACATTATATAATGATAAATGGATCAATAGAACAAGAGGACATAACCCTAGTAAATATCTATGGGCGCAACACAGAATCACCTAAATATATAACATAAATATTGACCTACATAAAGGCTACTTACAAATGGAAGAAAAGTTAACATAAAGACTAAGTAAGCTATATTACATGCAAGCTCCATTCTAATTATCTCTCTCTAGGTTAAATTAAACCATATGCAGCATACTAGATTAATCTTCAAGGGTATTTTAAGCATGGCTCGAACAAATTGCCTATGCAAGAAGCTTGGGCTGCTCAATGTTGTAAACTGGGCAATTTAAGAAGAGATAATATTTAAAATATAATATTTAGAATCAGGAGTCCTAGCTTAAAATTCTGGCTGGTACTTAGGAATGTTGTTCCTCGGAAAACAATTTAGTCCCTTTGTGTATCAGTTGACTTTTTATTAACATCAGACTACCACAGCCTATACATCACAGGGCTGCTATGAAGAATACTGTTCATAAAAGCTATAAACTATCAAGTGTTATATAATCATTCTTTTACAATATTCTTCTTCAATGTTTTCTCAAAAATGTAAATTTCAATCAAACTCCTTCAATGAAATTATTTTTACAATCATTAGGTCATCAAATCACACTGTATCTTAAGTCCTACCTCACCTATTTTAGAAATCCAGCAACTTAAATGTAAATCAAAATCGCATCTCTGGAAAACTGACAATATAAATTTGAAATATCTTTCTCTGAAAGTCTGTCATTTTGCATTGCCTTCCATTATTTAAGGAACAGAAGGGTTTACCCAACTCTGAAGTCACTCTGCTGAGACACCTATTCAAATGGAGTCACTGTCTTCTTGCTTTCACTTTGAAATTCAAAGTATGTTTCATGATACAGGATTTCAAGTACCATTTTTAAATTAAAACAAGCATACTTTTTCATTGCATTATTTTCCTAAACTTAATTTTAATATTACTTAATAATAATTTTATTTATTTACCTTTATGACCTTTTAACATGGACATACAACACACCATTTTTTACATACTAGGATTTTGTTTCTTTTTCTCCCAGGGTATCAGTCAAGTCAGTCCTTCACCAACGCTTTCCCCTATTCTACCCACTTTCTACTCACTATACATAGACTTTGGGGCTTAAAACCAATCAAAAGACCTGAGACACTTATCAAGATCTGGCAATGCCCCCCTTTCAAGATCTAGACCCTACCTAGGTCCTCTTGTATTCTCCACAGCTCCAGATTACCTGTACAATAGTATTTACTCTCTCTTCTGCCTTAGTCTAGGTTCTACATTTAGGAAAGGCAATTAGGATTCTAGAGCTTGGCTAGAAAATAATTTCTTCCCATCTCCGCGGCTGACTTAGACCTCGCTTGGTGGAAGTGGCAGGACCTGGTGTCCAACTACTCCCGAGGCGGGCCTCCATACAGTGTTCCCTGAGACAGAAAATAAGATTCATAAGATACCACCTAGTTGTAAAGGCAGCCCAAGCACCATTCCCGCTGACATCTCTGGTCCTCTACCTTCTCCAGCTTCTCTAGGATGTGAAAAGCCTTTTCACTCCATTCCCTTACCAAACATCTTGCTCTCAACCTAGGCACCATCAGAAAATTTTTCATTCTTTCTCCCTTTGCAGTAGAAGGCAACTGGTCCTTCAACTGGCCATGTTCAAAGATCCCTCGTTTGTGAATTTCTAGGTAAAGGTATTATCAGGGCAGGGAGCTCTCCCAGGTATGTGCCGTCCTGGCAAGCAGATTATTTCAAGCGTAAATAATTAATGCCCAAGAAATTCAGGACAAGTTTTTTTGTTGTTGCTTGTTTTACCTCCCCCTTTCCTTCTTGAAGAGATTCAAATAGAAAACCCTGTTTCGGGAAGGGAACCTTAGCATTATCACCTTAACATAGTCACTTCAGCACATGTGAATTGTGGTACACAGGAAGGATCCATGCAAAAATCTGTTCCTTAGATTCCCCTCTGTCCCACTGTTTCTGAGTAGCCTAGTAAGAATTTGTTTGGACTTTCTCCACTACCGGTGAATTACCTATGTCTCCTTTGAACTCCCAAACAGCCCCTTCTTTCTCTTTGTCCAAAATGACATCTATATCTCCATTCTGCCTCACTGTCTTTGGAATTTTCATGCTTATGTGAATTCCCCGTGCACAGGTAATACAATGTGATTTTCTCCTGTTAATCTACTGTATGTCCTTTGACTTATTTGACCAGCCACAAGAACTAAAAAGGGTAAGGGGAAAGATTCCTCCATCACAACAGCACCACCTATAAAAACTAACAACTGAGAAAAGTAAGCAATTATTCTAACAAAGTCTTCAATGAAATTATAAATATGCAAATAAACTATTTGTGCCTCCAAATGTCTAACGTTTTATCCTAAATTAAAACACACTGAGAACAGAACCTTAAAAAAGTTAACTGCAAGCATGAGCAACATCTATATTAATTCTGTAATATAATATACAATCAGTATTTCCTTCTCTGCTCTTTTCTTCCATCTTCCCTTACACTTTAGTCATAGCAACACATAATATTTATTTACTATTTATATAATAACGTAATATTTATTCACTACTTACCAGGTGCTGTTCTAAGGGCTTTATATGCATTAATTTATGTAAGGCTCTGAACAACTCTATGAGGTATGTATTATTATGTCTATTTACAAATAACAAAACTTGAGCATAGACAGGTTGAGTGAGTTACAAGAGTCTGTCCAAAGTGACAATGCCAAGATTCGAACAAAGCAGTCTGGCTCTTTTCTATTAACTACTCTGCTATACTGGCTCTAATACCTTCATTATCACACTTACATTCAAATCGCTTATAAACCACTAGAGGGCATGGATTGTGACCATCCTCAGAACCGAGCAGAGAAGTCTTGAGGCTCATGAATAAATCATTGTTGAGTTCTTCACAGGTATGCCTTCCCCTCCAGACTATGTTCCTTAAGGGTCAATGACATAAGTGACACTGCAGCTCTTCCTTTAAGAGTGCATGGCACCTAAGTGAAAATAAATGAATATGCAGAAGTTCTTGCTCCAGACATTCCTAAACACATGCTGAATAAATGTATCTTCTATTTACAAAGTCTTGAATCAAAATACAACAATGAGAAGCCCCTGTTTGGCGGTGAAAGCCAGAGCCAGCTCTGTAATCCTAACTTTGTAATAAATCAATAGCTGCTTTAAATAACAATTTAAATTTACTCGTAGGCAGCTAAGTAGTCTAAGGAAAAACAGTAAATGAAATGTAAAAGCTGTCCTTTGCTATATGAGTACTGCTCCGTTTAAGAGAGCTTTTACTTAAAAAATAAACCCAGACTTAGCAAAAGGTAAGCTTGCATATGGTTCAATTACTTTAAAAATAATCACTCTTTTTATAGAATCTTTCTAAATAGTAAATTCCCTTTACTTCACTCAAAACATCCAGGAATTTAAAAATTAAGCTTAATTTGGGCAAGGGAAACCATATTGGACAATGCTAAGGATTAATCACACAGTATTTAAAAGAGCTATTTCAAACTGCAGCTATTTCTGAATTACTTATACAGATGTTAGTCACAGTAAATCTCAGTATCAGACAGGCTTTCCACTAACTACACCACACATTCTACCACGGTTATCATTTCAATTCAGAATAATTTCCAAATTACCTTCTGTTGTTAAAAAAGCACACAGGAAATGAACATTCCTTCCTAACACTATTCTGGAAACAATATCAACTTAAAATAAAAAACAAAAACAAAAGAATCAACACTTGTAAAACTTCACTGTTTCAAAGGAAAGCTGAAATTTTAATATTTAAGGTCTGGATAACTTGTGAACATTTGCATTAAAGAAATATGCTTTCTAAACCTAACGATTCCTGCCAAGGCCACACCTTCTAAGCTTCCCGTAAATCACAAATCAAATGATGTGGAGCAACGTAAAAACTGCTAGGAGCTAAAGTGAAATTACAGGTAAGTCATCTCCATACAATCAGAAACGGGACAAGTGAACCCAGGACGCTAACAGGGACCACCAGGCGTCCCTACAGCTGGCCGCTAACTTGCGAGCAACTCTAAGGAAACACACCTTCCTTCCTCATAGCCTGCTTCCTCAGGAGGCTTGAGAGGAAAGGGGCGGCCCCCGGAAGGCACTCAAAAAGGGAAAAACACACCCCAAATTCCCATTTCAAATTTCTGTCTACTACTTTTTTCAAAAACAGACGGCCTGGCAGCTCCCAGGGCCACAAGAGAGTTGGAGGTGATGAGAGGGGTGGGCGATGGGACAGAACCCGAGCTGGAACATTACACAGGGCATCTCTCTTCACCAGTGGAATGGGGGCACACCGTTTCCTCCAGAAAGCGCGACTTTCTCTCAAAATCGGGACCCCCGCCGGTCCAGGACCACGCCTCGCCGGGCGGTTCTCCCGCCGGGCCGGGCCCAGGCCGCCGCCACCCGCCCTTCCTTCCCGGCCGCTCCCCGCGGGCCGCCGGCGACAGCAACGGCAGGGCGGGCGCACTCACATCCGTCCGCGTCCTCCTGCAGGTCCTCCTGGAGCAGCGAGAGGTCTGCGCCGAGGGGAGAGAAGAAAGGCCCGGTCAGCGCCTCAGGGACACTGCGCGCCGCCCCAGCCGCCCGCCACCCGCCCTCCCGGCCCCGCGGCGGCTCCCCGCGCCGGCGGCTTCGGTCCGGCAGCCACTCGGGGCGGCGGCAGACGGGCGGGCGCGGGGAGGCGCCGCCGCCGCCGCCGCCGCGCCACCCAGAGAACAGGGGGCCACGTACCCGCCATCTTGTGGTCGCCCCCTCCTCCTCGGTCTCCCGGGTATCCGGGGCTACATGGAGCGGCGCGAGCCGGGGAGCCGGTGGACGCGCGCGGGAGGGGCGGCGAGGAGGAGGGACGGGCCGGCGGGGGCGCGCGCGCGGGGCGTGCCGAGGGCCCGGGACTGGGGCGCGGGCGGAGCGGCTCCCGGACGCCGGGGGCGGGCGGGCCCCGGGCCTCGCCCCGCCTTGCCCGGCCGCACCGTGCGGCTCCCGGGTGGCGGGTGATCCCTCCTCCCGCCTCCCTCACTCCAGGCCCGGCCCGGCGGCGCGCGCTCACAGGCTCGGCCGGAGGCACCCTCAAGCCGAGCGCTTCGGTCGAAGGCGCGCAAGCTGTGCCGCCGGCCCGGGACCCTGCGGTGTGTGCCCGGGACCGGGCGGGGCCTCCCGCGGCCCGGCCCGCTTTATTGGGTCACCAGCCTCGCCCACAACCTCGTTGGCCGCAACCTTTCGCCGACGCGCCCTTCGCGGCCCCGCGACCCCTCCCCAGGGCTGCACGTACGTCGGCGGCGATCTGGGGCCAAGCAGAGGCCGAGAGTCCCACCCTTCGGGTGGAGGAAGCGCCGCCTCCCAGCGCGCCGGGGACACTTGCGAAGTGGCTGGTAACAAAGCCTAGGGCCCGGTTTCCTGGTCGTGGAGTGACAAAGTCATCCTTGTTCACCCGGCTTTCACACCCAGCACGTTTAATTATTAGACACAGAGTATTACCTCCATGTCCTGCTAATCCTGAGCTGACAAAGCGGAGATCCAACAGCAAGAGTGTTGGCAGGCCTCAGTTTAGATCTCGATTCTGCCATTTACTTAGTAGGCGTGTGACCCATTTGTAAAATGAAGGATGATAACAGTCTCTTGGGATTATTGGGATTAATGAAGAATGTAAGCAACCTAGCACAGTACTTGATATCTAGGAGGTGCTCGACGAAGGGTGCCTATGATTAGTTTTCTTTTCTTTGAATAGTTTAATTTTGGCAGCACTTGCACTCAACCGAAATTTGTATTATTCTCCTTTTTTTACATGTGTTAAGTGAGTAGCTCAAGCTCTCAAGAGCAAAGTGGGGGCTAAACCTAGGTTTTCTGATTCCATTTCACACTCCTATCTCCATGACTAATCTTATCTCCAGTTCTATCCAAGGCCTCCAAAATGGTAATCTCTTGAAGTGGAGAACAAAACAAGGACTTGTTAAATGATGCCAGTTTGGGGATCTGGACTCTTGGGGAGGAGAGGGAATTATAAATAGTTAATCAGCTTTTTCTGCTGTGTGTATCAGATCCTCTGAAATTCATGTCTGTGTAATAAAATGGGCTCTGCATAGCTATTCCAAAAACTTCCCTGTCAGATATTACAACATAGAACACATTGTATAGTAGGTATTAAATTTCTGAGAGTAATAAAAATTGGAATACAATCTGTGACTCCAGGTATGTCTAATTTTCTCAAATACAGAGTAATTAAAACTGAAGGCTAAATTGTCGTATTTCTCTCCTGACCTTGCAGAATGCCCTTATGTGAATTCACTGTGACACTAACTCTCAAAATGACAGGGCATTAGAAATTACAAACTAGCAACAGAAACCAATCCCAGCTGACTCAACCTGTAAGGGTTTTGCCCTGCTGTGGTACTTGTCTTGTGGACACCTACCACTTTAGTAATTCTGGATAGAAGGAGGAAGGAAGAGGATTTGGCTGTTTACACTAACTGGTGATCTCACAACACAAAATTTACAGAGTGTCAACTATTCTTCAGCCACTGTACATGCAAAGACAAAACTATCTGGATGATCTACCCAGTACAATTCTCCATGATCATGATAAAATAGAGGTTATGTACCAAATGATAGCCTAGGTAGGATATGGAGTGACTAACTGCCTTTGGTCGCTCGGCCTCAATAAATTTGATCTCAGTATTCTCTGGGAAGGCAGCAAAGAAGGAGGGTCTGTGTAACTTTGTCCATACTGCTCAAGACCTATGAATTTGATTATCTTACCTGCATTACACGTTACAGCATGTCCCTTTAGGG
Source organism: Rhinolophus sinicus (assembly GCF_036562045.2). Taxonomy (NCBI): domain Eukaryota; kingdom Metazoa; phylum Chordata; class Mammalia; order Chiroptera; family Rhinolophidae; genus Rhinolophus; species Rhinolophus sinicus. The sequence continues at coordinate 51,215,727 of NC_133758.1, forward strand.
AGTATGGTGTTTAGACATTTCAGTGAGAATATCTTCATTCACAGTTCAGCACAAGTACATGTTTTTTACATTTGATTTTCTCTCATTACTCCTTCCTCAAAGATAAGATCAACGGTTTTAAAACCAGTATTTATAAAACGCACTCTGTTCCCTCCTTATAAAAAAAATGATATCTAAAAATATAGCAATCATTATTCTATGTACCCTTACCCCACTTCACTTACAATGTAGCCTGTGGATACCAGAAGCTGTGTATTGTCTAGTAGTCAGAACACAACACGAAGTCTTAATCCTTAACTTGCTCTGCATTCAAATCTGTAAAATAGAGGAAATGTCACAAGTTACCTTTTAAAAAAGTATTGTCCCACTATATAGCTACTAAGGCCAGAATGTTTCAGGATAAGTCCTCTTCCAAATGATAGTGAAAACTTTTATTAGCAGCCAAGGAACCTTGGAAATTGATGATTTTGCTCTTCAAACAAAAACATAATAAACATAATGGGGAAAGTATTACAAATAAACAACAAAAAAACAAACCTGCCTGGCATTGCTTGATGCTATCCCTTTTTAAAAAATTTTTATTATATGTATGTATGTATATATATATATTAATTTATTATATATATATATATATTTTTTTAAATTTTTATTGGGTAACTTTTTTCCAGGACCCATCAGCTCCAAGTCAAGTCATTGTCCTTCAGTCTAGTTCTGAAGGGAGCAGCTCACCTCCAAGTCCAGTTGCTGTTTCAATCTAGTTGCGGGGGGCACAGCCTACAATTCCATGGGGGAATTGAACCAGCAACCTTGTTAAGAGCTTGCACTCTAACCCACTGAGCCATCTGACCGCCCTCTATCCCATTTATTGATTTTTATATTAATAATTGAAACCTTTACTTTTTAACTTTTATTTATTTTAAGTGTGCTTTTCCAGGACCCATGAGCTCCAAGTCAAGGAGTTGCTTCAATCTAGTTGTGGAGGGCACAGCTCACAGTGACCTATAGGTGATTGAACCGCCAACCTTGTTGTTAAGAGCACCGCGCTCTAACCAACTGAGCTAACCCGCCACCCCTTGGACTCTACCTTTTTTCTTCAGCTTGATTGTTCCTAAAGCTGAACATACATAAAAGGCAGATTATTAATTGTTGTTTTGAATAATACAAAAATTAATCTGAAAATGGAGAAATACTTATATGATAAAAATACTTTATAAACAAAATTTTTTAACCTTTATTTTCATTCATCTCAGTGTTTTGTTTTCTTTTTTTGAGCCAGATTGATGAGACATCACTCACAGACTGCCATTCCCAAGTAAAAAGAACAAATATTTTCCTTTTTGACTGATTGCTTTAGGTAATCTCTTACCCTAAGCTTCCCATACATACTTTGGTAAATGGTATACAGGTAAATATTTGTGTGAAATTTTTATTTTTTCTTCTATGCTTCTGTTTCCTTTTAAAGCTCCATGTCAAGATGACATTCCAAAAAGTGAAATCTTAGCCTTTCCTATAGCTTTAATAATTTAGTTTTGTTTTTCGAAAACACTGGATCTCTTTTTATTCACATCAGTTACAGATACATTTTCTCACACAATCCTAAAAAAAGAAAGAAGAAGAGGGCCCGACTGGTAGCTCAGGCGGTTAGAGCTCTATGCTCCTAACTCCAAAGGCTGACGGTTCGATTCCCACATGGGCCAGTGGGCTCTCAACCTCAAGGTTGTCGGTTCGATTCCTCGACTCCCGCAAGGGATGGTGGGCTGCGCCTCCTGTAACTAACAACGGGCAACTGGACCTGGAGTTGAGCTGCGCCCTCCACAACTAAGACTGAAAGGACAACAACTTGACTTGGAAAGAAAGGAAGAAAAGACAAAGAAAGAAAGAGAGAGAGAGAGAGAGAGAGAGAGAGAGAGAGAGAGAGAGAAAGAAAGAAAGAAAGAAAGAAAGAAAAGAAAAGAAAAGAAAAGAGAGAAAGGAGAGAGGGAGGAAAGAAGGAAGAAAAAAAAGGGGTGGAAGGAAAGAGGAAGGAAGGAAAAAAAATAGCTACAGAACTGAGCCCCATCCAGAGGTATCTCTATTCAGGCTGCGCTTCCCAATTTACAGAAGTTGAAGGTGGCCCATAGAATGCAATAGAACATAAGCTCTGTCCCACGGTTAGCCATGGCTGCAAGTTTCTTAGCATAGGCTTGTTCTGACCAGAATAGTGCATCATGTTACTAGAATCACCACTGTAAATCTAATATAAAAGAAAATAAATCGTTTGTTTCTTATCTACCTTGTTAAGTACTCCAGTGCTTTTCACTGTGCTCCAGATTAGCAGAGACAAAAGGATTCTCCCCTGAGCAATTTTGTAGATATCCCAGCAGAGGTGAAGCATCCTATAAAATGTGTTCCACATATTTTAATTTCATTAGAAAAACTAAGTTGTGAAAATAGCATTAAATTAATAAAAATGGCAGTGTTGATTTTCATTAATACCTTTCTCTTAAAATACAGAAAACATTAATTGCAATCACATTCAAAGAAATGTGGAAGAGCCTATCCCAACTTTGTCCAGCAGAGTGGGTGCTGTAGAAATGCTTATTATTCTGAATCTGAATGGATGAGTCAAATTGAACCAGGAAAAAATCATAAGTAAACCACACATTAAAACCCAGAAAAACTCGGTGATTAAACTATGTCTTGATTCTAAGGTCCGTTCACACTAATGGCTGCCCTATATTTCTATAACTCAGAAGAAATTGTTTCCATTCTAATTTCATCTTTCTGTGTATCTCTTTGTAACAAAATTGTTGTGTTCTTGGTCCTTGAGCCTTCATTTGGTAAGAAAAATATTAGCCCAATGATACAATACAATTCATATACAAGATAACTAATACATTTTTTAACTTTTTATTTTGAAATAATTAAAGATTCACAGGAAGTTAAAAAAAAAAAATACGGGAAGTGTTTGTGTACCCTTCTTCACCTAGTTTCTCCCAATAGGTAATATGGTACATTTTGAAATATTTCGAGACCTATGTACCAGGCATTAAGCTATTAGGTTGGTGCAAATGTAATTGAGGTTTCCGAGTGTGAATTTTAAATCATTATAACTAGGCTCAAACACATCTTTATTAATCAAAATAGGAGCCATTACAATCAACACATTTTGCCAACGAGAAATAAGTTTGTTTATTCCTGCAGCATAAAAATCCATGCTTCAGGATTCGATAAACTCTTGGAAAGCATTTTCTGTATCCTGCTGGTTGTGGAAGCGTTTTCCCTGCAAAAAGTTGTCGATATGCTTGAAGATGTGGTAATTCATTGCCGAAAGGTCAGATGAATATAGCAAATGAGGCAAAACTTCGTAGCCCAATTCATTCAACTTTTGAAGCGTTGGTTGTGTGACCTGTGGTTGGGAGTTGACATGGAGAAGAATCGGGTCCTTTCTGTTGACCAATGCTGGCTGCAAGTGTTGCAGTTTTTGGTGCATCTGCTGAGCATACTTCTCAGATGTAATGGTTTCGCTGGGATTCAGAAAACTGTAGTGGATCAGACTGGCAGCAGACCACAAACAGTGACCATGACCTTTTTTTGGTACAAGTATGGTTTGGGGAAGTGCTTTGGAGCTTCTTCTTGGTCCAATCACTGAGCTGGTCATCGCTGGTTGTCATATAAAATCCACTTTTTGTTGCACGTCACAATCCAATCGAGAAACGGTTCATTATTGTTGCATAGCATAAGAGAAGACAACATTTTAAAGTGACGATTTTTTTGATTTTCGGTCAGCTCATGAGGCACCCACATATTGAGCTTTTTCACCTTTCCAGTTAGCTTCGAATGCCAAACAACCGTAGAATGGTCGACGTTGAGTTCTTCAGCAACTTCTTGTGTAAGAGGATCAGCTTCAATGATGGCTCTCTGTGGGTCGTTGTCAATTTCCGATGGCCTGCCACCACGCTCCTCATCTTCAAGACTCTCCTTTCCTTTGCAAAACTTCTTGAACCACCACTGCACTGTATGTTCTTTAGCAATTCCTGGGCCAAATGCTTTGTCTCTGCTGCTTTACGACCCATTTTGAGCTCAAATAAGAAAATCACTCAAATTTGCTTTTTGCCTACCATCATTTCCATAGTCTAAAATAAATATAAAATAAACCACAAGTAATATGTCATTAGCAAAAAGACATAAACCAAGAAATACGCATTAAAATGATGTATAACAGGGGTGGCCAGTTAGCTCAGTTGGTTAGAGTGTGGTGCTGATAACACCAAGGTTAGTAGCTCAATGCCCACATGGGCCACTGTGAGCTGCACCATCCTTAAAAAAAAAAAAAAAGATGTATAACATAACCACATTTATTTAAGAATGTATTCCAATTTCAAACAGCAAATCTCAACAATGCAAAAACCGCAATTACTTTTGCACCAACCTAATAAATGCTTTTGTGTACTTTCTGAGACGGAGGAGGAGAAGAAGGAGAAGGGGGGAAGAAAGGAAAAGAAAATGTTTACCTTACTTAATTAGATTATTTAATAATTATTTTGCATTTTGCACAAAGTGTTTCACTATAGTCGAGGTAAACTTTGCCTTTCCCAAAGAAAATTAGAGAAGCCTGTGCACATCCTTTCTTTTATCCCTATCTATTGTTTTTCTCTTAGCTTTATTTTCTACCCTCTTCTTTGTGTCTTCAACCCTATTTTCCTCAGCTGCAAGTTTAGGAATCTCAGTCTTTCGCTGCACCTCCAAGCTCCTCAGGCAGAAACCACTGGTGAGTTCCCAAGACTGAAACTTGAAAGAAAATCCTAATGCCAATCATGAGACCAATCCCTAGACTCACACATACCCAGGCCCTGTAGTGGCGTCAGCGGGACCTGGGCTCTGCATCCTGGTTTTGCCACTACATGTCCATGGATTTTGAGCATTGCCTCACTTCTTTCTAATTTGGTTTTCATGTTTATGAAATGGAAATAAAAAAATAAAAGTGCCTTTCTCACGCATTGCTCTGAGGATTGAAGTACTTAATACCTGTAAAGTACTGATGCAGTGGCTGGCACATGGTAAAAACTCAGTAAGTAAATTCAACAGAGAACATATTAAATAATCATTCATTCTGAGCATCTGAAATTATTGGTGTAAATAGTAATGTTAGTAGATCTAGTGGGCCTCCAATTTGCCTTTGATTACTTTCTATTTTTGGCTGTCTCTGCTCTTCAGGAAATGGGAATGACAGTCTCCCAAATTTAATGACACTTCAGGTTGACTGGTATCCCCATGCTCACAGAGCTCTCATTTCTATATTTCTGCTGTTTTAGAAATAAATAATGCATATATTAGGGATGTAATGGCACTTTTACTTCAGCCCTGGCGCTCATCCCAACTCTGCTATTTAATTTCAGCTTTGAGTTCAGCCTTCAGAAGATCAAAAAGCCCCATGTTTGCTTCAATGTCATAGCAGCATCCCTGAGATAATGCTGCTCAGTGATCATATGTGTGCACAGGGTTCCATCACATCTAATAAGTGTGACAATCTCAATAATTAAAAAAATTGTGGCATGGATTTGTTATTATTATCTGAAGATACTCTTTCGAATATAATTAAACATTCTAAATGTAACTTAAAGGAAAATCTCCTTATGTTTCTTATGTTGAAATTCTATCAATTAAAAAGTTCTACATAAATTTATAATTGCCAGAGTAAATGCTGCAATATTAATGAATATTATTAAAGCCGAGTGCTTTATATAGTTAATTTTAGAAGAACATTATATACTTTTGGAGCCAATAAGTTTTTATAAAAACTTAATTACTAATATAAGGAAATAGAATAGTGACTATATTATGATTCCATTCTTTTCAGAATTGTTTATTATACAGTACTTGCAATTCTATCCTTAAAGAGAATAATCTAGTCCTAGCCACAGCAATCAGGCAAGGAAAAGAAACACAAGGCATCCAAAATGGAAAGGAAGAAGTAAAACTGTCATTATTTACAGATGACATGATATTATCTGAAGAGAACCCTAAAGAGTCCACTAAAAAACTATTAGAACTGATAAATGAATTCAGTAAAGTAGCAGCATATAAAATTAATATTCAGAAATTGGTTGCATTTTTATGCACTAATAATAAACAGTCAGAAAGAGAAGTTAAAAAAACAATCCTATTTACAGTTGCATTAAAAAAATACCTAGGGGGTGCGGCCGGATGGCTCAGTTGGTTAGAGCACGAGCTCTGAACAACAGGGATGCTGGTTCAATTCCCACATGGGATGGTGGGCTGCACCCCCTGCAACTAGATTGAAGGACAACAATTTGGAATGGATGGGCCCTGGAGAAACACACTGTTCCCCAATAAAAAATTTAAAAAAAGAAAACACAAAACCTAGGAATAAATTTAACCAAAGAGGTAAAAGACCTGTGCTCAGAAAATTATAAGATTTGAGGAAAGAAACTGAAATGGAAGCACATACCATGCTCATGGATAAGAAGAATTAACATCATTAAAATGTCCATACTACCTAAAGCAATATGTAGATTCAATGCAATCCATATTAAAATATCAATGGCATTTTTCACAGAACTAGAACAAATAATCCTAAAATTTATATAGACCCACGAAAGACCCTGAATACCCAAAGCAATATTGAGAAAGAAGAACAAAGTTGAAGGTATTGTGATACCTGATATCAAACTATATAAGGCTCTACTAATCAAAATGCCATAGTACTGGCATAAAAACAGACACACAGATCAATGGAACAGAATAGAGAGCCCAGAAATAAACCCATATCTATATGGTTATTTAATTTACGACAAAGGAGCTTAAAGTATACAATGAGTTAAGGACAGTCTCATCAATAAATGACATTGAGAAAACTGGACAGATGCAGGCAAGAAAATGACACTAGAACACCTTCTTATACCATATACAGGAATAAACTTGAAATGGATTAAAGACTGAAATGTAAGACTTGAAATCATAAAACTCCTGGAATCATAAAACATAGGCAGTAAACTGTCTGACATTGCTCTTAGTAACTTTTTTTTGGATATGTCTCGTAGGGCAAGAGAAACAAAAGAAAAAAAACAAATGGGACTGTATCAAACTAAAAAGTTTTTGTACTGCAAAAGAAACCAACAATACAAAAAGACAACCTACTGAATGGAAGAAGATATTTGCCAATGATACATTCGATAAGGGGTTAATATACAAAATATATAAGGAGCTCATACAACTGAACACCAAAAAAAACAAACAATATGATTTTAAAAATGGGCAGAGAGGATCTGAATAGACATTTCTCCAAAGAGGATATAAAGATGGCCAATAGACATATGGAGAGATACTCAACATCACTAATTATCAGAGAAATACAAATTAAAAGCACAATGAGATACCACCTCACACCTGTCAGAATGGCCATCATCAGTAAATCAACAAACAGCAAGTGTTGGTGAGGATGTAGAGAAAAGGGAAAACTTGTACATTATTGGTGGGATTGCAATTGGTGCAGCCACTATGGAAAACAGTAAGGTTCCTCAAAAATTAAAAATAGAACTATATGATCCAAGAATTTTACTTCTGGGCATGTGTCCAAAGAAATCCAAAACACTAATTCTAAAAGATATATGCACCCTTATATTCATTGCAGCATTACTTACAATAGCCAAGATATGGAAGTAACTTAAGTGTCCATCTATAGATGAATGGATAGAGAAGAGGTGACACATATGAATGATGGAATATTACTTGGCCACAAAAAATGAAATCTTACCATATGTGATAGCATAAATAGACATAAAGGATATTATGCTAAGTGAAATAAATCGGACAATGATGAATACCATATTATTTCACCTATATGTGGAATCTAAAAAACAAAATAAATGAACAAACAAAACAGAAACAAACTCAGACACAGAGAACAAACTGATGGTTGCCAGGTGGGGTTGGGGGGCTGGGTGAAGAAAGTGAAGGGACTAAGAAGTAGAAATTGGGGGGAGACAGGTGGCTCAGTTGGTTACAGTGCGAAGTCTGGGCAACGGGGCTGCTGGTTCGATTCCCACATGGGACAGCGAGCTGCACCCTCCGCAACTAGAATGAAGTCAATGAGCTGCCGCTGAGCTCCCAGGTGGCCAGATGGCTCAGTTGGTTGGAGCATGAGCTCTCAACCACAAGGTTGCCAGTTCACCTCCTTGACTCTCTCAAGGGATGGTGGGCTGCGCCCCCTGCAGCTAACAATGGCGACTGGACCTGGAGCTGAGCTGCACCTTCCACAACTAAGATTGAAAGGACAACAAGTTGACTTGGATGGAGCTGATGAGTCCTGGGAAAAATACACTACCGTTCCCCAATAAAAAGTCCTGAAAATACACAGTGTTCCCCAATAAAAAAAAAAAGTACAAATAGGAAGTTATAAAATAATCACAGGGATGCAAAGTGGAGCATAGGGAATATAGTCAATAATATTGTAATAACTATGTATGGTGTCAGGGGGGTACTAGACTCATCAAGGGGATCACTTTGCAAGTTATACAAATGTCTAAGTACTACTATGCTGTACACCTGAAATTAATATAATATTGAATGTTGACTGTAATTTAAAATTAAAAGAAAAACAAGAAGAAAAATAGAAACCTCAAAAAAGAAAAAGAATTACTCTCAGGTTTTTGTCTTGAGCTATTGGGTGTTTCTTATTGAGATGTTATTTATTGAGATGGAAAAGGCTGCGGGGAAGGCAAAAGGGGGAGTAATAGAATAAGAGTTCAATTCTGTATATGTTAAATTTGATATACCTGTGAGATAGCCAACTAGAGATGTTAAATGGGAAGTTTTTTGGGCCAAAGAAAGGTCTAAGGAGGAGGTGGAAACATGAAAGTTAAGTAAGGTGTGCAGTGACCACAGAGTATCGAACTCTAATAGCACAGCAGAAGTCTCCTGATTCTCCAGTCCTGTGTCCTTGCAAACTCATGCAAATGCCTAGTCAATGACATTATGGTATCATATAATTAGATAAAAGGGGTGTTTTCATGGGTCTAATTGAAAATAAGCACCTCTGTAGCAAATAAAAAGACATAGATGGATTAAAAGTAGTGACACAGTATCAAGGGCACAGATAAGATCCAGAAGGCTTGAAATTTACTTTTAGCTATGCTTCTTACTGGTTTAATTGTGCCTCAGAAAAGTGAATTCATAATATCAGATGATCTCTGAGATACCTATTTAAATATTTGACAACTCCCCAGCAATTGATTTTCTGAATACGTAACCTAATAATATTCTTGTACATGTGCATAGGGAAATGTGTATATGGGCCTCACTTAAAACATTGTTTAAAACAGCAAAAATAAAGGAACTGAAACATCCACCAAAAGAAAAAATAAAATATACCATATGTGACAGAATGCTGTATAACTGTTTTTAAAAAATGAACTAGATCTATGTGTATATATAAATACCACAAATATAGAATGTTGAATGCAAAAAAAGTAGGTTTTAGTATTATACTTGAAATAACTTTTTTTTATACTTGAAATAATTTACCTTTGTGGAGGCACATGTGTGTAAAAACATTAGCAGTAGCTAGGAAGGATGCATTCTGGTTTGTTATTGGAATGGGGAAAGAAATAAGACTAGGGATGGGCTATAAAGAAAGCTTCAAGTTAATGTTTTATATAAAATTATATTTGAACTACATATAGCAGTGTTAAAAGGAATTTGTTGTATTATTCTTTGCATATTTATATTAACTTTACGACTCAAAAAAGAAAATAATATGTAAAAACTGCATTTGCTTTTTTTTTTTTTAATTTTTTATTGGGGAATGTTGGGGCACAGTTTTTCCAGGGCCCATCAGCTCCAAGTCATCCTTTAATCTAGTTGTGGAGGGCACAGCTCAACTCCAAGTCCAGTCGCCGTTTTCAATCTTTAGTTGCAGGGGGCACAGCCCACCATCCCATGAGGGAATTGGACCTGCAACTTGTGTTCTTTTTTAAAATGCCCTCTCCCCGCCCAAAAAAAGATATTCACATCCTAACCCCTGGAACCTGTGAATGTCACCTTATGTGTCAAAAGGGGTGAGGGGATGGGGGTTACGAAGGTGTGATTAAATTAAGGATTTTGAGAAGGGGAAGCTTATCCTGGGTTATATGGGTGGGCCCTAAATGCTGATCTTTATAAGAGGGAGGCAAAGAGATTTTATTTTACGTACTCCAAAGAGTAGAGGCAATATAACCACAAAGGCAGAGATTGGAGTGATATGGCCACAAGCCAAGGGATGTTGGCAGCCACCGGAGCTGAAAGAGGAAAGAAACAAAATTTCCCCTAAAGCCTCCAGAGGGCACCTCGATTTTAGCCCAGTGATGCTGATTTCAGACTTCTGGCCTCCACAACGGTGATAGAATAAATTTATGTTATATTTAAGCCACCAAGTTTGTAGCAGTATATTATAATGTATAGCAGCTACATTAACTAATATGACTAGGTTTTTAAGTGTGTTATATGGACGTTGAAATATTCTAGGTTTACATTGGGTTGGCTAAAAAGTCTTTGATCGTTAAAAGGGAGTAAGCAGAGAGCTCAATAATGACACTTACAGGGAGGAAATGCTAGGCAGTATGAAGCTCAAAAGATGGAGAATTTTTAAAAGAAAGTAGAAGGGTAATTGTCTAGAAATGGCCATGAGAGAGCAAGATAAACACAACCCTCCCTCGCTGCAGGGATGTGAAGAAAGAGAACTTTCCCCAAAGGCAGCATTAGGGGAAGATCTATCCCAGGCAACCTTGTTGTTGAGAGCTCACACTCTAACCAACTGAGCCATCCGGCTGCCCCTCCAAAAGCTCAGTGGCAGCTGGTTGTCTTCAATCTAGTTGTGGAGAGTACAGCTCGCTGGCCCACGTGGGAATTGAACCAGCAACCCTGTTGTTAAGAACTTGCGTTCTAACCAACTGAGCCATCTGGCCACCCCCTGCACTTGCTTTTAAGTTCTAAAAAATACCCTTTAAGCTAAGAATCTTAAAAAAAAAAAGTCCCATTTGAAAACTCTTTACGTTTCATGAGAATGACATTAAAATCATAATGTCAACTTTGCCATCTCCTAAACAACATACAGTAACAACACAATGAACTATGTTTAATCCAAATAGATACACTAAAGTGTATAAACAGTAGGGAAAAAAAAACTATTAGAGAAAAAGTAGGTATCCCAAGTATATTTTGTTCCTTCTAATAAACTTAAAAACAGATGCCACAAAAATACTTACAGGAAAAAATTCCTTATATATTTGATACCATTGAAATTCAACATTAAAATTGAAGGGAACAAAGATTTGCCACCCTAAAACTGTCTTTTGGGATAGTGGTTTTAAGCTGGTTATTAAGAAATAAAAGACTCAGAAAGAATGTTTGACCCCACCCCCTTTCCTGCCAAGAGATTCAGATGGAAAGACCTGTTCCACGAAGGAAATCTTAGCATATTCCCCTTAGCCTAATTTGAATTAAGTTTGGTAGATAGGAAGTCTCTAAGCAGGGTCCTGTTAACTAGATTACCCACTGTGTCCCATTGTTTCTGGGTTAGCTACCAAGAATTTGCCTGCCATTATGCGCTCAGCTCTTCCTCAACTACCTGTAAATTGCCTGTTTTCTTTGAAATCTCAGACTTCTGTCCCCTTTCTCCTTTGTCCACAATGACATATATACCTCAACTGCCCAATGCATTTTGGGGTCTCATATCTTATGACACCCCTCAGCATGTATATCTGTAATATACTTTGGAAATTTTCTCCTGTAAGTCTGTCTGTTAATTTGATTACCGTGTTTCCCAAAAATAAGACCGGGTCTTATATTAAGGTTTGTTCCAAAAGACGCATTAGGGCTTATGTTTAGGGGATGTTATCCTGAAAAATCATGCTAGGGCTTATTTTCGGGGAAACACGGTATTAGTTCAGCTAGAAAAATGTAGAAGATGGGAGGAAAAATATTTTTTTAGGCCCCACAAAATAAAAACCTTGTCAAATATTTGCTATGGTCTGCAACCATTTTTTTGGTAATCGAAGACATATTTTTGAGATTTTTCTAGGTACACAATTCCTTTGAGGAAATACGGTACTGAAAACCATTTTCTCAAATTACGTTATGTTATGCATAAAAAATTAGTGCCATTCACTGTTCAATGTGCTGGTGACAATTTAGTCTCAGTAATGTGCAGCAGAGCAACTACAAAAGTGATTTCACAGATGACAACATTGACAAATTTTGTTCCTACACAATAATGTCAAACTTTAAAATATTGTTTACTAAAATATTTAAGGCTAAAATTATAATCCTAATTAAATTTTGACAACATGCCATTTATTTCTGTACTCCAGAAGGTTAATCTGTGATATTCAGCGTCTGCTTCAGCTTTGAGTGAATTTGGAACACTCCCAGCTTTGGCTAAATATTCTTTTTAAGATTTGGTAACATGGCGTTTGGCCATGATATGTATTCAGTGCACTGCTTGAACATACATCATGAGTAAATATGGTATGTATATGCATACTATTTACATGCATGCTACACTAGTTATCTACTATATTTTTCCTCAAAATCTCCCAAATCAATGTGGGCTGATAAGGAACACTGGCCTGTGATAAGATGAAAATATTTTGTTAAATATTAAAGAATTATAAGAAATGAGTTCCCTTGAATGACAGTAAAAATTATTTTGTATATTTAATGGGCAGAGGCCTTGAATAGACATTTCTCTGAAGAAAATATACAAATGGCCAACAAACACTTAAAAAGTTCTCAATATCACTAATTATTAGGGAAGTGCAAATCAAAACCATAGTGAGATACCACTTCACACTTGTTAGGATGGCTATGATTAAAAAAAAAAGAAAGTAATAAGCATTGGCAAGATGTGGAGAAATTGGAACTTATTTTGTTCAAAAGAGGGGAAACACGTGATTCCCTGTGTTTTGGCTGTTGAAAGACAGGGCACCCCATCTTTCGTAGGCTATCTCTGGGAATGAACTGTTGGGTCTGTGAGGCTGCCTCCTTTGCACATTTTATGGAAGAATTTTGCTTCCCTAGTTAGGTCATAAAAGATGTATTGGTTTGAATCACTATTAAAATTCTACTGTCACTGGACAGATGATGGATACTTTGAATTGGAAAAACTTCTAAATTGAAAAATTTCAGAGAGCTTAATATTGGTATAATAACTAGCCGTTGAAACATCCTTAATAAGATGGATGGACAGAAATTAGAACAGAAACCAAAGTCTACTCAGACCCCTTTCTATTTACCTTCAGACATTTGCAGATACCGTGAGAAATTAGGACATTGGAAGTACAATTGTCCTGCACTTAAAAAAAAAAAGTACAAAGAAAAATAACTTGTCTTAAGACTTTTGAATTTGCTTTTAGCTTCTTTGGTCTTACAGGTGCTAATAAACATTAGGTTAATTTACAAAAGAATTTTTAAAAGAGGCAGAAGGGAAAATTAAGAGATTTCCTAACAAGATGAAAAATTTTATAAGGTTATTGAGCTATAAAACTATGAGAAGTGGTATATTTCAACAGGTTTTAAAGGAATTAATAACTTTTTGATTAGAAATTTGGCCACATTGGAAACTAATGCCAGAGTCTGATAGGAATTTTTTTTTTTAATTTTGAACCCCCTCCCTATTTTACTCCCTCTGAGTGTAAAATAGAACGATATACCCAGAGGGAAAGAAGCAAATTAGACATTATGTAGTTAGACAGGTTGGTCAATCTATGATGTCTCTAAGTTTCAACCCAAATTCTGAGAGCAATTATTATCTTGCAAGTCTTTGTGAAACCAGAAATGCAGCTCTAGAGGCCGTTTAAGTCCACCTGTATCTTTATCATCCCCAATTCCTAAGACTGAAGGGGAAAAAAGGGAGATTAGGGTGTTTTTTAAAGTAAAAACTGCTTCTGTAGTTCCAAGGCATCTTTGCCAAGGACAAATACAAATCTTAAGCGTTTTTCTCCATGAATACTAGTAAGAAAAAGCTACACAGGTAACCTTAATTTATTCTGCCAGAAACAGTTTGGATCCAACTGTTCCTTTATATGATCTTATGCATCCTATGACAGTAACTTTAAAACGAAGAGTAGGAGGTTTCTGTTCATGTCTGTTTGTATGTTCTTGGCGTGTTGTGTGGTATTTTCTACCTCCAGATGGTATTGTTAATTTATAAAAAAGTACCTCTACTAAATTGGCTTAAACAAACAATTGCTTATATGAATTTACTCAAAAATACAATGGAAACTAACCCAGATGCTTTTCAAGATTATATGATATGAGAAAATATTCAACATTAAAACTAGTTTAAGTTTGGTTTCATTAAATAGACATTGTTTTTTATAGTTACTAACAGTAAATAATATATTTTCGTTTTACCTGTGCTTACAAAAATAAGTTCATGTTATCTCTGTTACAAAATTTGTCAAGAGAATAGCTTGGGTAATAATTAACTTCGAAAGCTTATTGAGTTAAGAACTAATAAATCAATGTAACTTTAAAAGGTTTTTGATAAAACTTCAATAATAATGATGTTACATGATACATATGAGCTCTGACAATTAAGTTTGTGAACTTTGTTGCAGAGATGTTGCTAACTTTTTTTTATATCGGAGGGATTATTCATTATGAGTTTGTACCAACTGGACAAACAGTTAACCAAGCTTACTACTTGGAAGTGCTGAAAAAGTAGCGTGAAAAAGTTAGACAACCTGAACTTTTTGCCAACAATTCATGGCTCTTGCATGATCACAATGCACCACTTCACACAGGCCTGTCTGTGAGGAAGTTTTTAGCCAGCAAACAAATAACTGTATTGGATCATGTTTCCTACTCACCTGATCTGGCCCCCAATGACTTCTTTCTTTACCTGAAGATAAAGGAAATGTTGAAAGGAAGACATCTTGATGACATTCAGGACATCAAGAGTAATACCGTGTTTTCCCGAAAATAAGACCTAACCGGAAAATAAGGCCTAGTATGATTTTTCAGGAGGACATCCCTTGAACATAAGCCCTAATGCGTCTTTTGGAGCAAAACTTAATATAAGACCCGGTCTTATTTTCGGGGAAACACAGTACGATGACAGCCCTCATGGCCATTCCAGAAAGAGTTCCAAAATTGCTTTGAAGGGTGGACTAAGCGCTGGTGTTGTTGCATAGCTTCCCAAGGGGAGTACTTTAAAGGTGACCGTAGTGATATTCAACAATGAGGTATGTAGCACTTTTTCTAGGATGAGTTCGCGAACTTAATTGGCAGACCTCGTATATGCTTAAATATAGTTTCCCAAATTCTTTTGATAACTTGAAACTTTAGAGTTTTACTAAGTTAATGATAAAAATGATTGAATATCGGGGTGACTGGATAGCTCAGTTGGTTAGAGCATGAGCTCTTAACAACAGGTTGTTGGTTCGATTCCCAAATGGGCCAAAGAACAGCGCGCTCCACAACTAGATTGAAAGCAATGGTTTGAACTTGGAGCTGAGACTCCGGTGGGCGGCCGGTTTGCTCAGTGGTTGGGGTGCGGTGCTTATAACACCACGGTCCGGTTCCCACGTGGGCCAATGAGCTGCGCCCTCCACAACTAGACTGAAAATAACGACTTGCTGGCAGATTAGTAGCACTTTCTTTTTATTCTCATAAATGGATTCTCAAGCCTTAGTCCTTTATTATATAAAGTGATTAGAACATAAGTAGTCTTCAGATTGTCACTAGGTTACCAAGCCTTGTGGATAATGCAACAAGAGGGAGAGAACCATTCTGACGTGACTCTATATAAGCACTACAGCCTGTCATAGCAGGCCCAGTCTTCATTAACAATGTATTTCCTGGTTTCTCAACTTCCCAAAACGAACAAGTCACTGACAAATCCCAATGGATAACTATTATGGGTAAGATTTATCTGCAGAGAAATCAGGGTGATATAGTAGAGTGAGAACATGTTTAACCTGAATATAATCAAGTTTTAACATTTAACTTCCCCGTTACTGGAAATACAGGGCAGAGAGGAGCAAGTTAAACGGCATGTTTAGACAACAGAATATTTGAGAAAGTGGGAGATTAAACAAAACAGCAGGTCACTTCAACAAGTCATTGTCAACATAAAAAGCAGAGGAAAGGAGTGCTGTTCTAGATTAAAAGAAAAAAAACTTTAAAACAACCAAATGTTAGGCATAACCTCAATTGGAGTTTGGTTTGAATAAACAAGCTACCAAAGACAATTTTGGTGCAATTGGTGAAATTTGAACATAGGCTGAGTATCTGCTGATGAGAGGGGAATTGCTGCTAATTAGGTTTGGTGTGATAATGTTACTAAAGTTATATAAGAAAATGTCCTTATTTTTCAAAGGTACATTCAAAGTATTTAAAGATAAGATGGTATGTCAATAATAGAAAACTTTGCAGAAAAAGAAAATAAAAAGAAGCAAAGGTGTTGAATATTGTTAAAACTAGGTAATGGGTAGCTTGCGTTATATTCTTCTTTGTACTTTTCTAATGTTTGAAATCTTTCAAAATAAAAGGTTAAAAATATATGAAATTTCAAATTTATGTTTAAAGACTTTCCTAGCTTTTTCATTTATTAGCTGTATGAAACTGCACATCATTTAAATTCTCTGAGCCTCTGATTCCCTTTTGTAAATTGGTGATGATACCAATAAATTCAAAGTTTCATGAAGAATTCAAAAGTCCAGTGAACTTGGGCAGCAAGGACAATTAAATTGCTCGGTATCTCTTGTGCCATATTTACTCCCTTCCAGCCAGAACATAAATGCTTGGCGCTAGTGTGCTCCAGGAAATTCCAGTCTGGAGCAGTACTGAAGGCCACCGGGCTGTGCCATGTGTCGCTGTCTTGTGAAATCTCAAAGCCTAGGGCAAATAATATGAATGAGCAACACTGTTGCTTCTCCATCATCTCTTAACAGAAAGTCAAACTTGAAGTTACTCAGAATTGGCAGTGAATAGTAAGGGACTGGAGAAGCTGAAGTGGCTGCTGGAAATGAAGGGGAAGCCACTGCAGTCATTTTCAATCTCCTCCTGGCTCCTACAAATGGCAACTTGTGCTAATGCAAAGAAAGAAGTGATTCTGGGGCTGTCCACTACTTCTTGATATCCTAGAACCCCAAATCCTTCCAGGCTAAAAACTCAATAAAAATATATGAAGCTGGATGTTGTGAAATATACAATTCCAAATTTGAAATACCATTTTGGATATGAAGAGATAGAATTATCATTTACCGAATGTCTGTTGTAACTCAGACTCTATGCACATTACATTTAGTGCTCACAATAATACTATGAAGAAGTACTACCTCCAATTATAGAAAATTGATGAGAAAATTGAAGCTTGCCCAAGGTTACAGAGGTAAACAAGAGTCAGAAGTAAGATTCTCACCCAAATCTGTCTGATTATGAAGCTTTAACAGCTTTAATCACTAGAAGCATGACTAGGGGAACGGAAAAAATAGACCTCAAGTGGACAGAGTTTAGGTGAAGCTCCAGTTCCCTTACCCATCATCTTTCTTTCATCTTCATTTCCTCTTTCCTCTCTCTAGCATTTTTAGTGTTCAGGCAGGATCTTTAGCTATCCACTCAAGTTTTCTGGACCTGACTTTCCTCATTTATAAACTGAGGTGACAAAATGGTGGCACTGACCCAAGTGTAAGCTAGGCATAGTGAGGCCCACCCACAGCTTTGATATGGACAAGCTACGTGCTAACACTCTCTCTGTGGCACTGATTCAGGGTTTTTTGTTCTTTTCCTTAGTGCCATCAACACCACGCTCCAACCGAGATAACCGGCCACTCCCAGGGTTTTCTGTTCTTGTTGGACTTCATAGAGACACTCCCATGGGTCACTAATTGAAATCCCTGGAACATTGTATGATAGAACTTGAACTGGGTAGTTGTTTACCCAACTCTTATCTTGTTCTTAGAAATGTATGGAATTTCTCTGTTTAACAAGTGCCATTTTGTTTCAGACCACTTTAAAGCAAAAGAAGTTTCTGGTAATGGCTTAGAGACAGTGATTCAGGCCTGTGGTCATGAGCACTGTGGTGCCCTCATTTTGGCATTATAACTATCCCCACGTGTCCTTGTTCAAATAGTAGTGGGAGGGACCTCAGGCAAAGACCAGGAGGAGGACTCCCTGTGTTTAAAATTAACAAGGCATAAAAAGGAAATTAATTCGGCCAACATCTTACTGTGCCTATGGGGATGAAAACTCAGGTATCCATTCCCTACAAGAAATGTACCAATTCCTTATAAGAAAAAAATTCCGTCTAAGATAATGACATAGACCAACGTAAGTACCTTTTTTTTAAAAATTTTTTGATAATGGATTTTTATCTTTTCACTTTCAATTTCATTTTGAAAGTTAAAGGATTTACTCCAGACCTGGCAGTAAAGATGTTTAAATAGAATGGGGATACTCTCAGTTATGCTGATCAGTATTAAATTTCTAGTAGCTCATTTTTCACGAAAGTGAATGAATGACTGATACGTCAATGCCTATTTATGTTTAATAATTGTGTGATCCTACATACTTTTAAGTACCAATCAATATTTACTAAGCTCCTACACTGCACAAGCCCCAGTGCTCATTACCGTGGAGTATACAAAAAAAAACAGAGATCATGATTCCTTTTTAAAGAACCTTAATTTCTTGGGGGTGGGGGGTGGGAGTGAATAAACCATGAGCTGTCATATGGAATACATAATATAATTAACTTATAGAGGAGAAATGTAATTTAGAAGTTCAGAAGAGAGATAGACCCCTAACAAATTTCATTCACTCAATCACCAATTCATTCATTCACTCAGTGAGTAAGAATTCAGGTGCTAAGAGGATTTCAAGATGAATAAGAAAGGGGCCTTTCCCTCAGACTTGTAGTAGACAAGCTAAGTCATGCACACTAATAACTATAATGCAAGGAAGAAGGTGATATGTGCCACAAGAGACGTAGAGATAAATGTATTGGAATTTCAGAACACAAAGGGATAACTCAGCCTCTGTCCAATCTAGGTTGGCTAATAAAGCAGATATGTAGACTGAGCCTTGAAGAGTGGGCAGGATCTGTACATATGGAGTTGATTAAAATCACTTCCATCAGTGGTGCATAGACAATTTTTTTCAAATTGACCATTGGTATTTGGAACATATTTTGCATAGAAACAATATTCTGTCTGGTATTTTGTCTCCCTGGTCTGTCCACAAAAGCTCAGTTAACCTACAACATTACCTGAGGAATATTATAAATAAATTCTTTCAACGACCCATAGATATTATGTCAAGGTTCCCATGGGAAAATTCAAATTGTTCAAATGTTGAAGCCAGGCACGCCACTTCCTACTGCCCAATCTTGGGATCAGGGCTCCCCCCTCAGCTTCCCTCCTGGCTGGAGCTCCCTCAGGTCCGAAGCCAATACATAAGGATAGTGAAGGCTTCTGTGATGGTGGAGATTTACAACAGAGGATCCAGGTTATAGGGAGCTTACATAACTTTGGGGGCTTTATTTAAGAAAAAGAATTTTAAAATCACTTCCTTTCACCATTTTACAAAAACATAAGTCTGTGTGAACATATTGATAGGGTGCCTCCCAGGCCTTGCAAGAGTCTCAGCACGTGAGATAGATACCCTGTAGTTTAAGCTTCATTAACTGTCTGAAAAATCAGACTCTGAGATTTGAAATGCATGGAGATCAGAAACCTGTTTATCCTCTGTTCTTCACTAAAATATGATGAAGTGTTTTGTATTAGGGGGGAAAGGGACTACAGTTCCAGCAGCCAACTGCTTTGCTGACACTGGGGTAGAGGGAAAGAATGATGATGAGGGTGAGGGAGGGAAGGCTGGGAGGTGGGAGGAGGCCGGGTATAGTCAACGATGGCCCAGGTGTATGAGCCAGACAGACCTGGCTGGTAATCCAAAATGTTCCAGAGTTGATCCTGGACAAGTGATTCTACGTTTTTCATCTTGAGGTTTCTCATTTGTAAAAAGGGGGGAAATGTCATTATCATTTGTAACAGTGCCAACTTCAGAGGACAGTTTCATTGAAAGAACATGCCTAAAATACCTAGCTCAATCCCTGGCTCACCACAACTGTTTAACAACGTGGAGGGATGAGTCATCTGGAAATTGTGATGTACCTATTTCAAATAGCTTTGCAAAACCACACTTTCCTGCCCATAAGTCTAGTTCACTTGTCTCTACAACTGAAATGAAGAAGGGACTGCAAGAAGTGTTGGCTGGAATGTAAAGCATTCTGGAGATGGTGACTGTACATATGCCTAAATTCTTTGTAAATTATAAAATCCAGTGCTCATGTGAGTTGGGCTGTCAGAGATGGTTCACAGATTTCCTAGCCACTAGATAATTACAGTGTTTTCAAAGGATGAAGTTAAGTCAGACAGACTGCTGGGAGAGCAGGGACTAGAGAAGCGGGTTGAGCAAGACAGTTGAAACAATTTAGCATGAGTATTTATATTAAAAACTGGCCAGGTAGATTCCTTACCTTTTAGAGACAAATACTGAAATATTTACAGATGAAGTGATATGATGTCTGTGTTCGGACTGAGTCTGAGTTGTTCCAAGATTTGTGCCTGAAAAGCCACAAGCCCAAAGAACACCCCAGCTGGCTGAGTGTGAGACATAGGTCTATTGAGACTTACTGACCGGGGAGTCTCCCGTGGCTGCGGGCCACAGGCATAGTGACCCGCATCCAGATGGAAAAGAAGCAAGGTTGTGTAGGTACAGCAAAACAAAAAGCATTCCGTGGGAGAAATCATCTGGCAGGCCCTGCAGGCCTGCTCTCATGCACACAGTGTCCCAAGAAGCTGGGAGACCTTGACTGCTGGCCAGCGTGCAGAACTGGCTGTCTGATAAGCAGTGTTCCCATGGAGCCAGGAGACCTTGACTACCAGCTTATCTGCTTGAGGACCAGGTTCTGGGACTTACTTCCCCGGGTGCAAATAAAATTGGCTATCTCTCCTTTTTGGTATATGTCTGAAAATTTTCACAGTAAAAAGTTTTTTAAAATGACCAAACAAATAAAATCACTTATTCTATAATTGGGCAAATATCAAAATGTGTCCTTTGCTGTGGCCCCACACTCCCTGTCAGCAAGGCTAACCTGACTGGTGTCTCCCCAATACTTCTTACCTGGTCCCACCTCTGTGCCCCCAGAATGGCTGTTGACCCAGCAGGAAGTATGTCAGAGGCACCTTGACTGACAAAGACAGCCCCTTACTTTACAGATTTCCCTGTGGGGGTGCCCTGTGTCTGCTGCTGTTATCTTCTTCCAAGTTTCTGGCCCTGCCTCGAGCTTCAGGATTCCTGTATGACCAGGGTCATGGTCTCACCTGCTTAGCCAGGTGCCTTGCTGAGATGTCTGGTACCAATATGTTTCCTACCTTCTGAGTTCTCTTTTAAATTTGGAGCCAGGTTCAGTCATACCTGGTGCTTATTTTTCTCCCCTTTCTCTCCCCTCACCCTGCTTCCGTGATCAATTGGTGCTCATAGCTCATAGGGATCATGAAAGGTGAAACAACTCAATTTTTTCAATTCAAAAGAATAATGAGCATTTCATTTCCTTGTAGTTTTATTCTGGAATTTTAAATTTAGTATTTCTTTTGCTTTAAATGTATCAATTTTCAGCCATCTTAATGAAATCACTATAGTAAATCTTTGGAGCATTAGATATATACCATCTACTAGGTTCTTAGTGCTGCCACAAAATTAGTGGCAATTGTATAAAAACATACATTTATTCTCTTATAGTTCTGGAGGTCAGAAGTCTGAAATGGGTCTGAGTTTAAAATTAAGGTGTCAATAGGGCCGTGTTCATTTGGAGGCTTTGGGGAGAATCTGTTACTTTGCCTTTTCCAGCTTTTAGAGGTCACCTGCATTCATTGGCTCATGTCCCCTTCCTCCACTTTCAAAGCCAGCAGTGTAGCATCTTCAAGCACCTCTCTGATTCTGAGCACTTCTGCCTCCCTCTTCCACTTTAAAAGACTCTTTTGATTACATTGGGCCCACCTGGGTAATCCAGAATAATCTCTTTAAGGTCAGCTGATTAATCATCTTAATTCCATCTGTAAGCTTAATTCCCCCTTTTCCACATAACCTAAAGTATACTGTTTCCAGGGATTAGGATGTGGACATCTTTTCTGGGGGTGGTGGTGGGAGGCATTATTCTGCCTACCAGATACCATATTAGAGATTAAATGTCAATTTAAATGTCAGGGAAAAAGTTATCCCAAGAATGAAGTGCTTGCTTTAGTAAATTCCATACAGATGACCAAGATACTGTTCAGTTAAATTTGTCTAAACAACGTGTTGATTGAACCATTCATGCTCCCAACACCATTGATTTCCAACTCAGCTTTTCCATAGGCTCCAGATTTTCAAGAAAAGCACCTTGTGATTCCACGTGAACTCCTTCCTGGTCCTTATGATGCTGCCTTTTAGATAATAGAATAAATGACATACACTTATCATTAATTGCTGTTGGCCCAGCACAACCCTGCACTTGTTCTCTGCTCAACCCCAGGGCACCAGCTGTGCTGCATGAGGGCTTATGTCCCAGGGACATGGCCTCAGTGTCCAACCTCAGTGACTTCAGTGCCCAACATTGTGATGAGCACAGGAAACCCACACGCAGATAATTCTGAAGCTGGACGGAAACCTAGAGAAGATCTTTTTTTCTCTCCTTATAGATGAAGAAAATGAGGCTTCAGGATGCAGGTGACTTTAAAATGACATGTATGTAGTGGCAGAGACCAGAACCAGAATCAGATCTTTGAGGGGCCAGACAGAGCCTATCCTGTTGTTTCCCCGCAAATCACCACTGGTAACACCCAGAACTCTTTTAGAAGAATACTTGTTTTTAACAAGAAGATTAATGTCATTTTAGTGTTACAAGACTACAGCTCCATGATAACATAAGGATGAAAATCCTTTGTTCCAAAAGTATAAGCAAGATAAGATGTGGTAAAATAAAGCAAAGAAAAGTAACACAGTGAAGATAACGATTAAGCCTGTATTCAGAATAAACTACTTCCACAGGCTCAGGCCAAGATTAGGGAGGTGGTACATCCTCCTACGAGTTCTCCTAGATGTGGCAGTGGGGCCAAAAAGGGGTGCGTCCCTCCCCCTGGATATTGGTATGAAGTGGGAACTCATAAGGCCAGTTGTACCCCAGTACTGGTGGTCCCAACAGCTGGCCCAAGGAAATAATGACACACAGACTATCCAAATACTTCTCCCCATGTCCTGGCTCATGCTGTCTATATTCATTCATTCATGCATGCATGCATTCATTCATTCATTCTCAGTCAACAAACATGTAATAAATACCTGCTTTGAGAGTCAGTGCAGTAGTGCAGTAGGGACTGAAGATAATTAGAAGATGAATAATCCTGTGGGTTTACCGAGCCTTACTGTCCAGTCCAGCCGTTCACAATATTAAACTTTCATACAACTGAATTTTGTCAAATAATCCACAGCGGTAAACACAGCCTCGGAAATGTGTGAGTGTGCGGAAGGCAGAACATCTTCCCCAGGGCAATCCTGAAAGAAGGCAGATGCTGGGACAAATACCCTGAGAGGATGGATCTAGACAGGAATGTTGGTCAGGATTTTAGAGTAAAGTACGAGTTTGTCAGGCTGCTCAGGGCTATTTCATCATCTCCTGGAAACTGTTGTTACAGCTCAATGAATCACTAATACTCTGTGCATTTTGGTCTTTTGAGTGAGTAGGTCCTACCAATCCTCAGGCAAGCAATAAATAAATATGTGTTTATTGGTGTATTTGGGCCTGAGGTTGAAATGTGCTGGGTGCTTCCTTATTTAATAATTCCATTTGTAAATTAACCCAAATCTTAACAAAAGGGAAAAAATGGTACTCTTACTTTGTGACATTTTTGAAGTAACAATTCATGGTACAACTTCTCGTTTTAAATCCTGTACTTCAATGTAAGGCATTCTCCCTATCAGGACTGGCATTTTAATTCAACAGCGTTTTTTCAGTTGGTTCTTCCATGATCAGACATCTGAGTAAGATGTGTGTTATACAAAGAGAAATCTGTTTCTTGCATAAAGGATATTGAAATGATTTATATGTTTTTAATGCATGAAAGTGATGTCTAGTTGAACAATGAATCATTTTATATATTAAATAATACAAAATGAATTTTGACAAACAGGTGTCAGATTAAAAATATATGTAGGCTATGTAATTCAGTTTTACATCATTTGACCTTGATATTCTAATTCATTGCCACATAAAATGAGCTATCATGAGAGGAATTGATTTATTACTGTTACTTTTCTTTCTATTTCCTTTTTTGCCTTTTCTTTTTCATAGAACTGAACAAGGTATAGAGAGTTATTTTGTGTGTCTGATCAACAGAAAAACAATTTAGAATTTTAAATAAAGTAAATTTTAGCGTCCTTATAAACCTCACCATGGAGACCAGAGAGTAAATTATTGCCATGGAGACATTTGTAAATCCACCATGCCTGGATTTATGATTACCACACATTCAGATGTTAACATACATTAGAAATCGTATGCAAAGCACTTTAAGTTCTTCATTGAAAGCATGGTGATGAATGAAATGAATATTAAATAGACTTCAATGCCCTAAAGGTTTCCTCTTCCTTGGTACATGAAAAGGAAGTCCACAGCTCTCAGACTTCACCCCAATTCCTGATTCAGTTTGTAGTGGAGGCTGAGCAATCTGTATTTTAAAAAAGCTGTCCAGGAGACATTGAGAACCAGCCCTGTGCGAGAATCTCACAAACAGGAATTTTTGGGCAACAAATCATTAGTCATCACGAATGGTGTCTGGATTTGGTCTTAGTTAAATAAGAGTTTTTACTGATCTTTCAGGGATTTACTCTGATGTTAAAAATTAATTGTAATTAACTAAAATTTGTAAATACCTAGCTCTCAAGCATTTCCATTCAGTTCACATATTGTACTCTATGTGTTAATTTACTACATTTTAGCCATTGCCTTTAGAGGGGCTTCTACAAATTAAATTTCCTTAGATATTTCAAACTGTGTAATGATATTGTACTTGATTTTAAAAAGTACCTCAAACTTTAATAGAAGAAAACATTCTCAAGTTCTTAAATAGCTAAGAAAATTCTACAAATTAAACTTACATTCTCTTCAATATTCTAATAGAGTAAAAGTATAGTGAGATTTCAACTAAATAATGACAAATCAAATAGTTATACATTTTAAATTTCAATCACTGTGTGTGTGTGTGTGTGTGTGTGTGTGTGTGTGTGTGTGTGTGTGTTTAAACTTTTACCTAGCGCTCTTAGGTGACAGTCCTTGTTTGGTCAACGATAATCACCATTGCTACAGGTAGTGACATGGAAACAGACCCAGGTTTGGATACACTATCTAACAGTGGGGCTGTATGTCTGAGCCACCTACTCTAGGCACCAGAAGGTAATATGGGGGATTATAATTTTTCAAATTACATATATTTTATCTTTTTATTGTGAAATAATTTTAGACATTCAGAGGCGGTATTGTAATTTTAAGCCAGAGCTCTTTAACAGGGTTTTACATCTGAAGCCATGCCTGGGGATTGAGATGGGGAGAAAGCATAAAAAGGGGAGGAAGGGCACAGATACTAGGGGTCTCACCTGGTAAAACATTCTCTCAGAGAGAAGATACATTTATATGTATAGGGCATTTATATTCATCATTACTTTGAAATTATGGTAATTACAAAACTGCTGCTACTTATTAATATTTGATGCATCATTAAAGAAGCATGTATATTACTATATCACAAATTAGTTTTTTAAACTTTTATAATATTTTTAACAGTTTATTTCAATATAATTTCTTTTTACTTTTAATAATTTTATTTTCTATTTATTTATTTGTATATTCTACTTTTTCTGAGTTATATACATGGTAAGGTGAACAAAATACACACAAATGTTAAGGGTATGGCTAGGTGAAATTATACATTTTCATGATACCAAAATATAGAACTTTTTCATCACTTCAGAAAGTTCCTTGTGTTCCTTCCCAGTTCTTTTTGTGGTGTCTCTCTTACAAAGGTAACTATTATTTAGATTTCTTTACCATTAATTAGTGTTATCTATTCTTAACATTTATATAAATGAAATCATATAATGTGTATACCTTTTAAAAAGACTTTATTTTTAGAGCAGTTTTAGGTTTACAACAAAATAAGAGGGAGGTACAGAGATTTCCCGTATATTCCCCCTTCCCACACAGGCATAGCCTCCCCCATTATCAATATCTCTCTCCAGAATGACACATTTTTTACTAAGGATGAATCTACATTGACACATAATCACCCAAAGTCCATAGTTTTACTGGAGGGTTCTCTCTTGGTGATGTACACCCTGGGACTTGGACAAATGTATAGTGACATGTATCCATCATTATAATATCAAACAGAGCACTTTCACTGCCTAAAAATCCTCTGTGCTCTGTCTATTCATCTCTCCTTTGACCTCAGAATAATTTTTATTGAGATATAATTGACATGCAACATTATATTAGTTTGGTGTACAATAGAATGATTCAATATTTGTACGTAATGTGAAATGATCACTACAATAAAGCAACTAACGTGTACATTTTTGTGTTGCTTCTTTCACTTGACATAATATCTGAGATTTTAATATCATTCAAGTTTTGTGTATTGGTAATCTCTTCCCTTAATTGTTGTGTAGTATTGCATTTTATGAATGGAAACAATTGACTTATCTATTCTCCTACTGATGAACATATGAATTACTTCCTGTTTTGCCTATTATAAATAAAGCTGCTATGAACATTCTTAGATACATCTTTGGTATACATATGCACTCATTTCTCTTGGGTATAAATGTATGGGTGGAATTGCTGGGTCATAGGATAAACATATGGTTAGCTTTAGTACATACCTCCAAACTATTTTGCAAAGTGGTTGAATGAGATTATACTCTTACTAGCAAGCAATGTATAAAAGTTCCAGTTGTTCCACAATGTCGCAAATATTAGGGATTATTAGTCTTTTAAACTTTAGCTACTCTAGTGGCTCTTTTGTGGTGTATTTTGTTTTATGCACTTGAAAATACTTTTCTGATTAAGGATTCATATGTGTCACCAAACTTTCAAAGAAGAGGTTCTAAGACTCCTGAATTAGATCACATTCCTGGTCAAACTATGACCCGATCAAAAGCCCGGACAAGGCTAGGAACTTTGGTTTTCCAACTCAAGGTTAGTATAAAAAAGCAGAAGTTCAAGACAAGCAACTTCCTTTCAAGGAATAAGGAGGAAGTTGCTCATTGCTTAGTCACTTAGTAACTTAGTCACTTGGCCATACCTAGCCTTCTGGGTATCTGGGAAATGTGCTCAGCCTAAACTCGATTAATATGGAAGTAAGGGTGATTGAGTACTAGCAATCTCCACCACAAGATGGTAATGACAGTCCTGGCAATTTTTTCGTGGAGTAAACTTTCACAGCTGCATAAATGGACTTCCACCCAGGGTGACAAACTGCTCAATTACCTAGCTGTTCTGTCCTGCCTTTCAGCAGTATATTGCTGGGGTCTGAGGCACTCTCCTGGGGAAATCAAGCACTGGTTTCAGGCCCTTAACGTGAGCTTGCAAACACAGAAGGAGGTCAGGTCCATGAGGTTCTCCAACAATGAATATATAAGACATGATATTTTAGATGTGTCAGTAAGTCACTGCATGACCCAAGGGTGAGTAGAGTAGTTTTACTGGGTCTTAGAGAAGAATGCTGAAGGTGTTGGTGCACTGGTGGCTGAGTTATGCCTTTGTCAAATACCACTCGTGGCACTTTACTCTTCGACAGGATTACCAAAAACATGTTGAAACTTTTCCAGGAAGTTGTCATACTGGTGTCTCAACCAAGGCCTCTTGCTTGGGTCATCCATGAATATGGCTTTTACCCACTTCTTGGGCAGGGTACAGTGACTACCCACAGATACCTATGAGCAAAAGTCAGCTGCCCCAATTTCTTCAGTCCACACACTTAAACAATAGTTATAGAGGGGAGCAAATGATGAGGTGGGAAGAAGTGAGAATATGTCTTTCAGTGGAAATACCAGGGGTGCCAAAAAAATGTACACATTTTAAGAGATGTTATCTAGGTATGTATTACTTTTTGAAGTTGAATTGAATTATGGTAACAATGTGTAGTATGACGTTTGCTCAAAAGATGGCATTAACCAATTGAATCCTGGCGTCATTCATTGTATTGCAATTTTAATACAGTTTATTCCTTTCTTAAAATGTGTATACTTTTTTTGGCACCTTCTGTATACAGCTGGCATCAAAATTACGTGGTTGGATTACTCAGGAATCAGGATAGGGTAATTTGGCCTGGCTCTTATGAATGCCAAATTGGTAGAAGTGGCTTTGTCATGTAATTAAAGGTCAGAGAGCAACCAATGGTCTTTTTTCATAAGTAAATTCACACATGCAAGCAGGGGTTGGGATGGAGATTTGAGTCCATATGAAAACTGAAAGAGGGCAATGATAAAGAGATTAAATCTTGCTGTGTAAGTGATGTGTAATTTAAAAATATATATACTTGGAAATAACCAAAGAGCAAAAAGCCAGACTATATCTGGGAAGTGAAGAATCACTCCAAACCCCTTAATCTCCCTACCCCATCTAATCTCAGGCTCCTGTGCTTGTCGCTTCCCTCTACTCAGCAGCAGGTATAGGCAGGGATGAGAACAGCTGTTATTTACAACTCAAGGAGGGACCTGGGAAAATTTCTAAGACACCAAAGAAGTTTGGAATCTGCTAACATCTGTTGGAGAGGGGAAATATAGTGCTACCAAGAAATGAGGAAGGCAGAATTTTGGGAGAAGAAAAGGAATTGAAAGGACAAATGTCACTGAGAAGGAATAAGTGGGGCTCATGGGAAGAAAATGTGTTTACCTGGTGAATTTCTATTAAGGGAAATCTGGGCAGTGAGACATGGCTTTCTAAAGTGAGAACAGCTTTATCACCCTCTCCCTAATGCCTCCAAACTGTGTACATGTGGGTTTTAATGCTGGAGACGTTGAGTTACCTGAGTTCTGCGTGATGGTGTCACGCGGGGCGTCAGGCGGGGTCTCAGCTCCTGCTCCCCACATAAGAACGCAGGACACAGTGAGGCCAAAAAGGAACACCCACGCAACCATAGATAGGGGAGTCACACCAGTATAGTCTCGCTGGCGGCTGGGTTGGAGACACAGGAGGCAGGAGCCACAGGATCCGCTACCTGCCGTCCACTTCTCTCTGCCAACCAACCTCACTCACTAGCTGCAATCCGCGCTTGATAGCTCAGCCACCATCTTCTTGCTAGCCCCTATTTTTTCTGCTAGCGTAGCCACGGCAGTTATATTAGTGGCCAATGGCTCACTGATTACAGCTGACGGCCAAGTAGCCACAGCTGATGGCCATCCAATCACAGTTGATGGCCATTTACTACCTGAGTGAGCACCTTTCCACGTGAGGCCGAGAGCCTGAAAACTGCACTCCTGGCTCTGTCCCCACAGATGGGTATGAATACACTACACATCCCCTTACCAAATCTTCCATTCCTGGAGCACTTAGGACACAGTCTGTGGGTTACACAGGTGTGCACAGTTCATCAAGGGGGCTTTGTGGAAAACCAAGCTCCCTGAATGTTATGGCTCCTTACTTGGTTACAGGGGTTGTTTAGGTTGTTTAGACCACACCTAAGCTTTGAACGTGTGAATTCCATTCAGGTCTGTTCTGAAATCTTAGTCTGGGAAAAGTTATAAATAGGTTCTCGTGAACACTTATGAGGAAGAAACACACAAGTGAAAACATACCTATTGGCTAAGGCTCTGCAGACAAATCTGAATAAAAACTTCTTGGTTGGCACAAAATAACAAGGATCTTTTGAAATAAGCCTCATGCCCGGTTGGCAAAACATGAATGCTGACTGTGTAATAAAAGAGCCTATTATCCTCACTTGGTAATACACACAAAAAGTACACTTACTGGACAATAAAATTCTGATCTTAATACTCTGTTTTCCCCTCATTTACAATATGTGGTTTAATTAAGAAGTGAAATTGTGAATGTTTTCTTGGCAATTTGTCAATAAACATGGACATCTGTATTGAATTTAAAGTTCCATCCAGTTCATTAATGTATGGGTAAGTTTCCTGGAAGGTAAAGGAGGGTCAGTGTTGGGATTCAGCCTTTTTTTTAAACATGGTAACGTGCTGGGCTGTGCTGAAGGGAGCAGAGGGGGTGCTTGGCCAAAACTCTTCATCAACTGGGCAGGAACACTTGAGAAGCCCATGCATGGGGAGGAAATTGTTGATAGCACAAGAAATAATTTCCAAGAATTGGTTCATCAGTAGTCTTCTTACAGCTGCAAATATGGTAAGAATACAGCCTCCATTTAAAATATAATGGAGGCATTGCAAGTGAAGGGAAGAAAAGAGGCCTAGTCAACATATGGCATTTACTCATTTGCTTTAAATCCTTCACTAAAATTAAGTTCATTAGAATTAGAAGTTAAGACTAAAATGGGAACCACAGGAAGACTTGAAGAAAATAGAAGTGAATGTTAAACCTCTGGTGTGTGTATGTGAGGAGGTCTTTAAAGTTTAGAAGAAATTACATAGAAAAAAGATGTGATTGTATGGTATTTTGAAATCCAGTATCTGCAAATAACAAAAAAGTCCAAGAAAAGAAGAAAAAGATTGGGAAATAATATTATAGGTCAATGAGAAACAAATCAGGTTTCTTGGCAACAGGCTCAAATGAAGCTTTGTGCACAAGAAGCGTTTTGGCTCTAAGTCAATGGATGACTGGATCAAGGAAATATTAAATATACATATATTGTATTTATATGTATATTTAATATACATATAACTATACATAATATACATATATTATATACATATATATGTGTGTGTGTGTATATATATATATATATATATATATATATATATATAATAGAATACTATTCACCATTAAAAGAAGGAAATCCTGTCACTTGCAACAACATGGATGAAACTGGAGGACATAATCAAGTGAAGTCTGACGGAGAAAGACAAACACTATATGGTATCACTTGTATGTGGAATCTGAAAAAAAGAAAGAAAGAAAGAAAAGAAATGTCAAACTCATAGAAACAGAGAGCAGAAAAGTGGTTGCCACTGGCTGGGGGGTGGGGGAAATAGAAGAGGTTGGTAAAAGGGTACAAACTTTCAGATATAAGATGAATAAGGTCTGAGGATATAATGTATATCATGGTGACTATAGTTGATAATACTGCATTTGTATAATTGATATTTGCTAAAAAAGTAGAACTTAATGTTCTCACCAAAAAAAAAAAAAAAAAAAAAAGGTAAATACCGGGGGTGCCAAAAAAATGTATACAAGTGGACACTTGGGTCAACGTTGCTCAAGCAGTAGTTCGCTATAATCAGAAGTGTCTGGACCCTAATGGTAACCACTTTGAGCACCTCTTGTAATTGCAGAAGTCAAACGTGACTTGTATCCATCTTTTGTTATCAGTATATATTTTGAGTATTACAAATTTTAATAGTTTTTTTTCTTTCTTAAATGTGTATACATTTTTTTGGCACCCTCTGTAGGTGAGGTTATGGCTGTGTTAATTAACTTGATAAGGAAATCCTTTCTTAATGTATACATTTATCAAATCATGATGTACCTTACAATTTTATTTGCCAATTATACCTCAATAAAGCTGGGGGGAAAAGGTTTATTAGAGAAGGTTCTAGATACAGTACCTATGGAGGAGTGAGGGAGGCAGGACTGGACAGAGCGGGGAGATGAGCAGGGATGCAGCAGCAGCTGAGGCCTCAGATGGCCCTTCAGAACTGTCTCAAATTAAGGCAAGGGAGCTGGTCTCCACTGGATTCATCTTTGGGTGCCCCCACAGAGGGAGCTTTACCTCAGGTGAGGCGCTCTCTTCCCTAAAAATCAGAGAGGGAAGCAGTTGCAAATTGTCAGCAGCTAGACCGCCTTCCTTGCAGTGGGGGAATGAGAGCTCCCATCTTCCTAGGGTTCTAGGTAGCACACCATAGCATTCACTATAAAGAGCTAAACACTAAAAACAAACAAACAAACAAACAAACAAACAAACAAAAAACAGCTAAACACTCAAGGACTCACAAAATTAGTGGAAAAAAGACCTCAATGAATAAATTAATAAAGGATGTAAATAGACAATCCATAATTCACAGATGAGAAAATATGCAACATTAAAGAAGTATAAGTCAAACAAAAATATAAAATAAATTTTTTTGCTATTTGAAATATAGAAACTATAACAGGAAGTTTTAGAGGAACTATGGTGCTATCTGTATACATTATTAGTGGGGAGTATAAATTATTATGACCTTTTTGGACAACAACTTGGAATTCTGTACCAAATCCTGAAAAATACTCCTACTTCTTTGACCCAGGAATTTCCACTCAGAAAAATTACTCTAAAGAGATAACCACTATTTGAAAAGATTATATGCATGAAGTTATCTGTTATAGAATTATTTAAATTATGAAAAAGATGATATAACTTAAATGTCCAATAATAGAAATAGAATTTAATTAAGTAAAATTATGAAGCTATGTAGCTATAGGAAAAAATTTTCAATGTATTATTTAAAAAGATAATAAAATTCTATATAGACATGGTTACAACTATAATAATGGATTCCAAGAAAAGAAACTAGAAAGAAGTAGGAACGTGATGAAATAATTCTAAAATTCATGGGAAGAATAAATAGATGTAAACTGTAATGACAATTTAAAAAATGCCAGAAATGCTTTAAAACACATTATAAAATGTTCTAGTGATCTATTGCTGTATAGTAAATCATCCCAAATTTAACAGCTTAAATAACAATAATCATTTTATTATCATCTCTCATGAATCTGGAGGTTGACTGGGCTTAGGGTAAGTGGTTCTTACTTGGGCTTTTGCATGGCTTTGAAGTCAGATGATGGCTGGGCTGCAGTATCTGAAGAATTGCTCACTGCCTGGTCTGGTAGTTACTTGGGCTAGGAAGACTGAAATTGCTAAGGCTGGAGCTGTGGAGCTATTGGGCATTTCTCTCTGTTTCCATTTGGTCTCTCTAACATAGTGGTTTCGGGATAGCTGCGCTTCTTATGTATGGCTCAGGACTCCCAAGACCATTGTCTCCATAGAGTTTAAGAAGCTTCATGGCCTTCTCTAACCTGTTCTCAAAAGTCACTAAGAGTCACTTCCATTGCATAGTATTCTTTGAGGCATTCACAAGGGTCTGCCCAGTTTTAAGTGGAAGGAACATAGCTTCTACCTCTTAATGGAAGAATGCTAAGGTTCTAGAAGACCATGTGGGGTGGGAAATATTATTGTAATCATTTTTTGCAAAATATAATCTGTCACATAAAGGTACAATAATTAAAAAGGATTGTAGTGATATTAAAACAAAACATCCTATCTATAGCACAAAATAGGAAGCTAAACAACTGAATTTATTATAAATTTTATTTTAATTTATTATCCATTTTAATATGATTAAAGAATCATCTCAAATCAATAGGAAAGGAAAGTTATTTAATTAATTATGTTGTGACAATTGATGAATTAAACAATTAAGTGTAAAAAAATAAATAAACAGAAAAATTTGAAAAAAATATCAAAACACTGAGAGGGTGGGGCACTTCAGAAGCTTAAAGTGGTAGGAGAAATCCTAAAGGAAAAGATTTTTAAATAACTACATAATTATGAAAAGCTTCTAAGTTTCAAAAAAATCAAATTTTCCAAATAAAAAAGGAAATAAATTATAAATTTAGAGATATACTCTAAGTAAATATGAAAGAGAAAAACCTTAATATCCTCTCATATATAATGAGTTCATTCAAATGAATGGACTAATGGGAAAGGACAGATGAGACAATTCACTATAGAGGGAGTACAAAAAAAGTTATTGTTTAAAAAAGCTTGATAAAATACATAACACATATGCTACATAACATGAAATTTACCATTTTAACCATTTTTAAGTGTATGGTTCAATAGTATTAAATACATTTGCATTGTTGTATAACCATCACCACCAACCATCTCCAGAACTTTCTCATCTTCCCAAATTGAAACTCTGTACCTATTAACAACAATTCCCCATTTCAGCCCTGACAACCACTATTCTAATTCCTGTCTATGAATTTGACTACTGTAGGTATGTCATTAAGTGGAATCATTCAGCGTTTCTTTTTTTGTGACTAGCTTATTTCACTTAGCATAATGTCTTCAAGGTTCATCCATGTTGTTAGCATGGGTTGGAATGTCATTCATTTATAAGACTGACTAATATTCCATTATATGAATATATCACATTTTGTTTATCCATTCATCCATTAATGGAGAAACTCTTTTGTAAAATTATAAAACTAATACATATTTATTTTTAGAAGTTCAAACAGTTGAGAAAAGCATAAAAGAAAAAGTCTTCTATTCCACTTTATACTTCACATTCACTATCTTAGCATTCAATTCTGCATCCTTCCAGAAAGTTCGTTTGTTTGCAGAAGCATACATAGATGCTTACCTCATCTGTCTTTCTTTGGTCTATCCTCTAAGATGTTGAATCCTGAAGGCCTTTGATATAAAACTGGCTGGTTATAGTACAACCTGGTTATTGTACAATGTTAGGCTTTGACACTGTGTTTGCAATGCATTTTTTAAATATTTGTGCTGTATTTGTCCTGATCAATATAGACTTCTGAATGCCGGCCCACTCTTTTTAAAAATAGTATCAGAACATTTAATTAAAACAATGATTATGAATATTCTTTCTTAGATGTAAATCACTATATACATGTACGTTTTTATTATTGCTGTTATAAATATGAAAAGTTTATTTGAAAAAAAATACCTCAATGATCATAATTTAAACATTGTTTCATCTCTATTACTTCCACAATATGTTTGTTAATGTTTTTTGGTTCTCTGAATAAAACATCTTATATACGAGGTCTTACAATTACATTCGCGAACTTGCCACCGTGCGCTTACATTGGCAGGACTGTACAAACAGCTCAGTAAGGTTTCATAACCTTGGTGTATCAGTGTCTCACAGCTGTGTTCGGGTCGACATGTGGCGGTGTCTTGCTGAATGGCGTTCATTATTGTTGTTACGTTTTGTGTGCCGTTGTGAGAATGTCTGAGCTTGAATTAGAGCAATGAACAAACGTTAAATTTCTTGTTAGACTTGGAAAGAGTGGAAGTGAAATCAGGGACAAGCTAGTCCAAGTTTATGGGGGTAATGCCATGAAGAAAACAGCAGTGTACAAATGGATTAAACATTTCTCTGAGGGTAGAGAATGTGTCACTGATGGAGAGAGGTTAGGGCGGCCAGTAACGAGCAGAACTGATGAAAACATTGCTGATGAAAAATTCATCAAATTGTGCATCAAAATCGTCAGCTGAGAAGCATAGCAGACCAAGTAAATTTCGATAGAGAAACAGTTAGGAAAATCTTAACTGAAAATCTTGGCAGAGAAAGGTGTGTGAGAAAATGGTCCCTAAGGAGCTCACTGATGAACAAAAGCAAAGGGAGAGTTGAAGTTTGCCAAGACCTTTTGGAGAGGCAAGTTGAGGTTTTGGGTCATGTTATCACTGGTGATGAAACATAGGTGTACCAATATGACCCTGAGACAAAATGTCAAAGTGCACAATGGAAGTCAGTCAATTCTCCACAACCAAAAAAGTTCCATCAATCCAAATCAAGAGTCAAAGTGACATTGCTAAACTTTTTTGATATGAGAGGGATTATTCATTATGAATTTATACAACTGGACAAATAGTTAACCAAGTTTACTATTTGGAAGTGCTGAAAAGGGTGCATGAAAAAGACGAAAACAACCTGAACTTTTCCCCAACAATTCATAGCTCTTGCATCACAACAATGCACCAGCTCACACGGCACTGTCTGTGAGGGAGTTTTTAGCCAGCAAACAAATAACTGTATTGGAACACCCTCCCTACTCACCTGATCTAGCCCCCAGTGACTACGTTCTTTACCCAAAGATAAAGGAAATAATGAAAGGAAGACATTTTGATGACACTTAGGACATCAAGATTAATACAACAACAGCTCTGATGGCCATTTCAGAAAGAGTTCCAAAATTGTTTTGAAAGGGGGACTAGGTGCTGGCATCGGTGCATAGCTTCTCAAGGGGAATACTTTGAAGGTGACCATGGTGATATTCAGCAATGAGGTACGTAGCACTTTTTCTAGGATGAGTTCGCGAACTTAATTGTCCGACCTTGTTTTTCCAAATCAGGTTGCATTCTGAGGTACTGGGGATTTGGACTTTAATATCTTTTTGAGGGGATACAGTTCAACCTATGATACCATCTGTATTTCATTGCTTATTGCCAAAATGAACTACCATTTTCCCTTTTTAAAAGTGATCATAATTTGTCCTTTTAAATTTTATTTTTCTTCTACTTGATATTGGATGTGATATTGTTGCCTGAATGTACAAGTGTCTCCAAGGTGCAGAACACTAAAACAGGATCTCAGCAGAACTACAGAAACATGAGCCTGGCCTGTGATGCTGACCCTGGGGAAGGTGGCTCCATGAAATGACTTTTGCAGGCAGCTGCTGAGTTTAACTTGGGGTTATGTCTTCTTGGGTAAGAGGAGTGGAGGTTAGTTCAGCTGTGTTAGACAGAAGTATCTCTAAAAGGATGGAGGGAAAGGGTGTGTATATAAGATATAGAAGGCTCTTTCTCATGGTCTCTTCCAGTGGCAAAGTCTGAATGAAGTGATTTTGTATAAACTGGGCCAATCAGTTTCTGTTTCTTATGTAATGTTAAATTTGGAATGGAGAGACCTAATGTGCAGTGAAGAATTAACCCAAAGAGAGGTCTGGCCTTTGCATTTTGCTACTGGGAGGTGATCTCTAGGCCCCCAGAATGTTCTGCATGACGGGAGTGTCTTTGTTTTCCTGGAATCTTTGGCCACAGACAGCCTAACAATATGATTTATGATGGGGGCCTTGGGTTTTTGTGGTATCAGTTCTGCCTTTGGAAGGGATGGAAATGAAAGATATCAACCTGACCTCCAGGAGGGGCTAGAGACTAACAGCTAGCCATGTGGAAAGTATGTGATCAAGCTCCAACAAAGATGCTGGACACAAAGGCTTTGGTCAGCTTCCCCTGGTTAACAGTATTCCATGCATATTGTCGCATCATGGCTGGAAGCAGTTAATGCCATCCATAAAAAACATGAAGAGGATGACCAGACAGAAGTTCCGTGTTTGGACTCTACTGGATTCTGCTCCAATGTGTTGCTGCTGTGGCTGATTTTAATGTTTCTTTTCTCTGTACCATAACCATCAGTATTATAAAAACCGAGGGTGGTTTTTGCAACCCCCATCAAACTTGCAATTGGCGTCAGAAGTAAGAGCGATCTCTTGTGGTGACTGTTTCCTCTAACTACTCAGCTAAACTCCTGAACCCAGTTTCTGGGAGTCAATGTTGCTGTGTCACATAAGGAGAAAGTCCACGGACGCCTGCTGCTGAGGTGCTCAGAGCTTTCTTCATTCCTTCTCTGTTTGGGTTAGTTCTTCCTTTGATTCTGCAATAACCAGTATCTCTAATAAATTATATGCTTTTTTCTTAGGCTTTCCCTAATTGAGTTCTTTTATTTGCAACCAAAAGAATTTTCTTAACTACCATAGAAGAAGCAGTGGGTACTATGAAACCAAATGGTGGGGGATTTGACCAACAGACTTCCCCAAGAAATCCCTTTAAAGGATAAATAAGGGTCAACTTAGGTGAAGAGGGAGCAGGAAACAGAAAACAAGAAGTGAGATAGCCCTAAGTTTGATACAGGCACCAATTCATTATTTCTAAAATTGAGACATAAGGGAAAAGGTCAAGCATTTATCACAACTCATTTAACACATAGTGAACAAATAGTTGATGGGAGTTGGAGTTCGAGTTCTTTATAGAAGGATCAAAGCTAATGATTGAGATGTGAGGGTGGAGTTAGAATTAGACAGTCACTGTGTGCCTCCTCTAATGAAATAATAGAGACAGGGAATGAAGAATGGACTTAAAGCCAGTAGATGGACAGTAGTGGGGAATGTTCTACTGGATGGTCATGTCGACCAAACTTGAAGCACTGATTGATCAATCTTGATGCAACTAAGAGTCAGACAACCAAACCTGAGGGCGCTTCCTCATGAGATACAATACGAAATGTACAGTCCCACCTTTGAAGTATTTTTGATCCCATCCATATCAAACCTGAATGACAACAAACTTCTGGATATAACCATCAGTTTACAGGAAATTTGGGGCATTTTTAATGACCAATAAGGATTTAATCAACCAAAATCAGATTGTGAGAAATTCTACAGGAAAATTGTCCCAACATCTTCAACAAATAAATGGCAGTATTAAAAAGGAGAGGAGAAGTAAATTATTAAAGACTAAAGGAGGGCCGGCCCAGTGGCTCAGGCGGTTAGAGCTCCATGCTCCTAACTCTGAAGGCTACCGGTTCGATTCCCGCATGGGCCAGTGGGCTTTCAACCACAAGGTTGCTAGTTCAACTCCCTGAGTCCCGCAAGGGATGGTGGGCTGCGCCCCCGGCAACTAGCCATGGCAACTGAACCTAGAGCTGAGCTGCACCACAACTAAGACTGAAAGGACAACAACTTGAAGCTGAACAGCACCCTCCACAACTAAGATTGAAAGGACAACAACTTGACTTGGAAAAAAGTCCTGGAAGTACACACTGTTCCCCAATAAAGTCCTGTTCCCCTTCCCCAATAAAAAAAAAAAGGAAAAAAAAAGACTAAGGGAGACAAATGCATCTCCAATAGATTTCTGACTAGCACATGTGTGCATACATCATACATATGAATACATGTGTATGTATTTATGCATAAATGCATGTACATATGAGTGCATATATATGTATATATATCCTACTATGAATATGAAATAATTTCAAAATAACAATACTAACAGTATCACTATCAATATAAATTTAGTTTAAGATTTCTTTGGGATTATTTTTGTCCCCCATATTATGTGTTAGATAAAAAAATCTTTCCTTCATGATTAGAAGTGCCACTTGTCTCATACTAAATTTTCACACTTCTTTGATTCTAGTCTGGACTTCACAATGTTCCAGTCCATTGATCTCTCTGTTCATGTGTCAATACCACACAATTTTAATATTTGATAGGCCACTCTCATATATATATTTTACTTTTTGTCTTTTACTGGCTATTATTGTTTGTTTATCTTTCCTATGAAATTTAGAATCAGGTAGTTTCCTTTTAAATAATCCTGTTAATATTTTTATTGGTTATATCAATTTTGATCATTTATGAAGTTTAGGTACTTCTAACTTATCTCATGAAAACCATGGGCTTGCTGTAGCATTTTTGCCTAAGAAATTTTTAGAGGTAGCAATCTGGCTGAAATCATAGTAGTATTTAATAGTAAACCCAGAGTTTTTAATTAAATATACCTACTTGCACATCATTTAAGACAGCATAGCATTATTCAATTTATATAACAGTAAGGTAAAGCTCCATTTTCCATTCAAAAAAATATCACTTTGTGGGTTAACCACTGGTGAAATGCTATGAAAATTAGAGGGTACTGGAAGCCCTCCCTGTGTGCCTCTTTGCTTCCACTACTGAACAGCATGTTTGTGATTTCTCTTAAAGCAATTAAAAGCATCAAACTCATTTTTAACCAGAGTTTTAAATAATAAGCCCTGGTCCATTATTTGATTTCCTATACTGCCCCATTCCTCCAACATCAGGTCAGTGAGAGAATTTCAATATCAAGGTGATAGGATTTTTACCTTGGGGTAGTTACTGGTGACTTTTCAATATTCATTTGACAGCATTTGAAATCCCCTGATTGGATCAAAATCAGGGGGATTGTTTGACCTCAGTGAGTTTTTCCTCTTTAAAAATAATAGGTAAGGCCAAGATCTATCGAAAATATGTGGGAAAAATGAATTCCAGCTGAAAAAGGGAATGTTCAATGTTAGAAAGGGATACAGGTCCTCTCCTGAAATGGTGCAAAGTGGAAAACTTGAAATAGCTTCTGAAATGCTATTTAAACTGGTTATTCAGCATGCCTCACTCTGATGACATTTGAATATTCTCTTTTTCCACATAAATGAAAGTCCACACTGTTCCCCAATAAAGTCCTGTTCCCCTTCCCCAATAAAAAAAAAAAGGGGGAAAAAAAAAGACTAAGGGAGATTTATGGCATGAACGAATAGTGCCTGTGCCTCCATGTTTAAATCAGATGTATAATCAATAAGGTTGCTTGTATTTGGGGTGGGAGGGAGGAGGAGTGGGCAGTAGATTTGGCATATATGACACTAAACAGGAAAATCTCAACTTTGTCTCCTCACAATTCTACTCACAGCCTACTTCTATACTCTCAATACTACTTCACTTCTGACACTTCTGGAACACCAAATGGATGTTTTTGCCACACCAGGTAATTCTCTGACACCAACTGTGTGCCTTACAATTTAACTCAATTTTGACACTACCTATCTGGAGATCAGATTACATAGGTGAAGGGCTCAGTCCCACAAGATTCCTTCCACTTCAGATTCCAATCACAGGTTGTTACCTGTGCTTCTAACTCATCAGTTTTGCTCACAAAACTCAGGGAAACATTTTACTTACTATTGGCAATTTGCTAGAATATTTCAAAGGATAGAGATGAATATTCAGATGGAATCATAAAGCAATGAATGGGGAAGGGGCACAGAGCTTCCATGCACTCTCCAGGCACACCACCCTCCCAGCACTTCCATGTGCTCATCAACCCAGAAGCTCTGAGGAACCCTGTCTTTTTGGGTTTTTATGGAAGATTCATTACATAGGTTTGATTGATTGAATCATTGGTCATTGGTGATTAAGTCAACCTCCACTGTCCACCCCCATCTCCTCTCCCAGGAAGTCAGGGGCTGGAGGGGCTGAAAGTTCCAACCCTCTAATCACATGGTTGGTTCCTCTGGCAACCAGCCCCATTCCCTCCTTAGTTATCTAGGGGCTTTCCATCACCTCACTAACAAACTCAAGTGTATTTGAAAGGGGCTTGTTATTAATAATAGAAGACTCTCCTTTCACCTTTATGGCTCTTATCACTTAGGAAATTAGAAGAGTTTTAGAGACTCTGTGCCAGGAAGAGGGATGAAGACCAAATATATATTTCTTATTATAAACTACAACATCACAACCACAATTTGTTTATCCATTCACCTCTTGATGAACTTTAGGTTGTTTCTAGTTATAAAATGAACTTTTTTCATCCCTGGTAATATTCTTTGCACTGAAATCTACCTTATCTGATATTAACATAGCTACTCCATCTTTCTTTTGACTAGCATGGCATATCTTTTTTCATTATTTTACTTTTAACTCTCTATTTTTATATTTAAAGTGTGTTTGCTATAGGCATCCTATAGTTTTTTATCCAATCTGAAAATCTCTGTATTTGAATTAGAGTGTGTAGACTATTTACATTTAATGTGATTATTGAGATGATTGATTACTATCTTGTTATTAGTTTTCTATTTGACTCATGTAGGGACAATAAAGTTCGTCAGGCTTCCTTCCTGGCCATCTGGTGGCTCTGACCCGGTGACCTGTTGCACACATGAGATAAAATGTTGTGCAAGCGCCATCCATCTTAAAGATGTTGTTGTTTGTATACACTTATGTAAGCACCTTGGCTGTGCGTCACTTTTGTCTCTGCATGATATAAAACGGTCCAGTCATTTGATGAGGCTGGCTATGTGGGCCATGCCCAAAGTTTGTGAGGGCTGCTGAAAAATGGGGCTGTGGGAGCCGCACCCAAGGGCTGCTGCTGTGGGCTGCTGAGACAAAGGCTGCTGCTGGCTGCGGGCTGTAACCCGAAATGTCTAGTTGTGCCCAGCAATGAGACAGAAACCCTGGCTGTGCCTAGGAAGCCTGTGAATAAAACATGTCTGCGAAATCATATGGTTCTTGACTTTTTCTGTCTTTGGTTCCATGCATCTTCTTCCAGCTCTCAGAGTCATAGACACCTTACCCCGGGGATACCACCCACTCAGATATCGACATGACACCTCATTTCCCTTTGCTCCTTTTCCCCACTCTTCTGTCTTCTTTTGGAATGATTGAATATTTTCATGATTCCATTTTATTCCTTTTGTTGGATTATTACCTACTATTCTTCTGTCATTTAGGTAACGTTGTTTTAGAGTTTATAGTATTCATCTTTAACTTGTCACAATCTGCTTCAAGTGATATTATACCACTGCATGTATAGCACTGTAATAGTATACTTCTATTTCTCCCCCCTCATTGTTGTGATATATTTTGCTTTTATACATGTTATATCCTGCACTACATTGTTCTTTTTCTTAATTAAAGTTTATTGGGGTGACAATTGTTGGCAAAGTTACATAGATTTCAGGTGTACAATTCTGTAATACATCATCTATATATCACATTGTGTGTTCACCACCCAGAGTCAGTTCTCTTTCCATCACCATATATTTGATCCCCTTTATGCTCATCTACTACCTCCCTCCCCCCTTCCCCTCTGGTAACCACTAAACTATTGCCTGTGTCTATGAGTTTTTGTTTCTCATTTGTTTGTCTTGATCTTTTGTTGTTTTCAATTTTATATACCACATATCAGTGAAATCATATGGTTCTCGACTTTTTCTGTCTGACTTATTTTGCTCAGCATAATAATCTCAAGATCCATCCATGTTGTCACAAATGGTGCTACTTCATCTTTTGTTATGGCAGAATAATATTACATTGTGTATATATACTACAACTCCTTTATCCAATCATCTATTGAAGGACACTTTGGTTGTTTCCATGACTTGGCCACTGTAAATAAAGCAGCAATGAACATTGGACATATCTTTACGGATAAATGTTTTCAGATTTTTTGGCTAGATACCCAGGAGAGGGATTGCTGGGTCATATGGTAACTATTCTTAGTTTTCTGAGGTACCTCCACACTGCCTTCCATAGCGGCTACACCAATCTGCATTCCCACTAACAGTGTATGAGGGTTCATTTTTCTCCACAGCCTCTCCAATGCTTGTTATTATTAATCTTGTTGATGATAGCCATTTTAACTGGTGTGAGGTGATATCTCATTGTGGTTTTTATTTGCATTTCTCTCATGATTAGTGATGTTCAACATTTTCTCGTATGTCTATTGGCCATTTACATGTCTTCTTTGGAGAAATATCTATTCTTGTTCTCTGCTCATTTTTTAATTGGATTGTTTGTTTTGTTATTGTTGTTGAGTTGTATGAGTTTCTTATATATTTTGGATATTAGCCCCTTATCGTAGGTGTTTGCAAAAATTTTCTACCATTCGGTTGGTTGCCTCTTTATTTTGTCGATGGCTTCTTTTGCTGTGCAGAAGCTTTTTAGTTTGATAGAGTTCAATTCATTTATTTCAGCTTTTACTTCCCTAGACTTTGAGGTCAAATTCATAAAATGCTCTTTGAACCCAAGGTCCATAAGTTTAGTACCTATGTTGTCCTTTCTGCAGTTTATTGTTTCAGGTCTTATGTTAGGTCTTTGATCCATTTTGAGTTAATTTTGGTACATGGTGACAGCTAACAGTCTAGTTTCATTCTTTTGCACAGTTGTTTTCCAAGTCTCCCAGCACCATTTCTTGAAGAGGTTGTCTTTTCTTCATTGTATGTTTTTGGTTTCTTTGTCAAAAATTATCTGTCCACGTATAAGTGGGTATATTTCTGGGTTCTCAATTCTATTCCACTGGTCTGTGTGTCTGTTTTTCTGCCAATACCACACAGTTTTGATTACTGTTGCCCTGTAGTACAAGCTGAAGTTAAGGAGTG
Organism: Rhinolophus sinicus; assembly: GCF_036562045.2. Taxonomy (NCBI): domain Eukaryota; kingdom Metazoa; phylum Chordata; class Mammalia; order Chiroptera; family Rhinolophidae; genus Rhinolophus; species Rhinolophus sinicus. The sequence goes on from NC_133758.1 coordinate 51,259,677, forward strand.
TGATACCTCCAAAATTGTTCTTTTTTCTTAGGATTGCTTTGGCTATTCGGGGTCTTTTGTGGTTCCAAACAAGTCTGATGAGTTTTTGTTCTATTTCTTTTAAAAAAATCATTGGGATTTTGATGGGGATTGCATTGAATCTGTACATTGCTTTTGGTAATATGGCCATTTTGACTATGTTGATTCTTCCAATCCATGAACATGGAAAGACTTTCCATTCCTTTGTCTGCTTCAATTTCTTTTAAAAATGTCTTATAGCTTTCACTACATAAGTCTTTCACATCCTTGGTTAAATTTATTCCTAGGTATTTTATTCTTTTTGTTGCAATTGCAAAAGAACTTGTTTTTTTATTTCTTTTTCTGAGATTTTGTTGTTAATATATAGGAATGCAATGGACTTTTGTACATTGATTTTGTAGCCGGCAACTTTACTGTACTCGTTTATTGTTTCTAATAGCTTTTTGGTGGAATCTTTAGTGTTTTCTATATATAGCATCACGTCATCTGCAAAGAGTGACAATTTAACTTCTTCATTTCCAATTTGGATGCCTTTTATTTCTTTCTCTTGCCTGATTGCTCTGGCGAGGACTTCCAACACTGTGTTGAAAAGCAGAGGTGATAAGGGACAGCCCTGTCATGTTTGAACACACAGAAAAGGGCTTCAGTTTTTCACCGTTAATTATGATATTAGCTGAGGGTTTGTCATTTATGGCCTATATTATGTTAAGGTATTTTTCTTCTATACCCATTTTATTAAGTGTTTTAATCATAAATGGATGTTGTATCTTGTCAAATGCTTTTTCTGCATCTATTGATATAGTCATATGATTTTTGTCTTTTACTTTGTTTATGTGGTGTATCACATTGATTGATTTGCATATATTGAACCATCCTTGTGCCCCTGGGATGAACCCCACTTAGAAGTGATGTATAATTTTTTTAATGCATTGCTGCATTTGATTTGCTAGAATTTTGTTTAGGATTTTTGCATCTGTATTCATCAGAGATATTGGTCTGTAATTTTATTTTTCTGTGATATCCTTACCATGGTTTGGTTTCAGGGTAATGGTGGCCTCATAAAATAAGTTAGGGAGTATTGTCTCTTCTTCAATTTTTTGGAAGAGTTTGAACAGGACAGGTATTAGATTCTGTTTGAATGTTTGGTAGAATTCACTAGTGAAGCCATCTGGTCCCAGACTTTTGCTTTTGGGAAGGTTTTGGATGACTGATTCAATTTCCTTACTGGTGATCGGTCTATTTAAATTTTCCAATTCTTTGTGATTCAACCTAGGAAGGCTATATGTTTCTAAGAACACATCCATTTCTTCTAGTTTATTGAATTTGGTGGCATATAGTCCTTCATAGTATTCTTGGAAGACCCTTTGTATTTCAGTGGCATCTGTGGTAACTTCCCTTCTTCCATTTCTGATCTTGTTTATTTGTGTCTTTTCTCTTTTTATCTTAGTAAGTCAAGCCAAGGGTTTTTCAATTTCATTAATCTTTTCCAAGAGCCAGGTCTTTCTCACATTAATTTTTTCTATTGTCTTTTTGTTCTCTATTTCATTTAATTCTGCTCTGATTTTTATTATTTCCTTCCTTCTGCTGACTTTGGGTTTTATTTGTTCTTCTTTTTCTAGTTCTTTAAGGTGTAACATGAGGTTATTTATAGGGGATTTTTCTTGTTTCTTGAGATAGGCTGGTAATGATATAAATTTCCCTCTTAAAACTGCTTTCGCTGCATCCCCAAAATTTTAGTAGGATGTATTCTCATTCTCATTTGTTTCTACGTATCTTTTGATCTCTCCTCTTATTTCTTCTTTGACACAGTTGTTCTTTAAAAGTATGTTGTTTAATCTCCACATGTTTGTGATTTTTTCCTGCTTTCTTTTTGCAGTTGATATCCAATGTCAAAGCCTTGAGATCAGAGAATATGCTTGGTATGATTTCAATCTTCTTAAATTTGCTGAGGCTAGTTTTATGTCTCAATATATGGTCTATTCTTGAAAATGTCCCATGTACACTAGAAAAGAATGTATAGTCTGATGTTCTAGAATGAAGTGCTCTATAAATGTCAGTTATGTCCATTTCATCTAACGTGTCACTTAGGGCTGCTATTTCTTTATTTATTTTGTGTTTGGATGATCTATCCATAGCTGTCAATGATGTATTTAGGTCCCCTAGTATAATTGTACTTTGGCCAATTTCTCCCTTTAGTTCGTTAGTAGTTGCTTGGTATATTTTGGTGCTCCCCAATTGGGGGAATAAATATTGATGACTGTTATGTCTTCTTGTTGTATAGTCCCCTTTATCATTATGAAATGTCCATCTTTGTCTCTTGTTGCCTTTTTTATTCTGAAATCTGTTTCATCTGATATCAGTATAGCTACACTTGATTTTCTCTGGATACCATTTGCTTGAAGTATCAATTTCCACCCTTTCACTTTGAGTCTATGTCTGTCCTTGTAGCTGAGATATGTCTCTTGGAGACAGCACATGGTTGGGTTTAGTTTTTTGATTCAATCTGCTTTTCTGTGATTTTTTATTGGTGAGTTCAGTCTATTTACATTTAGGGTGATTATTGATATGTGAGGCTTTCCTGTCATTCTATCTTTGGTTTTCTGGTAAGACTGTGTCTCCATTGTTTCTTTCCCTTTTTGTTGTTGTCTGCTATTTCTGTGTGGTGGTATTCTATGATTTTTCCCTCTGTTTCTTCTTTTATTACATTGTATATTTCAGTTCTGGATTTTTTTTTTTTTTGAGAGGTTACCATTAAGTTTATGTAAAAAAAAAAGTTTCATATTTAGAGTATTCCATTTTCTTCAACATGCTTACTTTCTCCATTCCCATATTCCGATTCAGGCCTTTACTGTTCCCCCTTTTATGTTTTTGTTTTCACAAATTATCCCTATTTATGCTGGTCGAATAGTGAGGTCACGTATTAGAAAATTCCCTCAGCTTCTGTATGTTTGGAAAGGTCTTTATTCCTCCTTCATATCTAAAGTATATCTTCACTGGATATATTATTCTTGGCTCATAATTTCTCTCTTTCAATAGTTTGAATATTTGATTCCACTCCCTCCTGGCTTGTAGAGTTTCTGCTGAAAAATGTAGTTTCCTTTGTAGGTTACCGTCTTCTTTTCCATGGCTGCCTTGAGGATACTTTCTTTGTCGTTAATTTTTGATAACTTCAATACAATGTGCCTTGGAAAAGGCCTGTTGGGGTTGAGGTAATTAGGTGTTCTATTTGCTTCTTGGATTTGAGGATGCAGTTCTTTCCACAAGTTTGGGAAGTTCTCTTCGACTATTTGTTTGAATATACTCTCTGTCCACTTCTCTCTTTCTCCTCCTTCTGGTATGGCCATTATTCTTATATTGCTTTTTCTGATGGAGTCAGAAAGTTCTTGTAGAATTCTTTCATTTCTTTTAATGCTCTTTTTCCATCTATGTCATTTCCAGATTTCTATCTTCGATGTCACTGTTTCTTTCCTCCATCTGGTCAACTCTATTACCTAAGCTGGCTGTATCATTCTTCATTTCTTCTATTGAGTTCTTAATCTTCAGAAATTGTATTTGGTTCTTTTTTAAAATTTCATTCTCTTTGGTTAAGTGTTCCTTTTACTCTTTGATCGTGTTTCTGAGTTCATTAAACTGGCTGTCTGTGTTTTCTCGCATCTCGTTGAGTTTTTTTAAGAACTGCGATCTTGAATTCTCTGTCATTTAACTCACATATTTCCATGTCTTTAAGTTCATTTTCTGGAGACTTTTTATTTTTTTCTTGAGCTGTCTTGTTACCTTGGTTATTCATGGCAGTTAATGAATTACTGTTTCTCTTTTTAGACATCTACAGGAGTGGGTTTTGCAACAGGTTGATGGGAAGAGGTCTTCCTTTAATTTTCCAGTAGGTATTAGTAGAATGTTTTATTTTCTGTCTGACTGCAGCATTTAATTCTCTCTCATGCTGTAGTGTTACATTTTCTCTGCACTATTCCGGCTTATCACACAATGGGAGGGTTCCCTGGAAGGCGGGCTTCTCCTCTGTGAACGGGTCACCTGAGTCACAGGGCACCACCTACATGGGAGGATGTGAAGAGCTTCTGACGTTCCAAAGCTCTTCCTGCACCAGTTTCAGAGCTTGTGTGTGTTTCCGCAGCTCTGTTTACTCCTGCAGGGATCCACCCAGATAGGTGGGGACTGGGGTGGGGTGAGTTGTGAGGGGTGGCCCAGAGTAATGGCGGCGACCATCAGCACAGCCAGTCCTGCACCCAAGACTCCCTCCCCTTCGCCAGAACTAGTTGGGCTGCAAGTCCATGGGTGTGGGTCGTAGTTCTCAGAACTGCAAATACTCTGTTCTTTTGTTCTGACACTGCTACTGTTCCACTTGTAGCACCAGGCAGGTGGGGGTGGGGAAAGCTGTGGGAGGGTAAGGAGGGTTCAGCTAGGCTCTGTGCCTAAGCCTTCTGTCCTTCGCTTGGTAGTGAGAGTTTAAATCACTGTTTTCACCCTTCTTCCCCCAGTCTTTGCTCTGAGGTCTCTGCCATGGGGGTTGGGTTTAGCCCTGTTATATGCTGATCCCTCAGGCTGGACTGTGGGCCATAAGGGGAGCACTAGCAGTGTGAATTCTTCCCTCTCCTGGGATTGCGGTATCTCTGGAATGCAGGGAGCAGAATGCAGGGAGCTCAGAGCTCCTCTCTCCATCTATGCTCTGCAGCCCGCACTGCAGCCCGTGTCTCCGCACTTACCCCTTCCCTACTTCCCCACTTGCCCAATTTGCCCACCTTTAGATGATTTCAGTTGCATGCCTTTTAGTCTTGCCTGTTTGTTGTGCAGGGAGTCCTCTGTGGAATTATATCTGTTCAATTTGTTGTAAATTCCAGGGGAAATTTCAAGAGGTTTACCTCACACCTACATTTTTATCACATTGTTCTTATTTTTATTTAAATAGTCCATTATCTCTGAAATATATTTAAAAAGTAAGAACAAATTATATAATTACTCATGTAATAAACCATATCTGGTGCTCTTCATTCTTTTGTGTAGATCCATATTTCTACTTGGTATAATTTTCTTTTTCCTTAAAAAACCTTTTTTTTTTAATTCATCTTTTATAATTTATTGGGGTGACAATTGTTAGTAAAATTACATAGATTTCAGGTGTACAATTCTGGATTACATCATCTATAAATCCCATTGTGTGTTAAAAAGCTTTTTATGAAATATATAGGCGTATACAAAAGTAGAGAGAACAGTATAATGAATCCCCATGTATCCATTACCCAGATTCAACAATTACCAACATTTTTGTACTATTCATGTTTTCTGGTGTTTGTGGTATATATGAAGTCAGACAATTAAGTTCGCAAACTCATCCTACAAAAAGTGCTACATACCTCATTGCTGAATATCACTATGGTCACCTTCAAAGTACTCCCCTTGGGAAGCTATGCATTGATGCCAGTGCCGAGTCCACCCTTCAAAGCAATTTTGGAAGTGTTTTTCTGGAATGGCCATCAGAGTTGTCATCGTATGACCCTTGATGTCCTGAATGTCATCAAAACGTCTTCCTTTCAATATTTCCTTTATCTTCAGGTAAAGAAAGAAGTCATTGGGGGCCAGATCAGGTGAGTAGGGAGGGTGTTCCAATACAGTTATTTGTTTGCTGGCTAAAAAAACTGCCTCACAGACAGTGCTGTGTGAGTTGGTGCATTGTCATGATACAAGAACCATGAATTATTGGTGAAAAGTTCAGGTTATTTTCGTCTAACTTTTTCGTGCAGCCTTTTCAGCACTTCCAAATAGTAAACTTGATTAACTATTTGTCCAGTTGTACAAATTCATAATGAATAATCCCTCTCATATCAAAAAGGTTTAGCAACATCATTTTGAGTCTTGATTTGGACCGACGGAACTTTTTTGGTCGTGAAGAATTGGCTGACTTCCATTGTGCACTTTGACGTTTTGTTTCAGGGTCATATTGGTACACCCATGTTTCATTGCCAGTGATAACATGGCCCAAAACATCAACTTGCCTCTCCAAAAGGTCTTGGAAAACTTCAACTCTCCTTTGCTTTCATTCATTGGTGAGCTCCTTTGGGACCATTTTTGCACACACCTTTCCCATGAGAAGATTTTCCTGTTTCTCTATTGAAGTTTACTTGGTCTGCTATGCTTCTCACAGTCAGCCAATGATTTTTGACGCACAATTCGATGAATTTTTGCAATGTTTTCATCAGTTCTGCTCTTTACTGGCTGCCCTGACCTCTCTTCATCAGTGATGCATTGTCTCCCCTCAGAAAAATGTTTAATCCACTTGTACATTGCTGTTTTCTTCATGGCGTTATTCCTATAAACTTGAACTAACGTGTTCCTGATTTCACTTCCACTCTTCCCAAGTTTAATGAGAAATTTAGTGTTTGTTCATTGCTATAATTCAAGTTCAGACATTGTCGTGGCTGCACAGAAAAACACGCAACAACAATAATGAACGCCACTCAGCAAGATACCGCCACACGTTGACATGAACACAGCTATGAGACACTGATGTACCAAGGTTATGAAACCTTACTGAGCTGTTTGTACAGTGCTGCCAGTGTAAGGGCACAGTGGCAAGTTCGTGAACTTTATTGTCAGACATCGTATTAAAACAAATAAAATGAAAATAGTAATAAATAAATAATATGAAAACAAAGTTAAAAATATGAAAATAAATAATATGAAAATAAAATATATATGTTTAAGTCATACTATGGAACTGGAGTAAAAAATCTTTGAGTTGGAGCCAAGGAATCTGCATTTTAACAAATATTGCCTAGTTGGTATCATTTCCTTCTCTTTAAAGGACTTCCCTTAACATTTCTTGTGCTGCAGATGTGCTACTGATTATGTTTTTCAGGTTTTGTGTATCTGAAGATGTCTTTATTTTACCTTTATTTTAAAAAGGTATTATCATGGAGCATGCAATTCTAGGTTGATAACATTTTCTTTCAGTATATTAGGAATTACTCAACTTTCTTCTTGCTTGTATTGTTTACCACAAGTAATCTGCCATTTTTCTTATATTTGTTAACTTATATGGAGTACGTCTTTTTTGTGTTCTGGCTGTTTTTACCTTTTGTTTTTTATTTCTGGTTTGACTAGTTTGATTCTGATGTGCATTGGTATAGAAATTATTGCCTAACCCAAGGTCATAAAGATGTCTTCTATATTTTCTTCTAAGAGTTTTATAACTTTAGGTGTTACAGTTAAGTATATAATACGTTTTGAGTACATTTTTTATGTATGGCATGAAAAAGGTGCCCGATTTCATTCTTTTGCATATGGATATCTAGTTGTCTTACTCAGCACCATTTGTAAAACAGAATATTCTCTCTCCATTAGCACCCTTGTTGAAAATAAATTAATCATAAATATGATAGTTTATTTCTTGACTCTGAATTCTAGTCCATTGATTTATATGTCTATCCTGTGCTAGTGTACGCAATCTTAATCTGTAGCATTGTAGTAAGTTTTAAAATTGGGAAGTGAGATCACTCCTAAATTTTTTTTTTCAAGATTGGGGCCCTTTGATTTTCCATATGAAGTTTAGAATCACCATGTTAATTTCTGGAAAGAATTCAGTGGGGATTTTGATAGAGATTGTTTTGAATCTATAGATCAAATTTAACAAATGAGACAGTGTCATCATACCTTCCTTTATTTTTTTAGCATGGTTTCCTTTAGTTCTTTAAACACTAGGAGTGCCAAAAAAGTGTATACACATTTTAAGAGATGTTAACACTTTGGTCAACGTTGCTGAAGCAGTAGTTCTCCGTAATCAGGTGTCTGGACTCTGGACTTTGAGCACCTCTTGTAATTGCAGAAGTCAAACGTGGTTTGTATTCATCTTTTGTTACCGAGATATATCGAGTATTACAATTTTAATATAGCTTTCCTTTCTTAAAATGTGTATACATTTTTTGGGCACCCTCTGTTATAGTTAGACTTTTAATAGGCAAGACTTATCCCTTCTCAGCTATGGTCAGTTTTTGTCTGTTAAGTCTGACATCTGGGCCTTCTCATAGGTAGTTCCTGTTGTCTGCTGTTTTTTTCTTGTGTATGATTCATACTTCACTGTTTCTTTGCATGCATTGTAAGTTTTTATTGAAAAAATGGAATTTTTAGACATTGCAACAACTCTAGATAATCAATCCTTACTTTGCCTCTCCACCTCCAGGTTTATTGCTGTTTGCTTATTTATTTGTCCAGTGGCTTGGTTGTACTGTTTTAGTGAAGTCTATTTCCCCACAGTATGAAGCTTCTGATGTCATTCTTCAGAGCGTGCAGCTTTGGGCATGTGCACAGCAACCTTGGGATGACAGTGGTTTTAACAGAGTCCACTTGATTGTCTCTTTCCTTGATCTTTCTGTTAAGCTGTCTGCCTCTGTTGGAATCACAACTAGTGCTTAGGCCCTACTGATTGCCAGTTGATAGCTCTATTATTTTAAGTACGCTGTTGAAAAAACAGGTTAATTGCTCCACTGTCTGATCAAATTAAATTTAGGCCCCCATCTCTCTCTACACAACTCAGGGAATCTATCAGGCTTTGTCTGTGTTTCCTGCTCTGCACCACAGACTGGAAACTGTCTCAAGGCAACCAAATGGAGCAATCATAGGGCTCAGTCACTTTGTTTCTTATCTTAGAGGGATTACTGACTTTTGCTGACTAAATCTAGTGTTTTGGAACCTTTTTTTATCCTTTTGGTGGGGAGGCGTTTCAGGCAGGGACATAAATCTGGTCCTTGTTATTCCATCTTGGCTAGAAACAGAAATCTACAACACCCTTTTTAATTTCTATATGTCTCTCTGAATGCAGTAAGTAAAAAGATATTAGATGTACATGCTAAGAAGAAAATTTAAAAGCATACATAGGAGAGATTTTATGTACAAATAAGAAAAGCATATAGACAACCACATTATTTAAAGATATTAAAAATCAAATACAAATAGCTGCTCCAGATAAATTCTAACCTCTGCCAGTTTTGTTGCACTTTGTGGAAAGATCTCCACAGCCGAAGGAGGGAAAGGGATTTTGTGATCACCTAGAACATTCAGGAGAAGGACATACATAACTGTCTCAAATTTCCTCTTCATTTGTGGTGTGTTCTCTCTCACTTTCACTCTTCTTCCTTTCTTCCCTTCCTTCTTCCCTGCCTCTAAAATTGCAATATCTTGAACTGGTTTTTGAGCAAAAATGAAGACTAAAGTGTTTATGTTAGTGGCAAAAGTTTTGGTATCTTTAAGAGATACTCTAAGTAAAATAATGATTTGAAAGAATAACATAATCAATATTTCAAAATGTACCTCTTTCAAAACCCAAACAAAAGTCTTTGACTGCTCAACTTTCAGAGTTCTGTTTTTACCAGACACTGGAAAACATTGAAACCAAACCAATTCCTCAGAAATGTGTTCTTAACCACAACTCCATGTAGGCAGACAAACAGAATTTATGTCAGTTCCTGGAAAAGAAAGGCTTAGGAGGCACATTTAACTATTTCACCTTCATAATTCATTAGTTCTTGGTCCATTACTCTTCTTCAGAAGTAGTGAAGGCCAAGTGTCAGACATATCAGTTCTCTTCCCACCTCTATTCTGATTGTGTGGCTGGATTCTCAGTGGTCTGCTCTTGATTTCCTGGAGGCCATTTTCTGGCTACTGGACAGCACCGTTCTGGTGGCTTTAACTAACAGGAATGACTTCAACAGTGGGAATCTAAAATGCCATAGCAAACTTATCCTGTCTCAACTATGGTCAGAAAAATTGGGTCTCCCTAGGTTCTTTCCATGATGACCCGATTCAAGCTGAGACAGAAGCTGTTAAGCAGGCAAACTGTTCCCTTCACGTTGTATTTTGGGACTCCCCTATCATTGTTCCCAGTTCTTGGTGCCCTCCGCTGTAAGAGTCCCACTCTATAAGGCACTCTCTCACAGCACAACCAACTTGCAGTACAGGGTAAGTTGAGGTCCTGCCTCTCAGTATGTGTGTAGCTATCATTGTAATAGGTAAGATTCAGGGATGGTGTGCTGTCAGGTCCTGCTGTGTGAACAGGACAGGCCAAGAAGCCCAGCGTGCAGAGAGGATGAAGGATGAAGCAGATATGCCTGCAGAAGCCAAAAGGAAGGTCTGGATAACTTTGCTCTTCCAAGTCCAGTCCTTCCTGTGTCCCAGATGCATTCCCCATCTTGACTTTACGAGATATCTCAGAAGCTGTTCAATCATTATCTCCCCATAGCTACCAGGTTTTCGGGCCTAAGCTAGCTCCCAAGTTGTTTACTATTACATGATACAAAGTTGCCTCACATCTGTTTCACTTCAATATGATCCCGGGTTACTTAAAAAAAAAAAAATTCATGCTAATTTCTTGGGGTATGTTAATGATGTAGTAATTTTTATGTTTTGAAAGTTATGTTAGAGAAGTACTGTCTCATAGAAATATAATGTGAACTTCATATGTAATTTTATTTTTATTTATTTATTTATTTATTTATTTATTTATTTATTTATTTGGGGAACAGGACTTTATTGGGAAACAGTGTGTATTTCCAGGACATTTTTTTATTGGGAACAGTAGTGTGTTTTTCTCAGGACTCATCATCTCTATCCAAGTCAAGCTGCTGTCCTTTCATTCTTAGTTGTGGAGGGAGCAACTCAGCTCCAGGCCCAGTTGTCGTTGTTAGTTGCAGGGGGCACAGCCCACCATCCCATGCGGGAGTTGAACTGGCAACCTTGTGGTTGAGAGCCCATGCTCCAACCAACTGAGCCATCTGGCTACCAGGGAGCTCAGCGGGAGCTCAATGGCAGCTCATTTACTTCATTCTAGTTGTGGAGGATGCAGCTCGCTGGCCCATGTGGGAATCAAAGCAGCAGCCCTGTTGCACAGAGCTCACACTGTAACCAACTGAGCCACCAGTCCACCCCTTCACATGTAATTTTAAATTATCTACCATATTTCTCCGAAAATAAGACCTGGTCTTATATTAATTTTTGCTTCAAACGATGCATTCGAGTTTATTTTCAGGGAATGTCTTATTTTTTCATGTACAACAATCTATAGTTATTCATGTACAACAATCTACATTTGTTCATTTATTCATGTACAAAAATCTACCTTTATCCAAATACAGTCATGTCATCTTCTTCTGGAACATCATCATAACTCTCCAAACCCTGACTTGTGGCTTGAATTTCTTGCGACTCCATTTCCTGTAGGGCTTATTTTCTGGTTAGGTCTTATTTTCGGGGAAATACAGTAGTACTAGCTACATTTGAAAACTGAAAAAAGAAAAGGTTAGATTAATTTTAATAACATATTTTATTTAACCCACTATATGCAATGTATTGTATTTTCAACATATAATCAACAAAAAATCAATGAGATATTTTGAATTTTTTTTTCATACTAAATCTTGAGAAGCTTATGTATTTCACACTTATAGCATATGTCAGGGTGGACCAACTACATTTCACAAGCTCTATAGCCACACATGGTTAGTGGCTGTTGGACAGCACAGTTATGGTGGCTTTATCTAATGGGAATGACTGTAATAGTGGGCATCTAATAATGCCATAGCAAACTGGTAGACATTGTTTCGGGGAAGTGGGGCCCTATGGTAACCTTCATATGATACCATACTGAAAAGGAAGGCCCCTCTACTCCTTCATATGGTGGGACCTCAAATGAGAGGGGCTTATCCAAAACTAAGAAGATAACATGGTATCAATGAGGGTATTCATTACTGGTTCAAAAATATGAATTATATGTCTATTAGGAGCTGAAGTTATAAAAATTAAAACATTTTCCACATTCATGGAGATTACTATCTCTTGAGGAGACAACTATTTATCAGAATAACACAAATAAATATGCTAAGTGTTATGGAGAAAAGGCAGCCAGAGTGATGAGAGCAGATCCTGGAACTTGATCTACCCTGGAGTTTGGCAAACCATTCTGGGTGTGAGGATGTTGGAGCTAAGATTTGAAAGATGTGTAAGTGCATACAGGAGAAAAGGGGGGAAACATCCCCGGAGAAGAAAGAGCATGTGCAAAGGTGGCAGGAAGCATGGCACATTCAGGGATCTGAAAGCAGCCCTGTGGGACTGAAGTACAGAATGAGAGAGAGCAGTGCAGTATGGGGCAGAGTATGTAGGCAAGGGTCAGACCGTGCCTAGCGTGTTAGACCAGGTTATACATGTTGGTCTCTATGCCAAGACTAATGGAAAACCATGGTTGGATTTTAAGCAAGGGAGATGATGTAATAAGGTTTCAGTTTTGAGAAGCCATTCTGATTGCAATGTAGAAAGTGTCCTGAGGAGGAGAAGAAATATCCGTGGGGAGACCAATCAGGATGCTAGTGCAGTAATCTCAATAGGAGAAAATGGTGGTCCACATGACAGTGGTGGCAGTAGAAATGGAAGCAGTTGATTTTGAGAAATGTCAGGAAGGTAAGAGAGTCATAACTTTGTCGAGGGGCTTAGGGGATGGTTACCATGATTGCAGGATAACCAGAATGAAGAAGACCAGAGTTGGAGAGGAGTTCATGTAGAATTTTAGGGGCCCAAGAGACATTCAAGGTGGAAATGTCAGGTAAGTAGATATGAGAACCTGGAGCTCCGAGGAAAGGTCAAAGCTGAAGGTGATTTTGAGGTCATCTGTGGCCATTCGCTGGCCACTCTGACCTTTTACTTCATCAGGGATGTTATTCTCGAGCGCCTTTGGATATGTTGTTCCATCTGTCCAAATCCTTCTCCCTCTCCTCTTTCCTTAATGACCCCCTACTTTTCCTTTAGATTCCAGATCAATTGTCACCTCCCCAGGGCTACATTTCGTGATGCTATGCCTATAATAAACACTCACAGCACCACATATGTGCACTTCACTTTTGCAGCACTTGAAGCAATTGCCAATTGCAGTTTTACATTTATTTGCATCCTGATTTGATTAACAACTGTCTTTGTCACCAGAGTATAAGAACACAACCAAGTCTGTTCTTTTTTCATTAGAATAGACTGTATTATTTTTAGAGCATTTTTATGTTCACAGAAAAAATAAGTGGGAAGTGCAAAGAGTTCTCATTTACCCACATCAACATTTTACACCTGAGTGGTACATTTGTTACAACTGATGAATTAGTACCCAATGTTCATAGTTTACATTAGGGTTTACTCTTGGTGTTGTATATTTTTTGGGTTTTGACAAATGTATAATGACATATATCTATAATTATAGTAACATTCAGAATAGTTTCACTGCCTTAAATATCCCATGTGTTCCACCTGTTCATACCCCCAATCCCCAGCCCCAGCAACCACTGATCTTTTACTGTCTCTGCAGTTTTGCCTTTTCCAGGTCATATAGTTGGACTCCTACAATATGTAGCCTTTTCATATTGGCTTCTTTTAGTAATGTGCATTTAAGTTTCCTCCATGTCTTTTTATGGTTTAATAGATCATCTATTTTTACTGCTGAATAATATTCCATTGTCTAGATGTACCAGAGTTTATTTATGTATTTGCCTACTGAAGGACATCTTGGTTACTTCCACATTTTGACAATTATGAATAAAGCTACATTCATGTTCAAGCTTTTGTGTGGACGTAAGTTTTCAACACTTTTGGGTAAATACCAAGCAGTACAACTGCTGGATCATAGGGTAAGAGTATGTTTAGTTTTATAAGAAACTGTCTTCCAAATTGACTATACCATTTTGCATTTCTACCAGCACTGAATGAGAGTTCCTGTTGCTCCACATCCTCATCTGCATTTGGTGTTGACAGTATTTTGGATTTTAGCTGTACTAATGGGTGCACCCTGGTATCTCATTGTTGTTTTAATTTGCAATTCCCTGGTAATGTATGCTGTTGAGAATCTTTTCACATACCTATCTGCCATCTGTACATCTTTGGTGAGGTGTCTGTTCAGGTCTTTTCCCCAGTTTTAAATTGGGTTGTTCATATTCTTATTGTTGAGTGTTAATGGTTCTTTGTATATTCCAACTTTGTTTTTGTTCATCATTGTGTAGCCAGTGCCTTGGATTATACTCAGTAGGAGTTGAGTAAATGTATAATAAGTGAATAAAGAAGAGAAAGCGAAATGGCAGATAATTCAAGCTGTGGATAAAGGTTAGTTTTTTAAATAGAGAATGTAAGAGTGAGATGAGAAGAGAATATCTAGATTTTGAAGATTTCCCTCAATTAATGGCTGAATAGAAGAGACTATCTAAATGGACACAGAACGTAAGGAAAGAGGCTCAACTTCATCAGCTGTCAGAGAAATGTAGATAAAACCATAGTAAAATAGTACTACACACCCATCAGAATGGCTAATATTCCTGAAAAGGATGGGCATACCAAGTGTGGGTAAGGATGTGGAGCAACTGGATGCTCATACTCTGCTTCATACAACCAACTTGGAAAACTGTTTGGTGGCAGCAACTAAAGCTGAATATTTTATGACCTAGCAATTCCACTATTAGGTATGTATCCAACAGACTGATACATAGAACTTTATGATTCTATTTATATAAAATTCAAAAGCAGGCAAAATGAATCTATTGCATTAAAAGCCAGGATAGTCATTATCTTTGGAGAGAGTAGTGACTTGGAGGAGGACCAAGGTAGGAATGATTCTAAGGTTCTGGTGGTTCGTGATCTGGGTGTTGGTTATGAGTATGCTTAATTTGGTGATGATTCATTGAATTATTCACTTTATGATTTGTGAATTTTTCTGCATGCATCATTATACCTTAATTAAAATTTTATTTAAAAAGAAAAAGATAAATCTGATTGGAGTCCTCAAAAGGAAGTAGCAAAGCTTTTTCTATCACTTCAGACTCCAAAAGAATGTGAGTCTATGGGCTATTATAAGAACAAAGGAATCTGTTTATAAAAACTTGTCATACATTTAAAATGTTTTGTGCTTTAAGTTGGAACCTAACACTGTTGTCAAAAATAAAATTAATTAATGGTCATGGAATGATAAAAATATTGTAGAAATGGTCTAAGATATTTAATGGGCCATGAAAGAAAACACTTTGGCTTCCAAACTATGTTCCACTATTGGTTCTTATCAAGGTAAACTTTTTTAGCCAAGACAATTATAATAGGGGTGGCTGGATGGCTCAGTTGGTTAGAGCGTGAGCTCTCAACAACAAGGTTGTCAGTTCAATTCCTTCATGGGATGGTGGGCTGTGCCCCCTGCAACTAAGATTGAAAATGGCAACTGGACTTGGAGCTGAGCTGCACCCTCCACAACTGGATTAAAGGACAATGACTTGGAGCTGATGGGCCCTGGAGAAACACACTGTTACCCAATATTCCCCAATTAGAAAAAGACAATTATAACATATAAATGAAATTATTTATTTGCCTGGATGCTTACTCTGGTCTTTGTAAATCTATTGCTGATGAATATTAAAGTCATGAGTAGCTCTTAGATGAGCTTTAGGTACTTGCTTAGAAATGCCATGATAGTTTCCACCACTGAAACAGCTGAACATGGAAAGTTGTCCGTAAGGCTGGTTAGTTTCTCATAAGCTCTGTCTCCACTCCCTGGACAGAAGAGACTAGATGACTGTTAGTGTCTTGATTTGCAGAATTAGGGTTAAACAATCAAATTCTATACTAGGAAGAAGTAATTTAGTAGAGTACAAAGAACACCAGAATTCTAGTCAGAAAAAATTGTCTGTACCCTAGTCCTGCTACTTACTGTGCGACTATGGACAATTACTAATTAGATTCTCTGAACCTCAGTATCTTCATCTATAACATGGGGATGTTTACCTGGCTTGTTGGGAGGGATAGTGACCTCAGATGTTGGAAAGCATTTAGCCTGTGGCATGAGCTCAATAAACATCCTCTTTGTTCCTTTCATGATAACTGAGAAGTGAGAAAAAAACACGTGTTATAATCTATCTTTTTTCAGTAAGCGTAAACTTTTTGTTCATCGAGTTGTTGAATATATAACATATTTAATGATGTAACCTAGTGAAAAGTGCTTCAGCCTCAGAGGACCTTAGTTCAAATCCTGCCTGCCATTTGCTAAAAATTTGATCTTACATAAATTACTTAAGGTATCTGAAATTTAGGTTTCTCATTACAAAACAGCTAAATGTTCCTAGTTACCCCATGGGCTAGTGTGAAGGTTAAGAATGATGTGTACTAGCCAGGGGTTTTTGTTTGCAAGTGAGACTCAACTGCACCTAGACTAAACCACGAGGGGGACTTTATTGGCTCTTGATACCAAATTTAGGCAAGGACAGAGATGACTTGGTCTTGGGGATAACTGCAACTGTGGACTGTGACACTTTAAGTCCCTCTGTTTTTTTGGATCAATGTTGGTATTTCTATTTTTTTAAAACAGATACCACAAAAGGGGTTCAACCTAGGCTCTTCAGGCTTAACATCTTAATTATAAATGCTGTCTCCTTTGAGAGTTTTCATGGCTACCTGACCATGTTCCTTAAAAGTAAAGTTTGTGACCCTGTGCCATCTCTCTTTTTTTCCACTGTGGGTATTGACATGGCCATCACAGTGCTTTCCCACCTCTCTGAAATGGGGGTAATTGAAGCAACCTTGAGCTTTCTTGGACTGACTTGGATACAGCAATTCCTTGTCACCTAAGGGTGAGTTCTTTCTTCAAAGATGCAGTGCTGAGGGACTAAGATAAGGGGTATCTTTGCAGAGAGGGCTCTTTGTATTTTAGACTGGCCATCAATCCCAATGCATTTAATTAAGCTCTCTCCCTTATGCAGCTAAATCTAAGTCAATCTGTTCATTTTCTTTATGTATATGAAAACAAAATATATACATGTATATATTTATCTATTTTTATAAATGCATAGTGAACAGTTTTTCTACAGACTCATTAAAATCCATGAAACTCTTATTAATCCTTATTATTTCTTGAAGCATATCATGGTATTTAAAAGCACAAGCTTTGGGTCTAGGAAAAATGTGACTTTCATCCTGATTTCACCACTGAGCAGCTAATATTTCAGGTTAACGTCTCACTTAGGCTTGGTTTCCCTAAAGAATTATCTCATAATACTGTCTTATTTGCTCTAAAAGTATGATGAAGTATTAATAACTATAATTTATGCAGAGACATCTTCTTGCGTATATACTTGATTATTATTTTTATTATTTATTTGTATGTTCATTATGGTCAGGACCACATTCTTTCAGAGAAGCAGACATCTCACTGTCCTATAAGAAATCAACATTATGGTAAAGAACAAAGCAAAATTTATTAGTCAAGTCAGACTTCCATAACAAAATACCACAGACTGGATGGCTTAAACAACAGAAATGTATTTCCTCACAGTTCTGGAGGATGAAAGTCAGATCACAGTTCAGCTGGCTCAGTTTCTGCTGAGGGCTCTCTTCCTGGCTTGCAGGTGGCCACCTGCTTGCTGAATCCTCACATAGGCTTTCCTCATGCGTGCTCACAGAGAGAGTGAGTGAGCAAGCTCTCTGGTGTCTCTTCTTATAAGGGCACTAATCCCATCTCACCTGTATGACTATTTAACCTTAATGACCTCTCTATAGGCCCTGTCTCCAAATAGTCACATTGAGGTTAGGGCTTCAACGTGTGAATTTTGGGAAGACAAAATTTAGTCTATAGCACAAAACAAAACAATATTAACCTAAAATTGAATATAAACATAAACTGATAAACCTAACTGTACATCAAATGATTATGTAACCACACAGAAAAACACAATTCAATTTGCTTTTGAATCAAGTGCCCTGATTGTATGCCTTTTGTATATATGAGGAAAAAGGAACTGTGGAGAAATCTTTAATTTACTTAGTACTAGTTTTGTTGTTGGAAGTTGTATTAATTTAGTGATATTGGAATTATTTTTTGCATATTTTAGGGTAGTTATGCCACATGTTCTTGGGAACCAGGTTTCTTTTTGAGGAAAAATGAAATACAAGTAAATTATAGGGGGAGGTGAGAAAAAGAGCTGTAATTGCCTAGAGTGAACTCGTGTTTGTTTGCTTAATCTAACCCATTGAAAGGGCCTATATGCCCTTTCTAATCTCTTAAAAACCTAGCACCAAAATCTTGGTGTCTAAACACTAGTCCGTATTTTAAGAAATCAAAGCTCCTTAGAAAAATAGTTGACTACAGGCAGGTAAAGTAAAAGGTGAATCTGACACCATTATTGTGCTAAATTACTTATTAAATGCAAAGACATACACCTTCACTGAGTTAGCATCACCAGTAATGGGATAAACTGACGTCTGTGCCCCCTGCTATGGTGCAGTGGACAGGACACACACACATCAGTTTTGCAGTATTCTAGCCAAATGCTTAACCTGACTCTAATTAGGAGAAAACAGTTAGGCAAGTTCAGATGGTGGAAGATATTCTAAAAGACAACTGGTTTTTCAAAATTGTCAAAAATCTTGGAATATAGGAGACAACCTAGATGGCGCAATAGGTAAACACTGTGTTTACCTTCTCTCACAACCACATCAAAATTACAACTAATCTACAAAACAACCATTATTGAGAATCACCTAAAATCAAGCTGAACTGAAGCCTTGCAACTAAGGACATGCAGAAGAAGCTACCTCCAGCCTGGTAGGAAGGTCAGAGACATGAAATAGGCTGTCCCCCAACCTGCGTGCGACCATTAAAGATTGGGAGGGCTATTTCGGCTGTGGGGGTCCCCCCCATCCCTAAGAGGAGCAGGAGATCCCAGCCCCACCCCAGCCCAGGGTTCCAGTGCTGGGGAGAGGAGTCCCCATAATTTTTGGTTGTGAAAACCAGTGGAGATTGTGACTGAGTGAGACTGAGTGAGGCTCCACTCACTGGTGCTCCTCTTAAAGGGATGGCACCTGGACTTACCCACCAGTGGAATCACTGGCTCTGAGCTCCAGCACAGGAGCAGGCAGCAGCTGAAAAGGTGGTAGGGACAAACGGTGGGGAATTGAGTTGCCTAGCTTGGGACGGGGGCTTGAGAGGCGGCTTTCTCCTGGACAGGGGAGCTGGCAGAGGCCATTGTTTCTTTGTTGAGCCCTCCCCCTTCGCAGTGTATGAACACAGGGGGTTGCCATATCTGAGTCTCTGCCATTCGTTTGCCACCCCTGGCTATTCGAGACCCGGCCCCGCCCAACTTTCAGGCACACCCAGGCTGCTTCAGTGGCTTTTTCATGCAGCCCACCTGCGGTGGCTCAAGTTACAGACTTTCCTAGGGTCTCTCAAAGGTTCGCGGAACCCAGACAAGTAGTATCTAGCTTGAGTGTGTCCTTTACCTCTGGCCGAGCAGCCCTAAGCTGGCACTAGTGGCAGCTGACCTTGGTTCGTGGCTTGGCCTCTAAAGGTGCTTCCAAGCACAGTACGGGCAGCAGCATCTGTGGATTTCTTTCTGGCTCCTGCTGGGTGGCCCTGGGTGAGCCATGGGCTGTGGCTGAACTTGACCTATAGGGGATCCCCTCCAACATGGTCCTGGGGCTGGTGCCTGCAGTGGCCAGCTTCAAAATGAGCTGGAACATCACCTAGCCATCTCCAAGTATGACACACCCAAGAGGATGGTTGGGTAGGCACCAGAGTCCTGCTGAGGCAGATCCTGCTCTGTAGGCTCAGCCCCTGCACAACAACCCTTCCACTATAGTCAAGGCCAGTCCTCACAACCAGTGAGCCCAAGGGTCAGTCCCTCCCATTGATATGCAATTATCAACCAAGGCTCCACTACAAGAGGAGGGCACACACAACCCACACAAAAGATACACCTGGAGTGCGTGGCTCAGGTGACCAGAAAGATTGCGCCACTGAACCCCACAGTATACGTACTACATAAGGCCACTCTACTAAGACTGGAAGACACAGCAGCCCTGCCTAATACATAGAAACAAACATAGGGTAGGAGAAAAGGAAACACTTTCGAAATAAAAGAACAGAACAAAGCTTCAGAAAAAGAACTAAGTGAAACAGAGATAAGCAATCTATCAGATGCAGAGTTCCAAACACTGGTTATAAGGTTGCTCAGTGATCTCAGGGAGAACTTCGACAGAGAGATAGGAAGCAAGAAAATTGAAATGGAAACCGTAAAAAAGAACCAGTCAGAAATAAAGGATACAACAACGGAAATGTAGAATATATTACAGGGAATCAACAGTAGATTAAATGAAGCAGAGGATCCACCCAGTGGTGCAGAAGATAAGGTAGCAGAAAACACCCAACCAGAACAGTAAAAAGAAAAAAAGAATCCAAAAAATTGAGGAGAGTTTAAGGGGACTCCGGGACAATATCAAGCATACCAACATTTGCATTATAGGGGTACCAGAAGGAGAAGAGAGAGAGCAAGGAATTGAAAAACTATTTGAAAAAATAATGACAAAAAAACCTCCCTAACCTGGTGAAGGAAATAGACATACAAGCTCAGGTAGCACAGAGAGTCCCAGATAAGATAAGCCTAAAGAGGCCAACACCAAGACACATCATAATTAAAATGCCAAAGATTAAAGACAAAGCATAAATTTTAAAAGCAGCAAGAGAAAAGCAGTTAGTTACCTACAAGGAAGCCCCTATAATACTGTCAGCTGATTTCTCAACAGAAACTTTGCAGGCAAGAAGGGATTTGCAGGAAATATTCCAAGTGATGAAAAGCAACAGCATACAACCAAGATTGCTCTACCCAGCAATACTGTCATTTAGAATTTAAGGACAGATAAGGAGCTTCCCAGACAAGAAAAAGCTGAAGGAGTTCTTCCTCATTAAACCAATATCACAAGGAATCTTGAAGGGACTTCTTTAAGATGGGAGGGGATTTAATGATGGGTGAAAGTGGAAGGGATTAAGAAGTTCAAATTGGTTGTTACGCAGTAGTCATAGGGATGTAGGCTATAGCATAAGGAATATAGTCAATAATATTGTAATAACTAGGTACAGTGCCAGATAGGTACTAGATCTACCAGAGTGATAGGTGGGAATGGGGTTCAGGGTAGGGTGAAAAAGGTGAAGGCATTAAGAAATACCAATTGGGAGTTAACACAGTAGGGAGAATATAATCAACAATGTTGTAAAGATCATGTAATGTGGCAGATGGGCACTGGACTTTTCAGGGGGATCACATCATCGACTGTGTAGATGCATGCCCAATGCGCTATACACCTGAAACTGAAATAGAATAATATTGCATGCCAACTGCTACTAAATATATAAGTATATATAATCACAGGATGTGGAGTACAACATAGAGAAGATAGTTGATGGTATTGTAACAGCTATATAAGATGTCAGAGGGGTAGTAGCGTAAGGGGTGGGCTACCACTTTGTGAGGGGTATAAATGTCTAACTATTACGTTGCTTTCTACACCTGAAACTAATAAAAAAAATAAATTTTAAAAAATCTTGGAAGATAGAACAAGGCATAAAACTTTGGATTGTATATTAGACATTAGTTAACTAATATAACGAATTAATTGTTATAATTATTAATATAATAATTAATGTCATTAATTAATTGTTTATCAATGTTAAATAACTTGGGAATGAAAATGTTATTTTAGCTTTATAGTCATGAGTCACTTAACAGCAGAGATATGTTCTGAGAAATGCATCCTTAGGCAATTTCGTAGTTGTGTGAACACCATAGAGTGCACTAGGAACCTAGATGGTATAGCTTACTCTACACTTAGGCTGTATGGTATAGCTTATTCCTCCTAAGCTACAAACCTGTACAGTATTTTACTTTAATGTTGTATATACACCATGATAAGTATTTGTATATCTAAACACATTTAAACATAGAAAAAGTATGGGAAAATATGGTATAAAAAATAAGAAATGGTCCACCTGTCTAGAGCACTTTCCCTAAATGGAGCTTGCAGGACTGGAAGTTGCTCTGGGTGAGTCAGTGAGTGAGAGGTGAGTGGTGAGTGGTGAGTGGTGATTGAGAACTTAGGACATTACTGTGCACTTCTGGAGACTTTATAAACATTGTACTGAGGCTACACTAAATTTATTACAAGATTTTTCTTTGCTCAGTCATAAATTAATCTTAGTTAACTGTAACTTTTTTACTTTATAAACTTTTTATTTTTTTACCTTTCGACTCCTTCATAATTACACAGCTTAAAACACAAACACATTGTACAGCTATAAAAAAATATTTTCCTTCTTAATATCCTTATTCTAAAAGCTATTTCTGTTTAAAATATTTTTATTTTTATTTTTTACATCTTTTTATGAAAAACTAAGAAACAAATACATGCATTAGGTCTACACAGGGTCAAAATCATCAATATCACTGGCTTCTGCCTCCACATCTTGACCCACTGGAAAGTCTTCAGGGGCTATGACATGCATGGAACTACCATCTATGATAACAATGCCTTCTTCTGGAAGACCTCCTGAAGGATTTCCCTGAAGAAGTGTCATTCTTTTCAGAAATATATTGATAGTATTTTGCTTCATTTTTTTTAAATCATAGATTTACTTTGAAGAAGATAATGCACCATGGACAGTCCTCTCTATTAATGAAAACCTTTTGGTGATGCTGATGTTGTTGGTCCAGGGACCATGGTTTGAGAACCACAGATTTAGAGATGCAGAGATTGGGGCTTAGGCAAAGGTGCAGAAGCAAGAAAGGAAAGTAGGTTTGTGCAGATAAGATGGGCCATCAGGATTTTGTAAAGCAGTGAATACCACATGAAAGAACTCGGACTTTATTTGGATATGAAGGGTAGAGCCATACAAGATTTTTGAGCCCAAGAGTAGAATTTAAAATACTATCATACAAAAAAAGAAAAAAAAAAAGAAAAAGAAATGAAGTGCTGCACATGCTGCAACATGGATAGACTTTGAAAACATTATGCTAAGTGAAAGAAGCCAGTCATAAAAGACTGCATATTGTGTGATTCCATTTATGTGAAATATCCGGAGTTGACAAATCCAGAGAGACAGAAAGCAGATTAGTGGGTGCCAGGGACTGGGGGAAGGGACAGTGGGGAATGACTGCTTAATGGGTATGAGGTTTACTTTTGAGATAATGAAAATGTTCTGGAAATAGATAGTGGTGATATTTGCAAAAATTTGTGACTATACTAATTGTCACTAATGGTAAATTTTATGTTAAGTGTATTCTACTATAATAAAAAAGGTATATTTTTAATAAAACTAGGTTATATCACCAGAAAATACTTTGGATATAATGATAAGAGATAAAAGATGGAAAATTATGTAAAATATGTAAAAATGATTATAACTATTCCAAGATGCAACTTTATATATATAAAAAAAAAGATCAAATAACTTGATGTTAGCTCTGGGTGTGTGCATGTGTGTATGTGAATGTGTGTATGTTTTGAATGGTAAAAATGTGATTTTCACCATCAGAGTTTTTTTAATTTTCAATAAATATACAGATATAATGTTAAAAATTGTTTGAAAAGAGGAGGAAAAGGAGAGGACCAGTTCTAGTATAACTTGACCGAGATTAACAATATTGTCTTGAAAGGCAGGATTGAGTTTTGGGACAAGTGTGTGTTTCAGATGCTGGGATTGGAGACCTTAGGCTGAACTGAGAGACTCAGGATGGCACCAGATGAGGAAGTAAGCTGTCCTCCAAGCAGAAGTGGTAACTGTCCACTACCCACCCAACAGCACCACAGTTTTTCCTAGAGACCTCCTTCTCGATGTCCAGCCTCTCCTCTTTCACCTCCCCTTTGGTTTTCCTCCTTCATTCTGCTGTCAGCATGTTCCAGGGATTTCATTCATTCATCCATTCATTTTCTCAGCAAATATTTATCGAGCATCTATCCACTCTGTGCTCCGGGGCAGCACCTGTGCCTGTGTAGTTAAGTTGTAAGCACACAGGCTTGTTCTTCTGGCTCGCTGGGGCTGGTTGAACACACCTGACTTTTTATATTGTTTCTCTTTCATTTTCTGAATACAATTGTTTTCTATTGCTGGTTTGAGCTGCCACCCTCTCTCTCGATTCCCTTGGATGGTGAGGAAGCGACGCCTTTTTTGTTTCACTTCTCTGGGTTGTGGCCCGAGTCAGGCTAGATAGTGCAGTCCAGGCAATGTTCTGGACACCCTGATGGTGTGGTCAGTGAAAACTTCCCCAACTGGTGCCTTTCCTCTTTGGGTGCACACCCCCATGCAGTAGCTTTGCTATTTTTTTCTAAACGACTATCTTCAGCTTGGACTCATCTCTGCTCCTTCACCAGCTCCTTTTCTCTAGTTCTGCCACTTTTTGGTCACTGGCATAAACCTTATAGACCATATCTTTTCTGCTTTGGACCTGGATCTATTATTTCCAATTTTTATTTTCCAATCATTATTTCCTTCTCCTCACAATATTAATGTGGCCCAAACCCACATCTATATTCATGAGTTTTCACATTGTGGCCACAGCAATAGAGGTTTGGAAACCAGTCTATTTCTTCAAAGGGTCACAGTCAGAGGTAAACTCAGACTGTAGGCTTCTTGATGCCAAGGCTTCCTTGTTGACCTTTTGCATCTCTAGCTCTGGGGCTCGTGTCTGGTGTACAGTGGGTGCCTGATTAATATTTGGGAGAACAGAGTCAGGACCAGTATGTATGCACACTGGATGGCAAATTAAGGACAAAGAAAAAGTTAGCTGAATATTGCATTAGTCAGGGTTCTCCAGAGAAACAGAACCACTAGAATGTATATACATTACAGAGAGCTTTGTTTTAAGGAACTGGCTTATGTGATTGTGGAGCCTGGCAAATTCCAAATCCGTCAGGTAGGCCGGTAGAGAGGAGCCTCAGGAAAGAGTTGCAGTTCAAGTCTGAAGGCTGGCTGCTAGCAGAATTTCCTTTTCCTCCAGGGAAGTCAGTCTTTTTCTATTAAGGCCTTCAACTGATTGGAAGAGGCCACCCACATTATGAAGGGTAATCGGCTTTACTCACAGTCTACCGATTTGAATTTTAATCTCATCTTAAAAATACTTTCACAGAAACATCTAGAATAATTTTTGACTGACTATCTGAGTACCATGGCTTAGTCAAGTTGACACATGAAATTAACCATCACAAGTATTAGTGTCAGGTTTGTTGTTTAGGTAAGAATTCTAGGGCCTTAAGAATAATACAGTTGAGTGGAAAATGTTGTGTTTCATAGACATGATCTCATATGTTCCACAAATATTTATTACTTTTACTCTTTGGGAGAGACTCCTGAGGCCTGTGGAGAATACCGGAATGTTCAGGATGTGGTCCTGGACACCTAGGAGCTTCCAGTCAGTAAGCAGAAATAGGATCTGTCCAAATTATGCCAGCCAGCACTGACTCTCCTCTTTGCAGCTAACTCCTGATTCTGTACATATAGCTCTGATATTTTACTTCCCACTCTGTTCATCATTTCTGCAAACTAAAAACCAAGTAAAGTTAAACACATTATGTGGTAATTAAAGTGCTCACTGAAGAGTCACGATGTCTGGGCTTGAATCCTGGCTGTGGCCGATGAAGACAAGAGACCTCTATGCGTCAGTTTCAAGAACAATAACACCTTCTCCTAGGCAGGAGGACAGTGATGTAATTGATATAAAACACTTGGCAGAGTGGTACCCAGTACCTAGCTAGCAATTAACAGTTCGTGTTTGCTTTCATTGTTAAGAATCATTCTTCCTTCTAGATTTTATATTCAAAAGAAGAGAGTATTACCAGTATTACCAGTTATTTAGACCTAAATCTTCTAGGTTCCTTTTCTTCCCCTCCTTATTCTCTATATGCTAAGTTGTATATTTGGCAATGATCAGAGCGCGTTCAGATTCTTTATCTCCCCTCCCACTAAAACCTAAAACTAAGTGAATTTGCTCATGGTCAGTAAAAAAAGAAAATAAACAAATATTTAATCAGAGAAAAGATGTGTGAAGGCACCTCATAAAAGAATGGTTGTGAGGACATTAGCACATATATAGAAAGACTGTGATTCAAAAAGGTCAAACCAGTTTACAGTCTGCCAACCCTGAGCATTCCCCTTCCTATCCCACTCACAGCAGCATGAAGCTTAGGTTTTACGACCTTGCTAATTTGATAAGTAGAAAATTGTTTCTTGATGCTTTAATCTGAATCTTTACTTAGTTGTGAAATTGATACTTCCTTCATACACTTGTTTCCTACTTGTGAAATGCCTGATTGTGTCTGCTCATTTTTTTTAAAAGACAATTTTTTTTAGAGCTGTTTTAGGTTCACGGCAAAGTTGAGAGGAAGGTAAAGAGATTTCCCATATAACTCTGTATGTATAGCCCCACGTATGTATAGCTTCCCCCATCATAAAAATCCTTCACTAGAGGTTACATTTGTTACAACTGATAACCTACATTGACACATCATTAAGCCTATAGTTTACATTAGTGTTCAGTCTTTATGTTGCATATTCTATAGGTCTGGTCAAATGTATCCCTCATTATAGTATCATACCCCTGGCAATCACTGATGTTTTTATAGTCGCCATACCATAGTTTTGCCTTTTTCAGAATGTTATATAGTTGGAATCATATGTAGCCTTTTCTGATTGGCTTCTCCTACTTAGTAATATGCACTTAAGCTTCCTCCATGTCTTTCATGGCTTAATGGCACAGAATATTTGTTTATCATGGAATAATATTTCATTGTCTGGATGCACCACAGGTTATTTATGTGCAAGTATTTGCCAACTGAAAGACATCTTGGTTGCTTCTAAGTTTTGGAAATTATGAATAAAGCTGCTATAAATATCCATGTGCAGGTTTCTGAGTGAACTTAAGTTTTCAGTTCCTTTAGGTGGATACTAACAAGTATGATTTTGGGTCGTATGGTAATAATATGATTAGTTTTGTAAGAAACTCCCAAATTATCTTCCAAAGTGGCTGTACTATTTAGTATTTCCACCAGTAATTAGTGAGAGTTCCTTTTGCTCCATATCTTCACCAGCATTTGGTGTTGTCAGTGTGCTAGATTTTGGCCATTCTAATAGGTGTGTAGCAATACCACATAATCCAACAATCACGCTCCTTGGTATTTGTTCTTCTCCTTCAATATGGTGTTGGCTATTCTGGGTCTTTTGCCTCTGCATATAAACTTTAGAATCAATTTGTCAATACCCACAAAATAACTGGCTGGGATTCTGCTTGAAATTGTGTTGAATCTATAGATTAAGCTGGAAAGACCTGACATGTTGACAATATGGAGTCTTCCTTTCCATCAACATAGGAATATCTCTTCATTTATTTAGTTCTTTGATTTTGTTCATAGGAGTTTTGTAGCTTTCCTCATGTAGATCTTACTTACTTTGTTAGATTTATATCTAAGTATTTCATTTTTAGTGGTGCTAATGTAAATGATACTGTGTTTAATTTCAAATTCCACTTGTTCATTGCTGATATATAGGAGAGTGGTTGGCTTTTGTATATTAGCCTTATATCCTACAACTTTGCTGTCATTGCTTACTAGTTTTAGGTTTTAGTTTTTGTCAGTTCTTTCAGATTTTCTACATAGACAATCATGTTACCTACCAACAAAGAGTTTTATGTCTTCCTTCTTAATCTGTACACATTTTTAATTCCTTTTCTTGTTTTATTGCATCAGCAAGGACTTCCAATTTCATGTTGAAAAGGAGTGGTGAGAGGGATGTCCTTCCCTCATGTCTGATCTTAGTGGGAGTGTCTATTCATTTTTTTCTAATGGGATCTTAGTTTCTTTTTAAATATATTAATTACTTCTATACTAAGATCATTAACTGAATTATATTTATGCCAAGTATCCTTCTAGATTGCAGTTTTTAAAAATAGTGTTTATATTTTCTCTATAGAGTAGGTGTTAACTTTTTATTTTTAATTATTTTTAATTATTAGTTTCAGGTGTGCAAAACACCATAGCTATTAGACATTTACACCCCTCACAAAGTGATAACCCAACAAGTCTACCCATCTGACACCATACATAGCTATTACAATACCATTAACTATATTCCCTATGTTGTACTTTACATCCCATGCTACATATTTTTTTAAAATAATAGTTAACCTTCAATGTTATTTTATATTGGTTTCAAGTGTACAGCATAGTGGTTAGGCATTTATATAATTTATGAACTGATTCCCCCCATCCCAAAAAGTCTAGTACCCTCTGACACTGTACGTAGTTTTTACAGTATTATTTACTATATTTTTCACACTGTCTTTCACATCCCTGTGACTATTTTATAACTACAATTTTTACTTCCTAATCCCTTCACCTTTCTCACCCATCCCCCTAATCCTCTTCCCATCTAGCAACCATCAGTTTGTTCTCTGTATCTATGAGTCTATTTCTGTTTTGTTTGTTCATTTATTCTGTTCTTTGGATTCCACATATAAGAGATCATATGGTATTTGGCTTCCTCAATTTGAGTTATTTCACTTAGTATAATACCCTGTAGGTCCACCCATCTTGTTGCAAATGGTAAGATTTCAGTCTTTTTTATGGCAGAGTAATATTCCATTATATAAATGTACCACAATTTATTTTTCTGATTATCTATTGATGGGCATTTCAGTTGTTTCCATATTTTGGCTATTATGAATAGTACTGCCATAAATAGGAGTGTTTCCATATTTTGGCTATTATGAATAGTACTGCCATAAATAGGAGTGCCAACAAACATCAAATTAGTGTTGGATTTCTTCGGATAAATACCTAGGAGTGGAATTGCTGGGTCATAGGTAGTTCTATTTTTAATTTTTTGAGGAAACTCCATACTGTTTTTCATAGTGGTTGCACCAACTTGCAATTCCACCAACAGTGCACAAAGGTTCCCTTTTTTCTGTGTCCTCACCAACCCTTGTTGTTTGTTGATTTATTGATGATGTCCATTCTACAGGTGTGAGGTTATATCTCATTGTGGTTTTTATTTGCATTTCTCTGATAATTAGTGACATTGAGCATCTTTCCTTATGTCTATTGGCCGTCTATATGTCCTCTTTGGAGAAATGTCTATTCAGGTCCTTTGTACGCGTTAACTTTTATGTGTTCAAATCTATAAGTCTTTCTCTTTGTGATTTCCGAAAGTAAATCTGCATTTTCCTCCCTCCATTTAGGAGAAATAGAGCCAGAGTCCCTCCATTCTCAGCCTCTCCACGGCTACCGTCAGATAATCTTGGCAAACACTTTTGAACAACTGCTGAGAGCAGAACCAAGAGAGGTTCCATAGCCTGAAACTCAGGGAGTCACAAGTGGTCTAAGGGAATAAATGTTTGGAGGAAAGTCAACTTCCCAGAAATGTTTACCCAAGAAAGGATTCTGCCTTAAAATCCCCTCTACTCGAACAGTTGTTACTGAACTCAAGGTGTTTGTTTTGCCTGCGTGCATCAAAGTCAACGGAGACACAAACAGGAGTTTGCAGCAGAGAAAGCAGAGGTTTATTTAAGGAAATGACACCAAGCCTGGAGACACAAGTGAGCTAGTGCTTTCAAGACCTGGCTCTCTGAAAACATGTAGGTTACAGATGATATAGGGCAAAATCACAAAACACAGTGGGTTAGGGATTCAGGATCATGTTGGGAGCAGATTGGAGGTGAGGTAAGGGTAATGAATCATTCCTGAAGGTCTTGAGGACAGTTCTGAGGTCTTTTTAGAAGTTCCTCTGTCTGGTCTCATGGGAAAGTAGCCAGGGGGTTGTTCCACCTTAGGGCTCAGGAACTGAAACATAACTTATGTAGGTTAAAATGTTATCTTTAGCCTGCCAGAGGTCCAGACTGTGTGCTGGTTAGTCAGGAACCACTACTGTCTTCTGATGCTTCTGGGGTTGCTGATTATCCAGGGGCAAGGCTAGGTCTCTGAGGGGTATATATATAGAGAGAGGGATTAGAGAGAGGGATATTATTTCTAGAGCTAGGATTTAAAACTAAATTTAATCAAGGTCATAAAGACCCTTGGTTTCACTATGATGGATTGGTTTTGAAGAAAAGGTTCAGTTTAGTAGACTATAACATTTGAGGTGTGTGTGTGTGTATGTGTGTGTGTGTGTGTGTGTGTGTGTGTGTGTGTGTGTGTGTGTTGGAGATCAGGAATGAAAGGGAGGGAGGGAGGGAGGGAGGAAGGGAGAGAGAGAGAGAGAGAGAGAGAGAGAGAGAGAGAGAGAGAGAGAGAGAGAGAGAGAGAGAGGCGTTGGATTGTTAAGCACCAAAAGGGGGAAAGGGGCCTCACTAGAGTGCTGGGAAACTAAGCAATCTTTTCTTATTTCCTGTTTCTTTTTAAAAACCTGGCATGTCATTCAGTGAAACAGTTATTACTTAGCTGAAGTTCTAATTTATATATTTAAACCTTCCATATGAACTGAGTGTAAGATGGAGAGAGGTGATAGATAATCCAGAGGTTTATAGCTATGTGTAAAATATTGATATTGTTTTCTAAGTCCGGAGTCTTTCTACATGAGGAAGGAAATGAGAATGTGTAGAAGTTAAACTTACTTTTAAGGGATAGTAGCAGCCCAGAAACAATTTTATAGGCTTAGGGAAGGGAATAGGGTGACCAACTGGTGCTTTTTTACCTAGGACTGTAGGGTTTCGCAGGATGCAGGACATTCAGTGTTAAAACCTGGATAGCCCACAAACAGGGATGGTTAGTCACACACTCACACAAATCTAATTTAATCCTCCCCCAAAACAATGCAACGGCCTTTTTATATCCATCTTTGACAAAGTATGAAACTGCAGGCCTAAGAGATTCAGGAACTTCCTTAAATTCACGCATCATGAAGGAGCCTAGAGTTAAACTTGGTTCTGTCCGCTGTCAAAGTGCTCATCCAACCCTACCACACTTAAGATCATCTGTTGTAATGATACACACTCATTGCAGCATGCCGAATATGTACTGTGCTAAGGACTGGATTATAGATGGTTTATAACAGGCACTCTCATATTGGTACCTCAAGCAAGTCAACCGATAACAATGAGAGTAATCGCTCAATAATAAACACCACAGTGGAAACAAAATTTAATGTCATTGGAACCTTAGGTCAACTCCAGTTAACTCTTTTTTTTTTTTTTTTAATTTTTATTTATTTATTTATTTATTTAATTAGTTTCAGGTGCACAAGACAAAGCAAAACTTAGACGTTTATCATTTATATCCCTCACACTGTGTGAACCCCCCTCCCCCCATCCACTATCCCTCTGTACGTTCCCAAAACCTCTCACCTTCCCCTTATCCCCACCCCCCTGCCCCTCTAGCAACCCTCTGTTTTTCCTCCATGTTTCCAAAACTGTTTCTGATTAGTTCATTCACTTATTCTTTTCTTTAGATTCCGCATATAAGTGAGATCATATGGTATTTGTCTTTCTCTTTCTGACTTATTTCACTTAACATAATGTTCTCTAGGTCCATCCATGTTGTTGCAAATGGTAAGATTTCTTTCTTCTTTATGGCTGCGTAATACTCCATTGTATAAATGTACCACAGTTTCTTAATCCAGTCATCTACTGATGGGCATTTCGGTTGTTTCCAGGCCTTGGCTATTGTATATAGTGCTGCAATAAACATAGGAGTGCATAAAGATTTTTGAATTGGAGTTTTGGATTTCTCCGGATAGATACCTAGGAGTGGGATTGCTGGATCATAAGGTAGTTCCATTTTCAGATTTTTGAGATATCTCCAAACTGTTTTCCATAGTGGCTGCACCAATCTGCATTCCCACCAACAGTGCACCAGCGTTCCCTTTTCTCCGCATCCACGCCAGCACTTGTTGTTTGTTGATTTATTGATGATAGCCATCCTGACTGGGGTGAGGTGGTATCTCATTGTGGTTTTTATTTGCATTTCTCTAATGGTTAGTGAGGTTGAACATTTCTTCATATGTCTGTTTGCCATCTGTGTGTCCTTAACTCAGTTAACTTTTAAACTAGGTATAGCAGGTCCTTAAATAATACTGTTTTGCTCAATGTTTTATTATAACTTTGATTAAAAAAAATTCGATTCCTGGCCGGGGCCACTATCTATGTGGAATTTCCATGTTCTCCTTGTGTTGGCGTGGGTTTTATCTGGGTACTTGCATTTCCTCCCACATCCCAAAGCGGTGCACACTACGTGAATTAGAGTGTCTGAATTGTCCCAGTCTGAGTGAGTGTGGGGTGTGGGTGCGAGTGGCCCTGTGATGGAAGGCATCCTGTCTAGGTTGGGTTCTAGCCACCTACAGCACTTATTCCAACAAGCAGGTTGGAAAAGAATTATCTTAGTTGCTTTTATTAATCTTTCTTAAATGTATATATAGCACATGCTTATTTCAATATTTAATATAAGAAATGTTTTGAGTCTTTATTTAGAAGTTGGTGATGTTTTTGTGGCTAGAAATATGTCGTAGGAATTTAATTCTTGTTTCTATCAATTAGCTTGTGGTAAACTTGGTTTCATTATACATCATTCACTTGAAGTTGCCATTTCAGGAACCTACTGTGGGGGTTAAGTGAGGATTTACTATACTTAGATCTTCTGAGAGGCACTTAGTGAATTAGGGAATAGTTAGCATTAGGCTCTTCCTAGTCTAGGGCAATCTTGGGAATTCAGGCAGAACAAAGATCTCCGTCTCTGTCACACACACACACACACACACACACACACACACACACACCCCTCCTGGTTGACTAGGTTCAAACTCTAGCCATCTTGACCATCTCTCCCTACCCTGCTTAATTGGGGGCTGGGTTTGATTGCATTCAAGGTTTGCTGACTCTGGAAGTTATATTAATTTTCCTAATTGAAAGAATAAGAAAAATTAAGCAAATATACTAAGCCTCAGACATTTAACAGCATGTTATAGTTGCCTGTTTATTTGTTTGCCTGTTTCCATTGCAGGCTCTACAACAGCAGGTGTCCTCCGTTTCGTTTAGTTGCATGCCCAGTGTCTAGCACATAATTAGCACCTACTATTTGCTGAATGGGTGTGTAAACAATTAAAAACAGAAATTCCTGAAGATGTGAGAATTGTTTCTAATGTCTAAAATCAGTTTTCCAGTTTGATACATAATGTTAAGTATAAAAAATGTTAAACACAGCCACTCTTAAGAAAAAATTATATCCTAAACTCCACAATATTATTCTAAGCAAGTGCAGTGAAATTTATATGACTAGTCAGGAAGATCAACCTACTGATGGCCTAAGAAATGAAACTGGGTTGGGTTGTCTTTGGTCTGCATCATTGTAATTTTATTTTCCAGTTTTACAAGTAAGTGATGACAATGGATAAGACTGACTGGGTTACATATTGTTTATGGCTTTTGGGAGGTGGTCTCCCAGTTGAATTCATCCATTTACATTTTGTGGGAGACGTTAATACATATCTTAATGTCTTCTTTTAACTCAATTCTTTCAGCTTAACTAGGGATTGGAAAGATTGTAGGCTGATGGGCAGGAATGTCCATGAAGAGACCAGTCAGATGAGGAGGATGGCTTGGTGCCCAGTGTTGAGACTCAGGAAAGTATATCTGGAAAATAATCTAAAAATTGTCATCTGACAGCAAATCTTTTGAGAGCCAACAGATGCTTCCCTTGTTTTAAGTGAGGGAGATCTGCTTGTTCTCCAATTCTTCTGAGTACTCCTGTTCAGGTGGTGATGGAGAAAATGAGGAAGGTAACTCCCCACCCTCCTCTGCTCTCATTCGTCTTGAGCACTGACAACTGACCCGCTTCTCTGGCTGCTGCTCCTGAGCTTCTAAGAGATGTCATTGATCTTTGCATACAAAGATGAAGACAACTGGAGTGGCCAATAGAGGACAGTCATTCACAAAGGGATTTGTATCTACTTCTCTCCCATGCCCTCAGCCATACTGTCCCATTCTCAGTTGCCGGGGACCATCTCTTCTCCACAGATGGCGGCTCCTTCTGTTCTCAGGCGTCCCTAGTGACAAGAGAAAAATTCTGAGATGTTCTAAATTACAGTGGGCTGGAGAGAGAGAGAAAGAGACAGAATAGTTAGCCTGTTGATAGCTGGGGGCCAGCTAACAAGACTGCTTAAATTCCTGAGTATCTGTTGAACTAACTTCTAGGTGACTGTTTTCCCATTACCTAAAAGTGAGAATAGCCAGGCTCCATCAAAGTCCAGGAGCCTCCGTTTCTTATTTACATATGAACTTTCTGGACTGTTGCACACAACCAATCCAAAGTAACAAACACTTCTTCCTTACAGACTCTGCGCCTATCCCCAAACTAGTTCTGCTTCACCTTCTCCCACTCCCTGTATTGATAGCCAATGCGAATTCTTTCAAAACAACTTACATCTTTATTCACCCTACTTGATGTTTAAACAAAGCCTGTCAGCCCCAGGACAGTGGACATGTTGCTTCCCCACCTGGCACTGCTGCTCGTGGTTTAGACTTCATGCTCTAGGAGCTGGTGTTTTTCAATTTTTCTTGCTAGCAATGGCCCAATAAACGCTTTCTTTCAAAAAGACTGTCAACTGTGGAAGTTAAGTTTATTATTTTACACTAGCAGCTCAGAATCCCTCAGGCTGCTTTCTTCTTCTCCAAGTCTGTGGGTGAATTGTGGGGTCCTCTCACCTCTGCTTTCCTAAATTCTTCAGGTTCCTCCCTTATCGGGCTATGTCCTGAATTCAGCTCCTTATAATGTGTTTAAAGGGTCTGACTTATAAATAAGAGGCAGCAGCACATGCTAGTTAGAAAGTGTACGGAATTTAGGGAAGAGAGGGAGGAAGGAAGGAAGGGAGAAAGAAAGTTGTTCAGAAAATGAGAAATATTAAAAGCTATTTAACTGATGCTGCAGACACTAAAGTTCCATAAACAAGATATAATTATTAAAAACAAGGTTTATAAACATTTTTATTTTTCTTTAATTTTCCCTGGAGCAGAGCAGTTGACTCACCACTGGTCTACTGAGATGAACCTGCAGTCTGGGGAGTTGTAACAAATTTGTATGGTTTATATTGTTTAGCGTGCAGATCCAATTTTGTGTCATATTATTCTCATAGAAACTTATTTACTACAAACTTCTCTATAAATCTACTTAGTATACACATTTCATTTAATACCTAAGTGACATACACCATTGTACACCATTAAACATACCATACCCTTGTAGAGACACCGTAGTTGGCTTTAACCATTCCTCAAAGGTTGAGAGATTTCAGTTGTTTCACACCTTTAATATTGCAATTAATGCAACTATTCTCCCTTTATCTCAGTAGAGGTGGTTTTTCACTTCTCTAATGTAGTTCTTTGTTTCTTTGTATATTTATGCATGAACAGGCAGGCTTTATAATTGTTCATTGTTTTGTATTTGTTTCCATGTTATTGTCAAAAAAAAAAAAAAAAAGATTGCTGGATCAAAAACATGATTAGTTTTATGGCTGTTATTGGCTTTTGGTAGATTTTAAAGAAACATTGTGTTTGTTTTTTCCAGGCACTTTGCAATCACTTGGCAGACTTTCACTAAACACTTCTTGGTGAATTACTGTTTTCTTTTATAGGAAATTCCCCCACAGAACCTTCCCTGATGAAGTCCCAGGATAAGGAGTGTACCAGGTTCAGCCATACTGTTAGGGGGATAGCCCCTAGACCCTGGGGTCATATCATGAAGACGACTCTGTGTTCTCCCAGACTTAGGTACCCATGAAACTGCAGGCTTGTTTGAATAGCATACAAGGCCAAAGATTCTGTTAGAAAAAGTTCTAAGTAGATTGACATAAAGAGATTCATTTCTAGTCACTTTTCTTTAAAAAGAAAAAAATTCTTGTCATTTTAAAATCCTGATGGTACAGAAACGATCCTTGCTTAATCTATGGGTAACCTCTCATATAGACAGATAATTACATTTGTGTATCTGTTTGGACTCGGACTTGTTGTAAAAGGGATTTAGTTGCTAATTATTTATGTTGAATAAATGCTAAGGGAAGTGTGAGCAGAATATGTGCAAACTCAGGGGGAGACTTTCCTAAGGAGGTGATATTTGAGCAGGTATTTGAAGGATGATCGGTTTTCACCAGATGGGCGGAGAAGAGGCTAGTTTGGGCAAGATATACTGAAGAGTTTGGATTTCTTCCTACATGCTGCCATTGAAGACTTTAAAGCAGCAGAAAAGCAGAAGTCTGAATTGGTACAGTGAACTTTTATTTTACAAAGGTCTCATATGAAAATCTTGCATGTTCTATTCTTTTATTTGATAAATTCAGTATGCACCACTGCATTTTTATCCCTGCCTAAGTTATATCAGAACCTCTTCATATTTGCAGAAAATTCCAGAGGAGTAACGACAGGCCCTTACTATAGTAATCATTGAATATAATAATAGCATTCATAGAGAATATTATGCCTTTAAAATGTTGAGAGCTACCCAGGACATGTCACTCCCAAATATGTCTCATAGCAGTCATCATTCCTCCTTCCTGGTGAGGGCCAATGTGTCATGTTGGGTTGATCGTGCAGAGCAGGGTTTTCACGAGGCCAGTTTTTAAGCCCTCAAGGATGACCTGGCTGAAGACGGAGTATAAACCCATGAAGGCGGTCTGGTTGACAGACAAGTATTGACACTTTGTAAAGTAGAATGCTCACCCTGATCAAAATGAGACACAAATGAGGTGATTTTTAATGGGCTTGGGGGTGGGGAGAAGGACAAGCAGACTAGGGTGCTTTATGGGGGGCGGGGGGAGGCCTGGATAAAGGACTATTTCGGAAGAGCCTAGAAACCACACAAGCATCCCAGACACCTAGGCTAGTGGAGAAGAGTGTGGAAGGAGGAGAATCATGAAAAAGAGTAAGGGAATGGAAGAGAAATTCTGTCAACTCATTTTTATTTGGGGCGGGCCTGTCCTCAGTGACCTATTGCAATTTTATGAATTCCCACTTATTTTATAGGGTGTAGATAATGGAAAAAGCTTTCACCAGCTTTTGGGAAGTGAGAAGAAAGGCCAAAGGGAAGTGCTTCTACATGGAGATTCAAGTCATACTGCCGGGGATGGTCTAGGTGCTGGGGAAGGCTGTTGAAGGCCTTGATCAAGTTGTTGCTTTACCAAGACGTCTCTGCAACTCTAGAGTACTTGTTCTCTGCTCAGCAAATCTGAAGACAGTGAGGGATTGTGGCCAGGGCTGGGTAATTCTGGGTAGGCCTCCCTTCACTCTGCCCACATGTAAGATTGTCCTTACTTTGGACACCAAATGAAGGACAGATATTGACACAATAATTTCCTTGTTGAATAGGATTTGTATCTTGTCCATGGCTACTTTTTGAACAATTTAGTCCAGATTTATGTGAGTAACCCTCCACAAACCTGTACGTGGCAAGGGGAATACCCTGCTGCTATGGGGAATTTCATTGCCACTTGTCTGTTTTGTGGCCTGTTTTGACTCCTGTGTAATAGGATTTTCTCTCTGGAGGCCTTGATTTGGAAGTCCCTATTCTATAGGGCTACTTGGGTGCTCCTAGCTTCAACCTGGCTCCAATGGGAACAAAGCCAGATGATCAAGGTAGGTGATCTGCTGGGGGGACTGGAAATGTCATTGATCAAAACTGGTGAGTAGGGAGAGAGGGCTGAGAGTTTTGGATAGAGCATGAAGTTTTTTTTAAAAAGTCATATTACTTCTAATTGGAAATGCCAGTAAGTTATTCAGGTAGATATGTCCAAAAGGCTGACATTTCTATAGCAGCAACAAATAAAGTTGTCTGAGCGGATGAGGTATACTGGAGAAGGAAAGGAGGCAGTTCTCACAAGCTTCCCTTGACTGTCTCCTGCCAGAATCTCTCTTTATTTCCAGGTTAAGGAAGGATGCAGAACGTCTGTGGGGAGCTACATATTTCTAGCTATAGTTCTGAGGGCTGGGTGTGTGTCAAAAAAACCATTTCCTAAAGAGCAGTGTAAGGGTATACTCATTCCTACTTGTCTCAAAGAAATGCTAACTCGTCTTTCAACATGGATGTACAGGAAGCTTATAAAGAGGAAATGATTCTAAATTAGGATTGAATTGTAGCAGACCAACGGAGTCTGGGCTCTTCTGGGTCCTTTGGCAGGACAGTGCTCTTGACAGTCTCCCATCACTGTCCTTTGCCAGAACTCTCTCATTTCCACTAGACTCCCCAGTTGGCCTACAATTGGAGGGCATGTGGCAAAGGCCCTTCCTTCTTTGTTATCTGGGCACAAACTACCCAGTGTTCCTGCCCCCTGGCTGGCTCACAGCTAGGATCCGGATAGGATGCTGCTCTGGTCTTCCTCTGTTGACCTTTATCAGTGTTGCAGGGGTGGGTTTCACTGTCTGCCAGACTTTCTAACAGCGTCCAGACATCAATTTCAGGAATCCCATGTTTTCCTTGTGAAGAATCATTTCAGCCTCTTAGAAGGCAAGTTGCAGCATTTTCTATACTGAGCAAGGCAGATTCTTCATTAGAATGCCTGTTTCCTTTTCAGACACGGACACGCCTGTGTTAGAGGGAGGAATAGAACATTGCTTCTAGAACCATTTTCAACTTCATACAGAAAAATGAAATCAGGTGGGAGAGTGAAGAGCTACATATGGGTAAACAGCCCCAGTATTAGAAAAAGTAAAGTTAACCCCTCCTTTTCACCCTCACAACTGTCTCTTGCATGGTTTCATTTCCGACGGGAACCTAGTGTGTCATTTAATGATGGGACGGACATACAGTCTTTGAAGTGCTCCCATATAAATGATCTCGGCTGAGAGCACCCACTTTTCAGATGAGGAATGGAATCGTCAGTGATACAGCCAGTCGTGGGTGCAGATCTCCTCACAGTGGGTCCTGCACTCCTTCCACCCCACGGGGCATTTCAGCCAGCAGCGCTGGCGGGGCAATTGCCACAGAGGGCTCTGTAGAGCCTGGTCCAGCTGCTGAGTTGGCCCGAGAGAGGAGGCACTCTGCCAGGGCCACCGCAAATCCCGGGAGAGGCCCGGGGTGGCTGACGCTGTCCGGGGGCGTTCCTGGGAGCTAGTGGCCGAGGAGGTCAGACCCGAAGACCCGGGAGGAGCCGGCCGGCGGCCACGTGACCAACTGCGGCGGGGCGGGCGGCCCAGAAATAGCAGCGGCGGCGGTTCCGCCCGCGGGCGCCGCGAGGGAAAGGCGGAGACTGGAGGACTCTGGCTCGGCGCGGACGCGACGCGGCGCGGCCCGGGCCCCGGAGGATGCTGAGCCCCTACCCGGACCGACCCCGAGCACATGATGGCGATACGGGAGCTCAAAGTGTGTCTTCTCGGGGTGAGTCCTGAGCCGCCAGCCGCAGGGGACACCTTCATCCGTGCGCCGCCCACTTCCCCTGCGCCCCTGTTGCCCCTTGCGCCCCACTAGTCTGTGTGTCCCCTCTTCTTCCCGCGCCCCCCTCGTTCCCTGTGTCCCCCTTGGTCCGTGCGCTTTCCTCTTCCCCCGCATCCTCCAGTACGTGCGCCCCCTCTTTCCCGGCGCTCCCCTAGTTCGTGCGTTCCCCTGTCCCCGTGCCCCCTCATCCCTTGGGATTCCCCCCTTGTCCCCGCGACCCTGGGGTCGCCCGCGTCCGACTCCTGCTGGGGTTCGGGTCCGAGACTGTTAGGGAGCTTTCTCGACTCCTTCCACCACGGCCGGCCGGTTTCCCGGGATCAGCTCGGGCCTCGCCGCGCTGTGGGGGCAGCGCCAGGGCCGGGCGCCCGGGTCCCTGCGCGGTGACAGGAAGAGCGGTGGTGAGACCTGGCCACCGCCGCGGCCTCTTCGGCCGCGGAGGGCTTTCTTCTTCGCCTTTGATAATTTCCTTCCGGCGGAAACTAAGTTACTCCGCCAAGGCGCGGAGTCCTCTTGTGCCTCCCGGGGGCAATTGCTTTATTCACTTTAAAAACAGAAAGCCTAGCTGAGGGTGGGAAAGCGCGAGGGGATGATTGGGGTGGAAGGTGAAGAACGTTCTGTAGAGTTTGCCGTCTGGAGAACTTTTGTGACTCCGATAAAGGCAGGATGAGAAAGTCCTCTATCACCACTTCCCCTTCCAAAGTGGGTCTTCTGAGCCTGAAGAATCATGAAGGAAGCCAGAAACAAAGACAAAAACAAACACCCAAGCTGCGCGTTCTGGCAGACGTGTCAGATAACACGGGACAGCTCCTCGGAACCCCCCCTCGCCCCTCCCGGGGGAGTTTAGAGATTTAAGGATCCTTCCTTGCTTTCCTTTTTTGGGGTGTGTGTGTGTGTGTGTGCACATCAAATAACAGAATTACCTCTTATGAAAGAGCTAATTTTGAGCCGTTTCAGCAGTCTTTGGCATTGATGCCTAGTTGTACTGTCCTTGGCAAATCTGGTCCACAAAAAACCATTTCCTAAAAAAAGAGCAGCGTAAGGGTATAGTCATTCTCACTTGTCTCAAAGAAATGCTAACTCGTCTTTCAAGATGGATGTACAGGAAGCTTATAAAGAGGAAATGATTCTAAATTAGGATTGAATTGTAGGAGACCAACAGAGTGTCCAGGCTCCATCTAGGCTCTTCTGGAACCTTTGGCAGGACAGCGTTCTTGACTGTCTCCCATCACTGTCCTTTGCCAGAACTCTCATTTCTGCCAAACTGTCCAGTTGGCCTAGAATTCCAGGGCATCTGGCAAAGGCCCTTCCTTCTTGTTATTCCGACACAAACTACTCACTGTTCCTGCCCCCTGGCTGGCTCCAGCTAGCATCTGGATAGGATGCTGCTCTGGTCTTCCTCTGTTGACCTTTATCAGTGTTACAGGGATGGGTTTCACTGTCTGACAGACTTTCTAACATAGTCCAGACATGAATTTCTGGAATCCCATGTTTTCCTTGTGTGAGGAATCATGTCAGCCTCTCAGAAGGCCTTCAAAGACTTGGAAGAAATGTCTTGTCCCAAAGAATCAAGAGGCAACTTTGATGTGTGTTGTGTGTGTTAGCCCTGGCTTTGGGAATAAATGAAGTAGACAATGTTTTGCCTTTTTCCCCTTTGTCATCCACTTAGATGGCACAGGCCCTGCCCCGTCACAGGAATTATTTTCAAGTTCGTTATTTGATGAGTTCTCTATATCCTTTTACAAAGAAACAGATCAGGTAGAAAGAGCCCTATACCAGAAGGCAGCAAAGCTGAGTTATCATTCTTTCCCACTCACTAGCCTTGCAATTTTCGACAAGTATCTCAATCGCCTCATCTATAAAATGGACATAATAACATCTTTCCTTTTAAGGCAGAGTACTATACCAGATGATTTCCTCAGGTATATAGTACCATTTCCTGTTAACATATGATTCCAGGGTAACAATTAGCAAACCTGGGAGATGAGAAAGCTGGAGGAAATCCCTTTACTTCTTTTATCTTTGAGAATGAAACACACTCTTAGTGGCTTCCTGAAGACAGTGCCTCACCTTGTTTGCTAGTTTTTTGCAGTGGCTCTATTGGTAGGAGTTTGAGTTTGGAAGGGGAGAACAGTGCCAAAGCAGAGCAAGAAGATATTTGTGGATAGACAGAGGTTTTGAAGTGTCAACCATATCACATCATGTCCGTGGCCGTTTTTTTTTTGTTTGTTTGTTTTTTGAGTGGCTCTAGATTTTAGTCATTTTTAGATCAGAGGATATCTTATTTGAAAGGCCAATGACCTTATTATCTACACTGAGTCATATTTGTTAAGTCCTCCAGTTTGGCTGGTCTTGTGTTGCTCATCCAAATAGGGTGATTCTCTGGGTGAAAAGAGCATTTGGGTGAGGCCAAGGCCATTGTAACTGCCTTGGGTTTGCTCTCCTGATTTGAGAGAGAACTCTCTGTGTCAGTGGCTGGACAACAGAGTCAATGCCAAGTCTAAAAGCCCTTTCAAAAATTTAACAGGAGCCCGAGCTCCTTTGCTCTTTGTGTCCAGAGATCGATGAAGTTTTGCATGTGGCTCCCACTCAACTTCCTGTTTTTTAGCCACTGCCACACCTCCCTGAAATCTCAGTATGACCAAGACCCTAGCAGCCATACCCTCTGTTGGTATTACTTGCTGTTGGGCCCCATTGAAAAGGTGATGGAGAATGGCAACCTCCTAACTGGACTCTTGCTCTCTCACTGGAGATGCTGAGGGGCTAGACTTTTTGTATCTGGTCATTTGCCCTGATTGCTCAGTGATCACTTAGGGATGTACTTCCCATTTAAGGCACAAGGTTGTTTTAGGCATGGACAGAGCCAGCTTTTATCCCTATTAGCAGTAGTCTCTGGCTCCCTTTGTGGGGTCAGAGGTTCCGGACAGGTGGGTCATTTGCAGCAGGTGGAAGTGAGAACAGGCCAGATGATATATCTTCTTTATCTGTACCTGTACCTTTCAGAGCCCTGATGTTAGGTATATCTGATCTTATTTTTGGGGGCAAGTGCTCCTAGATGGAATTGACAATAGTCTGTGGAACATTCTGTGAATGCTTTGTGTTCTTGGAAAAACTAAGGACTCAAAGAGTTTTGGGTTTTTTTAGGCTCCCTGTTATACATTCTTGGCTCTCATTGCTCTCATGGGTGGACTTTCTTGCCTTTATCCCAAAGACCTTTCCTGGGATAAGCCAAGCTATCTACGGAAGCTAGCCATGCAGGAGGGTGTGTTTGATAGGGGTCCTTGCTTGACACCTAGGGACCCCATGAGTTCTTGACAATAGAGTGCCAGTTGTCCCACTTTGTAATCTCAACTAGTATTATGAAACATGTAGCTTAAAAACAACTCCCTTAAAAACAGCAAAGTATGTTAAAAACCTAACAAAAACAATATTGAGGCAGCAGCTGTTCCAACCCCAAAGGTGGAAAGCTTCCCAGTATGCATTTTTAACACACATCATCACGTGGCAAAAAGCAAGAGGAGAGAGAGAAGGGAGAGGAGGAGAAGAGAAGGACGGGAGAGAAGGAGGAAGTGGAGGAGAGGATCGTTCTTTTATTATTTCCCCTGTGTGTGTATGTGCATGCACTTAAAACTGCTTCCGGATGGAATCCCCAAAAGATTTATATTTGGACTTCAGTCGTCTTGACAACAGTTTAGAGATTTCTGCCACTTCCTCAATAGCTGAGTGACATGTTTAAAAGACAACTGAAGGCATTCCTGCTTCTGGTAAGGAGCTTGGTGAAGCCTCTCTTTTTGGCCTTTGTTGGAATCTATGGTGGTTCTTCCCTGAGCAGTCAAATATTTGGGATTTGGTGTGACATCTTCACAGTGACGGATTCAGATACATATGTACAGGGCCTTCACAGGAAAGGGCTATGTAGTTCCCAAGGGCACTAGCACTCGAGTGGAACAGATTTCTGTTCATTCCATAAGGCAGATCAATCAGGAGCTGTGGAACCTCACATGGACTGCTTTGAGCAATAGTGAACTCCCATTACTGAAAGTATTTAATAAGGTTACATGAATCTGTTAGGGTCATTGTCGAAGGAATGAATGCACAGTGTGGGCAGGACTGGACCAGGCAACCATTGCATTTGCTTTCCAAACCTGTGATTCTGTTAATGTACTCATTTTTTCCCCCTTTTCTTTCTCAGAAACTAGCGTTCTCTTTGGGGTGAGAGGGTATGCAGAGAGGCTAGCAATATAATGTATTGCTTTTTAAACCACACCTGATTCCTCTGTTAAATATTACCCTTTGTGGAAAGTGCGGTTCAGTGTTGGTGCTGGGTAGAGAATAAACGTAAATGGTAGAGTGGGATGTCTTCCCAGCAGTGCCCAGCATACAGTAACCTGGAATACCCAGGCCAGGGTGATAGAATACACCAGGGTCCCTTTGTTCTCTTTTGTTCAAGATCAGCATCTATGCTGCTCTCCCTCAGATTTCAGAGCTCAATATGTCTCTAGTGTGTGTATCTGAATCATTGTGGAGTGTTTTCAGAGGT
The DNA here is from genome assembly GCF_036562045.2 of Rhinolophus sinicus. Lineage (NCBI taxonomy): Eukaryota > Metazoa > Chordata > Mammalia > Chiroptera > Rhinolophidae > Rhinolophus > Rhinolophus sinicus. Next base: position 51,303,451 of record NC_133758.1, read on the forward strand.
CTGTGGCCCCTCCCTATCCCTTTGTTTAACGCTTTCAGACCTGTGACCCCACATCTGTCCCAGCCTAGGGTCACTGTTTTAGGGATTGTGTTGTATCCCTCAGGTGTGCTCCAAAGCAATGGCCACTGGAAAATAGAAAACTTTACATTTTAAGGTGTTAGGACATAAAAAGATTTCGAGTCCATGAATTAGAAAAGGTCTTCAAATTTAATTGTGTCCAACAGAGTAAACTAATTGTAGTGCTTGCATGTCTGTGTAACTACTACACTTTCATTTGTCTTGGTTTTTAAAATGTGTTTGAAAATGCGATAGACATTCATTCACTCAACCATTCACCATTTATTGAGTGCTCCTTTCATGCTGGGAGTTGTGGGTGGCTGCAAGTAGACAGGACAGCTGTGATCTTCGTCTTCAAAGAGTGCTCTGCCTTTCCTAGGACATGGACACGCCTCTAGCAATGAGCTAAACTGCATGGTGGGTTGTCTTCCTGTGACAGCACTTACCGCAGAGGCATGAACAACAGATGTAACAGAGTGGATAGGATAAATACTGACTATCTCCCATCTTATTAGACATGAGGACAGGTAAGGAACAGAAAGTTTTTGCTCAAGGTCTTTTTGAGTATCTGCTGTGGATAAGGAGCTGTGCTAGCTCTGCCGGAGATAGAAAGTAGGGAGGGCGGTTCTGATCCCTGCTTATGGAGAAGCTCCTGGTTGGGCAGGAAAGATAGGCACATACACGGGAACTAGTATCCCTGGCAACTGTGATGCGTGGGATCCTGGACATGTCACATGGTGCAGTGGGAGATGATAGAGTTTAAATCCAACAGAGTGGAGGCTGGGAAGGGAGCAATCTGGGGAAGGTCTCACGGAGTGGGAAGGATTTGAACATGCCTCAAAGGACAAGTAGGGTTTTGACAGGAAAGGAAAGGTGGGTGTGGACCCCAGCCACTGAGGAGAGCAAGTGGAGCTCTGAATGTTAGGTATTTTTTTAGAGCTGATGTGTTTGGAGGGTACAGGGAGGCAAAGAGCACAGCCCTTCCACTCCCATGTTTATCACTCTCTTGTTGACCCCACTGTCTCTCTAGCATGGGGTCTTTTTAATTTTTAACTCCCCTTTCTCCATGCTTTATTTTGAAAAATTTCAAACTTACAAAGTTAAAAGGGTGATACAATGAGAAGTCTGTATCACATGGTTCAGAAAAAAATTCATACCTAGATAATATGAATTTTTTTCTGAACCATCTGATAGTAAATTGCAGACATAGCACTTAACCCCTAAATACTTCAGTATGTGTCTTTTAGGAAAAACGGCATCTCCTGCACAACTGGACTAGCATTATGTCACACGGATAGAACAGTAGTATCGAGCATAGAGTCTATTGTCAGATTTTCCAGTTGTTCCCAAATGTCCTTGATAGCTGATGAAAAAAATCCAGGTTCCAGTCAGAGATCACGTATTACCTTTTCTTGTCATGTCTCTCATCTAAAACAGTTCCTCTCCTTTTTTTCCTGCCATGAAATTGATATTTTTGCAGAATCCAGGCCAGTTGTCTTGGAGAAAGTCCCAAAATCTCAATTAGTCTGATTGCTTCCTCACTGCTTCTTCCAAGTTAAGCATTTGGTGAGAAGACAACATAGATGATGTTAAATGGTCTTATTTTTCAGTGTAGTGCACGTGCAGCCCAGACATCAAAGGGCATCATACATCTGTTATTGCTTAATCTTGAGTGGCTGAACGTCCCTCTAAGAATGGTCTTATTTTGTATATGCTCATGTATAATATTAAAATAGTCTTTCCATTTACTCCTATGGAACTCATTCAAAAAATATCTCTTCACTTCTACAAGTGCCAAACAGTGGTGTGTCTGAACTGAAAAAAGGCTTTGACCTTATAGAAGTTACATTTTAGCAGGAAGCTGGGAAAAATAAAGTATATGGCGTGTCAGAAGGTCATAAGTGTTATATGGAGAAAAAGACATGACAGAGCCAAGTGAGGGGCACAGGAGCTACAAGAGGTCCCGGGGAGCAGGTTAGTAGGGTGGTGAGTGATTGAATATGTTCAGTCTCTGTCAGGAACCAGATGAGGGCACTGCCTCTCATTTACGCAGGGGTTGACTTTGTTTTGCAACTTCAGTCTCATGACGTGGTCTTTGAGCTGCTGACAGTCACGTTTGTCCGGAGATGAACCAGAGTTTTCTTTCTTGTTGCCTGACTTTGTCAGCATAAGTAAGGAAAAGAAAAACGGGATTTAACATTGGCCTCACTGAATGAGTTTCTCACTGGGAAATCTTCTGTTTTGTCATGTCTTTTTCTGATGTGTTTCCTTGCTCCTAATGCCTCAGACCTGCTCCAACTTCTCTGGAGGTCATGAAGATGGCTTCTGCTCACTCAGGATTTAACCCAGAAGGTAGCCTAGACTACTTTCAGTTCCCCCAGAGGTTCCTAGAAAACTTGGGTTATCAGAAGATTGAATGGGCCCTGCAGGAGAGCAAGCAGAACCTAGGGGAAATGATCTTCCTCCCATTTTCTCTTTCAACAAGATACCAGAGAGCTGGATTCCTTTGCATGGACAACAGTATTCCTTTATCTAGAAGAAAAAGGTGCCTGAATTCTCCAGTATTACTTTCTTTCTGTCTTTATGGAATCACTGTTCTAATTAGGATCTGCAAATAGAATGTGCAGTCCTTAAAAAGTGCCTTTATCAAAGACTTCCTTAGAAGGGAAGGACAGAGAGAGGGAGAAGGAGTGAGGGAAGAGTAGACGAGAAGAGAAGAGAGGGGAGGGGAGGGGAGGGAGGGGAGGGAGGGAGGGAGGGGAGGGGAGGGGAGGGGAGGGAGGAGGGAGGGGAGGGAGGGGAGGGAGGGAGGAGGAGGAGAGGAGAGGAGAGAGACAGAGAAGAGGAAAAACAGAGAAGAGGAAAGACAGAGAAGAGGAAAGACAGAGAGAGAAGGGAAGGGAGAGAAAGAGAGGGAGGGAGGCAGGGACACACACACACACACACACACACACACACACACACACACACACACACGATCAATAAAATTTGCCCTGTGCTGGCAAGGAGAAAGAGCAAACTGTTCCTGTTTTTGTTTTTTGTTTTTCCTGGTGAAACTATTAGCCAGGACATTTGCATTTATGGGAAGCTTAATTGTCTTTTTTGTGTCTTTTTTTTTTAAAAGAACATCTCACAGCATTATACTACATACTTCATAGACATGTTTCATTTTAGGAACTAATATGTTATCTAATTTTTTTCATAACAAGCTTCTAAAAAGCTATTTTTCTCATTGTGAAGTAATCCATTTTCATCTTAATTCAATTTGGAATCTAATAAGGTAGGAGAAATGATTAAATAGTGAAATGGCAAATGTTGATTGTACTTTGAGGTCACAAAGACAAGGAATACAGGGTGATGCCTATAACATCCTTTCTTTATAAGGACACATATAATTGTACCAACCTGCTGATGTCTTGTTTTCCTCTAGTTAGTGTGAAACCCTGCAGGTGTGAAGACGTCATCCTGCCTGCCCTCCTTTACTTCATGGCTCACTTGCTCGCAGCTCTTCTTTCCCGGTCTATTGTTTTTACATTCAGACGACTGCTTTTTTATTTTATGATCAGCATCAAGCTCACCATCCTGCCCCATAGTTCTTTTATGTCTCTGTTCTTGTCTTCCCTGCAGAATCATTTTCTTCCACCATTTTAATTTGTTTTCTTGTTCTCTCTACTTCTCACCGGTGACTCATCAGTCTGTCCTCCTTTAAAGAGGCATCCTAGCATTTAGCTCTGAGGGGAAAATGTTTCTAACTCTGCTTTTCGCTTGCTCCCTCCGTTGAGTATGGAGCGTGCTGAGTTATGTGCCATGACCGTTCCTCCTGCTGCCAGTGTAGACCAGAAAACCTGGCCAGGTTTACCCTTTGGAGACTAACGCAGACATTTTCTATGTCTTGTTGTTTTAGTTCTAAAAACAATGAAATGGGTCTGTAAAAGTAAATGAGGATTAAGTAATACGTCTTGTGCTATGAGGGATGAATAGAGGTGCATGGCTGCTATGCGGTGGGCTCATAGAACAATTTCCCATAGACGAGGGCACTCTGTCCTTTACGTGTATTGTCTAGCAGTGTACTTGGTCTGATAGGGCATAAGGGGGAAAGGGTAAGTAACACCACCAGACAACTCCATGGGATGTCACATGACGCTTAATTGCCAAATGTTCTCAAGGTAAGGGCCTGTGGAGTATGGGAGTGGCGAGGGAGGGATTGTGGGTGCCTGCTGAGTTAGGTTGGGTGCAGAGGAGGGAAATGTTTGGAAGGGGACAGGAGTGGCTCTGTTTACATGATGCACATGTAAACAGGAAAAGGTTCTGGAAATACTTAAATGTCAAAGTGGTTGTTGGAGTGGGACAGCAGCTGATTTATGCTTATAAATAACTTGTTCTTTCTCTTTTGCTTCTGTGTTGGTTTATTGAGTGCACATGCATTACTTGGCTAATTTAATTTAAAAAGCTACAAGAAAATCACTGCAGGGCACAAGGAGATGTTTGGTGGGTAGAGGTCCATTTGATTGTTAGTGGAAATAACTGATAAACTGATAATAAAAGTGGAAAGTAAACTTGGCTCAGACTGTAAAGGGCTTTGAAATGTGAAAGTTTATACCCTAGTTGAAATAATGGGTATAATCAGTGGGACATAAAATTTGAGTGGCTTATCAGGTAGTGCGGTGTTTTCGTTTGTGCACGTCTTTACGTGGGTTCCCTATTCCATTGTGGAGGGCAGCCACTTCTGTTTGGGGTGTGGTACATGACTGTTTTCTCACCCTTTTCTTGTCTAGTATTTCTCAAAATGGGGTCTAAAAAAGTTATGGGTCTGTCATCTGCAGGGTCTGCAGGTTTTCTGTGCCTGTTTCAATGCTGTTCTTTCAAAAATAAGTAAAATTACATCCTGGATCTTGCCCGTGATCATTTTGTAACAAAACTCTGTGTCACAACTTTAATGCCCATGAAAACTGACTAATGAGAAAAGAACAGAGGCAGAGTTAATGCAGAAATAACGCTCTGGTGATTCCATAGCACATGCCACAAATCTTTACCAGGCACTATTCTAGGGTTAAACAAACAGACCCATTATCCGTGACCTCATGGAGCTGATGTTCTAGTAGAGTAAACAGACAGCACACAAATACCTAATATGACAGATGGTGACAAGAGAAGTAGAGAGAAAGAAATCAGGGCAGGGCCTAAGAGTGCTGGCTGGGAGGGTGTGGCCTTAAGGAGGGCTTGAGAACGGACTCACCGAGAAGGCCTTTCAGTTAAGACAAAGACAATATTCATGAGCTAGCTGGGCCCTTCCAGTAGTGAAGACCCCGAGGCTGGGGTGGGAGGGGCTTGCATGCTGAGTGTGAGGACCCACCGTGAGGTCAGTGTGGCTGGAACAGAGCAACTATTGGACAGAGAGCAGAAGGAAGTTTGGGGGCCTGATTATGTGGGGTCTAGAGGGCCAGTGTGGGAATTGTGGCATATCCAGGAAATGCAGTGGGGAGCCATTGAAGGTTTTTGTGCAGAGCAGTGACACGATCTGACTTACTTTTTATGAGAATCTCCTTAGCAGCTGTGTGGAGTGTAGACTATTACCACAGGAGGATGCTTGCAAGGGAGCTAGCCTGAGAGAGACTGCTGCTGCTGTCCTGGTGGGAGGCCAGGTCATGGTGACTTCCTCCAGAGGGCAGCAGCCTAGGTAGTGAGTGGGATCCCATTTGGGCTGTTTTGAAGATAGAACTGAAGACGTTGTCCACAGATTGTGTGTGGAGTGTGAGGGAATTAAACCATCACAGGGCAATTGTGATACAGCATGCAGGCCTCAGAATCCAACATAGCCCTTAGCTGTTTCAGTTTAGCAGAGCAATATTATCTGTCATATTAGACTAATGCTGATTTGAATATTATTGGATTTATAGTTTAATTTGTATTTAATTAATACATTGATCTATATTTTATTGTTTTATAATAGCATAAACTGTTGTGTGAACTTCCATTGTTTGTACTTATTTATGTAATAATTAAAGTCTACACTGGGGTCCATGGAATTGCTTTTCCCCTTGAAAAAGCCTATATGTAGAGTTTTAAAAAGGTCTGAGAAACACTGCTCTCACACCATTCAGGTTGGCCGTGGCTGACAGGCTCTTGTTCCCTAATGAAGTGTCAGTGTTGGCAGGCGCTGGGAAAGGAAGGCTGCGTTCCAGTGATCATTGGTCCCTGGGCACCGCCAGGTGGAATGTGGAGGTATGTTCTGAGCTATGCCGAGTGTCGGCCTGCAGTGCTATTCTTAGAGCAGCAGACCCCAACTCTACAGTCTTACTGCTTTTTCCGGTGAGACACAACTAATGGACAACATTGAAAGTCTTGGATACTCTCATGGATTATACATAGATTCTGTTGAAACCTCAAAGTGTATGTAACATCATAAAGCAAATAATGCATTAGGTTTTTTTAAAATGCTCTTCTCATAAAGGCATTATTTATATAAGCATTTGAGTCATGAACTCAGTCATTTAAAGATCTTCCAGAAGAATTCAATTTAAAAGGAGCTATTAATAAATATGGCATATCTAATTTTTAAAAGAAAGATGAGTTATTTAAAAAGATGGGTTGTTTATCTCCAGACTTCCACCTCATAGATTAATCTTAGTATGATAACCTAATATATAATGTTGTTCAACTAAAAATATAAATATTTAAAATGTTAAAATTATAATTGATATAATTTACTGATTTGAATATGTTGTTGTTATTAATGTGAATTGCGTTATTGCACATTTCACTTGCAGAGGCCCTGTGCTTCGATTTGGTAATCATAACTATTGTGTCACAATCAAATGGGCACATCCTTGTACTTGCTTACGAGCACTGTAGTTAGATACTTTATTTGTGTTATCTTCATATGTCCTCGACTTCTTCCTTATTAAAAAATATTCATGGGTAGGGGTAGGTTTGACTCTGCATGGATATAGACTTGCCTCCATTACCAGTGTCTGCAACCGTGCATAGTGAGGGATCTGATCAGTCCAGCACTGCCGCCGGCTTCAAGGCCCTTGGGACAGTGGAGGAAAAGGAGTGGACCCCAGCCCCATTGCAGGACCAGCCCTACCCCTGATTATAAAAGCAGTAGTACAGAGTCATCAGACAGCGATGAGGACAGTCGCTCTATGTATGAAGAAGGAAATCAAGAATCTGAAGAAGATGACACTGGCCCAACTGCAAGAAAACAGGAGAAATCAAGTTGATGAAGCCAGTGATGATGATGATGAAGGGTTTTTTGGATCAGTCCTTCCTCCTGGATTTAAAAAGCAAGATGATTCTTCTCTAAGACGTATCATAGATCCTGCATTGCCACCTGGTTTTATTAAATCTACAAAGAAAAGTGACAAAGGCAGAGATGATCCAGGACAACAAATATCATCACATTTCAACTCTAAAGAAACAGCAGTGAAGATGAGAACATTGTTGGACCAATTTCTACAAAAGGACCGGTGAACTATAGTGTGACAACAGGATTTGAAAAAAGGGCCCAGAGAATGAAAGAAAAACTGACTGAAGGAGATGATGATTGTTCTAAACCAATTACAAGGGAGTCATGGATGACTGAGCTTCCTCCAGAATTGAAAGACTTTGGTCTTGGGCCCAGAACTTTTAAGAGAAGAGCCAATGACAAATCTGGAGATCGATCAGTCTGGATAGATATGCCAGCTGACTGGGAAAGGAAAACTAAGGAGACACAAGAAACAAGGAAGTCATTCAATAACAAGGATTATGAACATATATAGAAGGTGCCAAAAAAATGTATACACATTTTAAGAAAGGAAAAAACTATTAAAATTGTAATACTCAATATACACTGATAACAAAAGATGAATACAAGTCCTGTGTATACATTTTTTTGGCACGCCCGATATTGTCAGGAAGGGAAAAGAGATTGGCTGAGCAGATCTCCTCGAGCAGATATACTCCTCATACAGTGAATCTCTTGTTGACATTCATCATAAAAAATTAAAGAATAAGGCTGCTGAAGATAAAAGTAAGCCCCAAGTAAGAATACCATTTGACCGTGATAAGGATCTCAAGGTTAATCGGTTTGATGAAGCATAGAAAAAAGCCCTAATAAAGAAATCTAGAGAACTAAACACCAGATTTTTACATGGCATAGGCAGTATGTTTTTATAAGGGGATTTCCCTGTGCAATGAAGAAAAGTTGAAGAATACTCTTTTATCTGTTTACCTTTATTTCTTTGTTTTGAGTTTCCTAAGATTAGAGATTACATATTTTAGTCTTGAAAACCATACAAACTTACCTTGTTCTGTTTGTTTTTTAAAGTCATGTGAAAACAAAATCAGTATTTCTTATGTAGAATAGAACTTGATGTGTCTTTGGCTTCTGAGAAAGCATGGGCTTTTCTTCAAATAATTAAGAGGATTTCCCCCATGCCCTGATTTTTGTGGTGTCTCAAGTACCCTCTTAGACCTAGTCAGGACTACCCACTGTGTCTCTACCATGCCTGGACTTCCTCGTCAGAAATCAATAATCTGCCCTGGACAAGTGTGCCGGGTCCCTGCAGTAAACCCATGAATTTGAAATGATTTGGGTTTCCCCTCTAAACTGCAGCAGTCAACATACATTTATTTGGAAATAGAAGGTATGGAGGTCTTGACTGTTTTTTTTTTTTAACAGTTTGCTTGTTTGGGCACTCAGGGCTTTTTATTTGTTGTTTGGGTTTTAGGTCTGTTTTTAAGTCAGAAAGAGGGATCTCTATGTTATCTGCTAAGGAAAAACTATTTTGATTTTTTTCAACTTTAATAAGTATTTCTAGGGGAGGCAATCTGAGGGACAAGACGTGCCATTAACCATTAGCAGTGTGAAGTCCAAGGCTCAGCTCTGTGACTTTAACCAAAGCTTTCTAAATCTTTAAACTCTGCTTGACCCTGATCTCACTTTTCTGATCTTAGTTTACCCATTTGTATCTAACAGATTTTAGCTAACTTACTGGGGACAGATCTTTTATATCAATCACGAATAGGCTTTTTAAAGAAATGACACTCTGTAATCATAACCATCATAGTGGGAGCGTTATAAATTAGGAATGCTATAAGATGTTAAATAGAAAATTCTAAATAGTTAAAGCCTGAATTCAAATTCTGTAAGTGGTATTTCCTTACAAATTGGTACTAATAGTTCTGCTAATCCTGTGTTCTAGTTTTGATGAAGCACAAGGTTTTAATGGGAAAAGATTCTGATTCTAGTTCATTTGGGCTTTATGAAAAATTGAGTGAACTGTTCAAATAATGGTACAAATGATTCTCCTTCTCATAGCAGTGCAATGATATTTTCCGTAACAAGTGTAAATAGTAGTCCAGTCAAGGGGTGTTGCTGTTAAAAAGATGAATTAGTCTCCTAAGCAAATGCATAAGAAGGCCTTTCATCTAAGCAGAATTAAACAGTGCTGCCTTCTGACCAAAGATGCCATTTTTCGTGGGTGATGTTTTCTGGACACAAAACTTTATGCAGCAGCATCCATTGCTTTTATTTAATTTTGTTATAATTTTTTCCCTGATGAAAGGAAGAAATGTTTACTAGCTCCTCAATCTTCTATAAATTCCTAACATATTTTTGGAAAATTTGGTATTTTTTAAAGTAAAAATGTCATCTGTGGCTACTAAAAATATAAACAAACAAACAAAAAAAACCATGGGTAAAAGAAAAATAGTAATTAAAAACTCACAAGCACTGTAATAATTTGTAATTGCTCCTGCTCCTAATCACGGTGACATTGGTAACAGTTGAGAAGGATTGCTGTATAGTCCTGGAATTGAAGCCAAAACTTGCTCTGTTCTTTCCCAATCAAGAAAGCACTTCAGAATGCCTTTGATTCAAAAGGATGTCACCATACAGATGAGTTTGAAATCGCTCTAGTTTATGAGCACCACATAATTATAATAGTAGACATGTCCTAACTATAACTCATGTGTCAGACACTATGCTGAGGGTTTCAATTATTCATTGCTGTGTAACAAACCACCGCAAACTTATTGGCTTAAAATAACAATTATTCTCTCCCACAGTTCTGTGTGTTGACTGGGCTCAGGCGGGCAGTTTTTGCTTGGGGTTTCTCAGGCAGTTTTCACTCAGATGGTGGCTGGGGCTGGAGCTGTCTGAAGGCTTCCACACTTAAATGTCCAGTGCCTGGGCTGTGGTGACTGGATCAGCCGGAACTAACCAGGCATCTCTCTCCATGTGGCCTCTCTACACAGTTAGCTTGGGCGTCTTCATAGCATGGAGCCTCATGGTATTCAGACTTGTTATATGGTGGCTGGCTGTTTCCAGAGTGAGTGTTCCAAGAGCCGTGGGCGGACACTAAAAGGCTTCTTGTGACCTAGCATTGTAGATTCCATAATGTCATTTCTGCCACATTTTATTACTCAAGTAAATCACTAAGTCCAGCCCAGAAGCAAAGGCAGGAAAATTAGACTCTACCTCTTGAAGGGAGGAATAGCAAGAATTTATGGTCATCTTTTATCTCCCTTACTGAATAAGTGCTTTATATACAGAATGGCATTAAAGGATTTGTAAGGGCGAGTTCTATTATTATTGCTGTCTTACTGATGAGGAAACTGAAGCTTAGGGGCTTGAGTAACATGTGCAGACTCACTGCTAATAAGTGATGCTTCACACACTAGAACTAGCTTTGCGTGACTCCAGAACCCAATGCATGTAACGGCTTTGCTGTGCGGCAGACTGGGTTATTAGTCACAAATTACTTGTTCACAACTGGCATGTAGTAGGGAGAGCACCACTGAATCAATACAATTGGATGTAAAAAACATTAAAAAGTCTTGTATTAATGATAATAATTTAATAACCTGATGGAATAATTTGAGCCAGGTGTGAGGTACCTCCATGGGCGAAAAAGAGGCAAATTCCCACAAGAGAAGGGAAGGTAAGATGACTGTTTTGGGGAGGTAAGATGACTGTTTCTCACTTCTGGGAATGTTAGATGTGAAGAAGGCAAAATGTAATGTCGGGCAGGGTTGGATGTTGGTGACAGTAGAAGGCCCTGATACATCCATGACAACACTAAGGCATGGAGACAATCACAGCCGAACACGCCTCGTATTTGTTTAGCATTTTACAGTTCACAGTGTGCTGTCCATGTGTTGTTTTATTTAATCCTCAAACAACCCTATATGGTAGGCATTTTGTCCCTATTTGTAGGTGTGAGAGACCGAGGCTAAGTAACTGCTTTGCTCAAGGTTACAGAACCTGTGTCTGGGGAGCACCCTTGGGCCCAGGCTTTTTGGCCGTTCCCATTTCCCGGCTCGCGTGTCCGGGAAGCAGATGTTTTATTTAAGTCATTTTCTCCCTTTATTCCCTCGTAGGATCTGTTTCAAGTGCTGTATTTGGGTTCAAGAAATGTCATTTTGCGAATTGTGATTAATCAATCAGGAAGGCCAACATGCTGGATTATAGGGGACTGCTGGATTTTAGAAGTTTCTAGGACTGCCTTCACAACGGTTATCACAGCTGGACAGGCCTTCTGCCAGTACAGCGCAGTGAGAGTGGACAAGCCTGGGCAGGCAGACGTGGTAACTCAATTACCCCGCAAATCACATAACTACCTTTGTAAACTGCCGACAATTTGCATCTATAACCCTTCTAAGAGAGAACCCTGCTTAGCATATCATATTTGAAAAAGTCTCTTATCTCTTCCACCCCAAAACATTTTATATCCTGATAACCACGAGGCTCAGAGGAGTTTAAGTAGATTTTTTTTCCACAAGAGGGTCTCCAACTTAGATCTTTTCTTTTGTTTTTAATTCCCCTTCTTCCTCTCCCTCCCCCAATATAATAACTGTATTGGAACATCCTCCCTACTTACCTGATCTGGCCCCCAATGACTTCTTTCTTTACCCGAAGATAAAGGAAATATTGAAAGGAAGACATTTTGATAACATTCAAGGATAATGGCCAGCTCTGAAGGCCATTCCTGAAAAAGTGTTCCAAAATTGCTTTGAAGGGTGGACTAGGTGCTGGCGTGGGTGCATAGCTTCCCAAGGGGAGTATTTCAAAGATGACTGTAGTTATATTCAGCAATGAGGTATGTAACACTTTTTCTAGGATAATTTTGTGAACTTAATTGTCTGACCTCGTATATTTGTTTACTTATAAATTCCTTGACTACTCAATATATCAAAATAGTGGTATTCATCCTGGGAATTTTTTGGTTAATATTTGCTGGTTGTGTTATGTGGTATGAGGTGTTCAAAGCTAATTTAGTAAATGTTTGTTAATAATTAGAATTGCCAAAGGCAAGAGGAGTCTTAAGAGGCTTGTGCTTTCAGTTTCTAAAAAGCTTTCAGACTATGGTGGTAATAAATTTGTTTTGAAAATGTTGTGTGATTTCTGTTAGAATACACTAATTTATTTTGAAAACAGTGCTCTTTCACGGTGAATTTCCAAGTTTTCCCTAAAACTAAAAAAGGTTTTATGGCAGTGTTTTGAGATATTGTTGGGTGAGAGGGGCAATGGCTCGGTTTTTTTTTTGTTCTTAAATCTGTGTTATCTTTAGTTTACTCTTTCAAATATATATTAAAATTTATTACCTATTTGCACTTACAAATGTTTCATATACCAATTGTAAGAATGGATAAATAGAGTTATGTGTCTAGCAGAGGGCTGGTTAATAACTTTTGAATAGTGTGCCAAGGTGACACTGTCAGTTTTATGACTTTCCATAGATGATGGATTCTGCTCCTGTGACAAGGTCAAGCACATAAAAATTCCAATCAAATAACATAAAAAGCACAGTTCCATATGTCAGTTTAATTCGGTAGTAGTCTTTTTGTCAGCATAGCTGACGAATCCATCTGTTATAAGATTAGCCCCAGTCATGCCTCTGTAGCAGATGGTCACACACACACATACACACACACACACACACACACACACACACACACAGCTGCTTTACATAGTATATGTAAAAATATATATATATATACATATAGTATACTATAAATGTGTATTGTATGTAATATTAATGTATATTTATTTAGGTTATAGTAGAGGCTGAGTGAGTGGTAGAGTATAGTATCTATAATTCAATATATAAAGGATGATGCTGGTTTCTCTTAGTGAAACAATGTTTTCATTATACTACTTGGTATTGGGTGGGTAAATAATGCTGTTAATTATGTGCTGCCACTAATGAGTAGACGTATGTTATCCTCTACTACAGCTCTTCACCAACACTGTAGTGGCCAAAGTGAATTGCTTGTGTTTATTATTCTGGTCGTGGGATAGCAGTCAATGTCACAGCAAATCAATCTTGGATTGGTAATAGGTTGTCGTGGAGGCAGAAAACGGCAGGCTAGAACAAACTGATCTATACCTGTTATATAATCTCAGGTAATTATGGTTGGTTATGTGTGGAGGGGCTGAAATACTACATTGCATAAGGTGTCCAAGCCAGGGTCTCTAAATAGGTCAGATGGTTCCAACAGATACTCTACCCCCTTTCTGTTTCTCTTAAAAGCTCTTGTTACTGAATGATTATAAAAAGAGTTTTGTCTGCCTTAACACTAACCAACAAGACAGGCCTACCAACAACTTGGTCCTGGCAGGCAGCCAGCCTGCCAGCATTTAAATGGTGCTCGCTGCCGTGGCAACCCACTAGCCTTTCGTGTGAAACTAGATGCAGCTGCTGAAGGACAAGTGCAACCTGACAGGGCCCTGAGCATACCCCGGTTCAAATGAGGTAATGCCGGCCTGGGCCACTGGGAAACCATGGTGGCAGACAGACCACCTGTCCAATAGCTAAATATGGAAGGGTGGCATTTCCCAAATAAAGACGTTGGGAAGAATCTGGGTTTAAAGAAATGGATTGTGATGCCTGGTATAGTGTCATACTTTACATATCTCATAAATTTGGATTCAGAATTTGTGAGTATTCAGACTCAGAGACAGGGAGAATGTATCTGTGTGCCCCTTTTTAAGTGGTATGCTAAGCAAATAAATAGGCCAAAGAAACTATAAGGATAATTCTTAGCCTAGGTAGAGGAATACACAGGTTTTTAAGTTTCTTAGGTACATTGTATTGATTAGGGTACAGGTTAAGGTACTGAAACAGATCCCAAGTGTAGTGACTTAAATAGGATAGAAACCATTTCTTTCTCCTTTATCAGCCCTGGTAGCTGGTTCGAGGCTGGCTTATGGGATCAGCACATTACCTGTGCTTCTGTCTTGTTTGCCAGAACTCAGTCCCATCGCCACCTTTACCAGCAAGGGTAACCAAGCGCCCAGCCAAAACTCAGGGCTCTTTCTAATGGATGAAGGGGAGAGTGGGTATCATGGAACCCTAACAGCTTCTCCCATTTGCACCCAACAAGGTCACTGCCAGGCCAGCAATGTCTTGACTGGAGCTTTGAATCGATTCTTCTCTTAGACTGTGGACTCTAAAGAGAGAGAAGCAAGATGGGACCATGTGAAGAGCATGGTGATTCCAGTAAGACCAATCAAGTGACTGAATCCTGACTCTACCACTTGCTGGAGTTGGCCTGAAGTTGGGTTGTTGAGCCTGAGACCCAGATACCTCATATCTAAAATGTTGATAATAATATCTATCTCACAGTTTGTTATAATTAAATAGCACAAGTAACATGAGAACATCCAGGATCATGCTTATAATGTGATAAGTTTTCAATATAAGTTTGTTATTCTTCTCTAGGGAGAACCATAGAAATCATCTACTTCCTCAACTAACACTTCTAGAAAAACAAGTTGATTTTCTCAGAAACTTGATTTAATTTGCATTTTTGCACCAGTAAGTGTAGTTTTACTTCCCCAAATGCAAATATAAAAATTCTATTGATGGGCTAATGTTCACCCACACAGAGGGAACTAATACTGTTATCACACATATCACACATCTTTTTCTGGCTTTGTTAAATACCAATGCTAGAATGAAGGGGGTAAACAAAAAATCGGATTTCCTTGGGAAATGACACATGCAAGCTACTTTACAGAGGTTGGCAGTGGCAGCAGGTGGCCTTGAAGCGGCAGTGAGCAGCAGCCCTCGCTGCAGTGTAGCTGTGCTCCTCCTGGCCTATGTGGCCTGTGGTCCCTCGGTCTTAAACTCAGAGCGTCATGCAAGATGTTGGACTTGGGCAAGCCCCTGGCAGGTGCTGTCTTGAGGCAGGTGTGACTCCTGCTCGGGCCCTGTGTGTTTGAAGTCTGACACGTGGTCAGTGGCACCCCTAGGTTGTGGCAAACGAAGTCCACAGTGAAGCAGCTCCAGAATTGGGTGCCAGCACTGTCAAGGACACAACACAAAGACTGAAGTGGTGGGGTTGGAATTGATGAGGCTTTACTGGGAATGCTGCCATTGTCCTTCTCCAGGAAGCTGGCCCAGCAGAGATTCACGTCCCCTAGGGAATTCAGGCCATGGGAACATCACATTCCTTCCCACCACTACTGTTGTGCACTTGGGGGTGTGCCAGCACCCCCTCCCCTGCCTGGGTTCACACACGTGCATGCACACAGGCGGCTGTGCAGAGTGCTTTGCTGGCTTTCAGGGGGCCAGCAAAGCAAAGGTAGTGGAGGTCACTGCCTCCTGCCTGGGTTTCCTGCAGCGGCTGTGCATGCTTTATTGAAGTCAGTATCTGCCTGTCTGCACGTTGGTGGTCCCTCCTGCTGCTTCAGCCTTGGGAATTAACAGGGGCCCATTAGCTCCCTTAGATACGGTTACTTGCCACAAGAACCCTGAGATTGCCATTTGAGGAGGATTGCATATGGAAATGCTCACCTCCTTTTCCCATGAGGCTCCTTTGTCTTTTATGTACTGAACCTCTTCCCTCATTCAGTGCCCACAGGTTTCTTGATGCTACAGGGGTCCGTAGGGCCAGCAGGGAGAGTGAGTCAGTAGCCTCTCAAAATGGCTTCCAGCCCTCTGGCTCCCCACCACGTCTCTTGTCCAAAGTCCCCAGACCTCACTAACAGCCTGTGGATAAGAGAGTTGAGTTCATTGCTGACCACCTGGCAGAGCCAAAGTGTTGGCAGCATCTCCATAGGGGGAGCCAAGGTCTGAATATTGAGAATTCCAACTTTCATTTAAGGCAGTCTTTCAAAGCAGGAACTTGGTTGGGATTGGATAAGATTCATGACATCACAGTGCAGGATTGGTGGAAACAGAAAGGAGAGGTTCAAAGAATTCTAGGCACAAACTGTGTGTTGATGCTTCCCATTGAAGAGCTGATGGGCCTTCTGGGAAGTTCCTGTCATGAACAATCATCCCATTTGTCTGGGCAAGAAGAGTAAAGAAATGCTAATGGCAATAGAGGAACAGCCAAGTTCTGTTAAAGTAGTGAGGAGGGGCACGTGCAGCCCTTTGCTCTGCAACTGTACATTCTCAGTGTTTTCTTTATAGAATTTTGTCCTCTAATAAAA
Source organism: Rhinolophus sinicus (assembly GCF_036562045.2). Classification (NCBI taxonomy): domain Eukaryota; kingdom Metazoa; phylum Chordata; class Mammalia; order Chiroptera; family Rhinolophidae; genus Rhinolophus; species Rhinolophus sinicus. Next base: position 51,319,937 of record NC_133758.1, read on the forward strand.
GATGTGTTTTTATTTATAAACGTGGATGGGATTAGGGCTGGGGGGGCGGGGTGCAGTTTGGGGTTCACAGCTAAGGGGTGAGGGGTTTCTTTTTGGGGTAATGAAAATATTCTCAAATTAATTGTGGGGTGATGGTTATACCACTCTGTGAATATATAGTGAAAGCCATTGAATTGTATGCTGAAAAAAAAAGGAAAAATGCCCATTTAGAAAGCACTTGTTAACAGTCTGTAGTACTTACTGAGTGAAATGAAGACCAGGAACATGCTTTAATAATTCATCCCCTAGAACTACTTCTGATGGAAATAGTTTTACTTGAAATAATTTATTTTCCTTGAATTGTATAATTTTATCAGTTCTTTGTGGTGACTTTCCCTGTACAGGCATTACTGGCATGTGAGGAAAATAATTAACAGATATAGAAATAACTTGAATGCTATAAAACAATTATGTTACCAAAAATAAACAGGAGAGATATAATATTTGAATTATACTGTATATCTCAATTCACTTGAAAATGATGTGTTGCCTTAATCCAAATAATAAAACCTGATTGTTTATATATCTGAAAAATATTTGAAAGTTACTATTGTCAACAAAAAACAGCCAGCCTAAGAGAAAGCTTATAAGAGTTTGTTTGAGCCAAACTGATGACAGTTGCGGAAGCAAAATCTCAACAGATTGAGATAATGTTCCGCAAAATGGCAGTTTGCAGCTTATTTTATACATAAAATCAAAGGAGGAAGGTTACGTGAAATCCATTGGTGATAGTGATGGAGGAATATTTTTCCTGTGATTCCCCAAATGATGTAGATAATGTTGGATCTGCCGGCAGTTTCTGGCTGTGGGCCGGGATTTTGTCTCGTGAGATCGAAGAATGGAAACACGGACCCAGGACAGGCAAAGAGTTGTAAAAAGAGGATAGTTTATTGAAAGCAAAGAGTCACAGCTCCTGAGCTGAAGGGATCCCGAATGGGAGTGACCCCGTGATTGAGGCGAAGGCTCTTACTTTTATACCTTCCCCTTGCCTGTTTGGGGAAGGGGAGCTGTTTGAAGAAGGGAACTTGTTTGAAGAAGGGAACTAGTGCCTTCTAATGAAATTCGTCTACCAGGTTTGTTCTGCTTGCCCATCCTAAAGGAATTAGCAAAGTAACCTACTCTTATCTATCAGATCTGCTCCGTTTGTCAGGCCAAAATGAATTTTATGATTAACCTCAAGGCCTTGTTACATTATGTCGTGGAGCGAAGGAGTGATTTCAAAACCTGGAGTTTTAGGACATGGCTGTCTTTGTTTATTCCACCAGGGACCTCCCTGTCTACCTAGGGACTTGCTAACTATCCTGTCTCAATAGCTTAAGGGGATGGGATAAAGCAAAGTGGGGCAGTCTCTGGGATTTGATAAAAGTAAGTTGGAGAGACAGGTACTTCTTTCACACGCAGGTGGTACAGGATAGTTAATAGTTCACATAGAGATGTTGATCAAGGGACAAGAATAATAATGAGGGTTTCTGTACTTTCCTGCTCTGGTCCGGAAAAAAGGATTACTGACATTCCAAAGATGTCATTTTAGGTGCAAAAAAGACTACAGACAGGCCCACTTAAAGGCACAGACTAACTTTATGAAGGAAACTAAAGGTGTGACTTCCCGCTATGGCTCACTTAGTTATGAAATTTTTTATGCTCATGACATCCTGTGTGGTTATTTTCAGTCTCCTGAGCTTGTCAGGTTTAATATGTGGCCCCTTTTTCATCCACACTATTGTTTTCTAGATTTCTAGAAGGGCTGGTTCACAGGAGGGCGGATTGGTTAGGAAGGCAGTGCCAAAGCCGAACCTTTTCCGGGCTCCCAGATGGATGCCAAGTTGGGCCCTGGGTAGGTTTGGGAAAACTCCCTTCTCAGCCCACATACAATAATGGTTCTGTTAGTCATCCCTAACACACTCTGAGTCCCCACATCCCCCTCTGGGACGCAGTGACAAAAACCTCGAAGGGCCAGGTTTTACTGCCTTGCAGCCCAGATCAGTTTATTTGTCCTGTGTCCGGTGCCTTTTGGGCTCTTCTCTGTTAGGTCTTGGTCTCAGTTTGCAGAGAGATCTGGACCTTAGCCCACAGATTCTGCAACCGGGCTCCTGGGATATGGCATGGCCCCCCCTCCACCTGTGGGGCAGCAGAGTCAATTCACTCTCCATGCCTTGGGCTTCTTCCTTCTCCCCCAGGTGACCTCCCCAACTATACTGCAGGTGTGAAGCCTGATGGGATACGTAAGCCCATTCCTCCTTTCCCGTTTTAGTTCTCATTTTTATATAGTGGTGGACTTGCCTCTGCTAATTCCTTTCCTCATCCACACCTGTAGCTTTTCTCTTCTTTTTTATGTCATGTTTTGAGGAAATTTGGAATAAGCAGGAAAGATTAATAGATGTCTCTGATAAAAAACTATGTATCATGTAGAGAATGCCCTTCCAAGGTAGTGATTCTAGCCTTTTCTTGCTAGAATGGTCTGTTTTACACCTCTGTAAGTTTTAGGTAACTGGTAGCAATACAAAATAATTACTGTCTGTAGATGTGGAAAAAAAAATCGTCTATCGGTGTGGTTAAAATGACTCCTGACAAGAAAAACATTCTGAGATGTTCTAAATTACAGCGGTCTGGAGAGAGAGAGAGAGAGACAGAATAGTTAGCCTGTTAATAGCTAGGGGCCAGCTAACAAGACTGCTCACATTCCTGAGTGTAATTTGGAACTTTGGTTTAACTTCTAGGTGACTGTTTTCCCATTACCTAAAAGTGAGAATAGCCAGGCTCCATCAAAGTCCAGGAGCCTCCATTTCTTATTTACATATTAACTTTCTGGACTGTGGCCCACAACAAATCCAAAGTAGCAAACACTTCTTCCTTACAGACTCTGCGCCTATCCCCAAACTAACCCTGCTTCACCTTCTCCCACTCCCTGTATTGATAGCCAATGCGAATTCTTTCAAAACAACTTACATCTTTCTTCACCCTACTTGATGTTTAAACAAAGCCTGTCAGCCCCAGGACAGTGGACATGTTGCTTCCCCGCCTGGCGCTGCTGCTGGTCGTTTAGACTTCATGCTCTAGGAGCTGGTGTTTTTCCATTTTTTTTGCTATGTAGCAATGGCCCAATAAACCCTTTCTTTTAAAAACACTTTCAGCTGTGGAAATTAAAATTTTTGTTTAACACTCCCTATCGGTATTATGAAACAAAGCCAGTTTACTGCCTATTTGTAAATTCATTTCAACCTTTTAATTAGATCATTCCTTTAATATATAAATTTGTGGTTCTCTGACTTCTCCTTTGAACTGGTTGTAACATCTTATTGATTCATTCATAACTAGGTCAGTAAAATCTTTAACACATGTTCATTTTTATATCTGTATGAGAGTCATGATTTTTTTCTTTGGTAATTATATTTTTTAGCTTTTATATTTGAGTTTATTCTTCATTTAACTTTAAAAACACTGCTATCATTGAATGATAATTATTTTTTTAATTAAAATTTATTGGGGTGACAATTGTTAGTAAAGTTACATGGGTTTCAGGTGTACAATTCTGTAATACATCATCTATATGTCACATTGTGTGTTCACCACCCAGAGTCAGTTCTCTTTCCATAACCATATATTTGAGATAATTATTCTTTAACATAACATTTTATGGTCTCTATTAAAAATAACAAAGGTGCTGTGCTTCCTGGTTAACCAGTGACAAGAATTGACTCTAGTAAGAGGAACTTGGATCCAAAAGATGGAAGAAATAATTTATCTTAAGGGGTTCAAGACATTAGAAGTTTTCTCTTAATACTGTAACAATGAATGTCGACTCATAAACAATCAATGGGTCAAAGAAGAAGTTATAACGGAATTTAGAAAATAATTTGAGATGAATGAAAATGAAAACAGAACACACCAAAATTTATGGAATACTGCAAAAGCAGGGCTGAGATGGAAATTCATAGCTGTAAATGCCTACACTTAAAAAGATTTCAAATTAATAACCTAACTTTAATGATATAGAGTATAGAAAAACAATAGGGAAAATCAATGAAACCATCAGATGAGAAAAGCGATTCTATGGAAAGTAACCTCACAGGGTGATCTAATCATAAATTCCTAACTGGGCAGGTCATGGTGAGTGTCATGCCCCAGACCTATAACTTCTTTAGCAAGAGGTTTTTAAGCAAGCCCTGTCCATTCTTCTTGTGAATCTATGTTAACATGCCTTTGAGATATCAGACAAAATACCCCTAGAAAGCATAACCACCCTTAAGAAAGCATGAGGCAGGGATTGGATTACAGGATAGTTAAGAATCCTGTAGTAATCAAATTCCCACCGTGCTTTCTCCACCCTCATGTAATCTTCATCACCGTCTCTCCTTAATCTCAAATGCATAAAATAAATTTCAAAACTGTTATTTTCTGGAGCATTTGAAAACTTGCTCCCTGGCGTATGTTGTCAGTTTGGCTCAGCTAAACGCTTTTAAAAATTCTCTACAGGTTTGGACTTTTCTTACGTTGACAAACCAAAAGTTGGTGCTTTGAAGATCAACAAACTTGACAAACTTTTAGCTAGATTGTGAAGAAAAAAGAGAGAAGCTGCAAATAAGTAAAATGAAAATGAAAGTGGGGACATTATTACTGACCCTACAGAAATGAAATGGATTACAGTAGAATATTTTGAGCAATTTTATGCCCCAAAGTTAGATAACCTAGATTAAATGGACAGATTCCTAGAAACATACAAACTACAAAAACTGTCCCAAGAAGAAATAGAAAATATGAACAGACCTATAACAAGTAAAGAGATTGAATCAGTTATCAAAAATTTCCCAAAAAAGTAAAGTTCTGGACCAAATGGCTCCCCCCCCACCTGTTTTATTGATATATAATTGTCATAAATCACTGTATAAGTTTAAGGTGTACAGCAGAGTTTACATATACTGTGAGCTGATTACTGCTGTAAGTTTAGCATTCATCTCATATCAATACAATAAAAAGAAAAAGCAAAACGAAAAAAAAATTTGTTTTGATGAGAACTCAGGATTTACTCCTTAACAACTTTCACATATATCATATAGTAGCAGCATTAACTATGGTCATCATGTTCTACATTATATCCCTAGTAACTATTTGTCTTATAATTGTAAGTTTGTATTTTTTGACCTCTTTCCTTCAGTTCTCCCTCCTCCATACCCTGCCTCTGGTAACCACAATCTGATCTCTTTTTCTGTGAGTTTTGTTTTTTAGAGTCTACATTTAAGTAAGATCATACTGTATTTGTCTTTCTCTGTCTGACATATTTCACTTAGCGTAATGCCCTCAAGGTCCATCCATGTTGTTGCAAATGGCAGGATTTCCTCAATTTTTATGGCTGAATAATGTTCCATTATACATTGATGGTTGTGTCCATGTCTTGTCTATTGTAAATAGTGCTGCTATGAAAAGGACCAGATGGCTTTACTGTGAATTCTGCCAAACATTTAAAGAAGAATAATATCAATCTCTTTCAAACTCTTCTAAAACATGTAAGAAGAGGGAACAATTTCTAACTTATTTTATGAGGCTAGCATTGCCCTGATACCAAAGTCAGATAGACACAAGAGAAGAAAATCACAAAAATTCCTTATGATATACAAAAATCCTCAACAAAATAGCAGCAAAGTGAATCAGAAACACATTGAAAGGATTATTCTTGAAAAAGAAGAACAAATTTGGAGGACCCACACTTCTGATTTTAAAACTTACTGCAAAGTTATAGTAATTAAAACAGTGTGGTAATGGCATAAGAATAGACATATAGACCAATGGAATAGAATTGAGATTCCAGAAATAAACCCATGCATCTATGGCCAGTTGATGTTTGACAAGAGTGCCAAGATCATTCATGAGAAAAAAATAGTCTCTTCAACAAATGGTGCTGGGACAACTGGATATCCACATGTTTTAATTGAACCCTTACTTCATACCATTTACAAAAATTAACTCAAAATGGATCAATGATCTAAATATAAGAGCTAAATGTGTTAAACGGAAAACAGAGGTTCATGACCTCGTATTTGGCAATGGATTCTTAGATATTACGACAAAAGAAAAAAATACATAAATTGGACTTCATCAAAGTTAAAAAATTGGCAAAGCATTTGAGTAGACATTTCTCCAAAGAAGGTTTACAAATGGCAAAAAGCACATGAAAAGATTAGGGAAATGCAAATTTATTTATTTATTTTCATACAATATAATATTAGTTTCAGGTTTACAACATAGTGACTAGACATTTATATAACTTACAGAGTGATCACCCCAATAAATCTAGTACCCTTGACACCATACATAGTTATTATAATATCATTGACTGTATTCTTTATGCTATACTTTATATCCTCATGACTATTTTGTAACTCCCAATTTGTACTTCTTAATTCTTTCCTTTTTCTCCCATCCCCAAACCCCTCCAATCTGGCAACCATCAAAATGTTTTCTTTCCTTTTTTAAAGATTTTATTGGGGAAGGGGAACGGGACTTTATTGGGGAACATTGTGTACTTCCGGGACTTTTCCAAGTCAAGTTGTCCTTTCAATCTTAGTTGCGGGGGGCGGAGCCCACCATCCCTTGAGGGAGTCGAGGAATCGAACTGGCAACCTTGTGGTTGAGAGTCACTGGCCCATGTGGGAATCGAACCGGCAGCCTTCGGAGTTAGGAGCACGGAGCTCCAACCGCCTGAGCCACCTGGCCGGCCCTGGAAGCAGCTTTTGGGCCCACAAGTTGGGTAGGGTGGGGTCTCAGGGAATCATCAGGGCGGGGCAAAAGGTGTTAGGTTGATGAAGACTCAGATATGGCAGCTGCCTGCGTCTGCACACCGGGATTGGGGAGGATTCAAAAAAGAAATAATGGATTCTGCCGGCAATTCTGTCTGAGGGAAAGCTGCCCCTCCAGACCTTGCGCTGAAGTCAGATAATTCCATTCTTCCTTGTATATCCTTGGCACCTTTTGAGCTGCTGCCACAGTGCTAGAGTTTAGAAGGAGTCCATCAGTGAGTAAGTCTGTGCATGGGCCTGTTAAGAGGAATGCCTGGGACTCCAGCCACCCTCCGTCTCACTCAGCCACAATGTCCGCTGGTTTTCACAGCTAGAATTTATGGAGACCTCTCTCCCCAGCACTAGAACCCTGGGCTGGGGAGCCTGGTGTAGTACGCCCCTTGCTCCTCCAAGGGAACCTCTGCAGTTGAGATATCCCTCCTGATTTTTAAACACCACACATAGGTGTGGACCAGCCTGTTCCGCATCTCCAACCCTCCTACCTGTCACAAGGTCACTTCTTCTGTATGTTCTTAGATGTAATACTTTTGTTCAGCTAGACCTCAGGTAATTGTCAATGATGGTTGTTCTGTAGTTCATTTATAATTTTGATGTGGTCATGAGACGAGGCAAGGACAACATTTACCTACTCCACCATTTTGACTGGAAATGGAATCAGGGAAATACAAATTTCCCAAAATACCATTTTACATCCACTAGGATGGCTGTAATTTAAAAAAAAGGGGGGGCATAATAAGTGTTGGGAAGGATGTGGAGAAATTGGAACCCTCATATATGGCTAGTGAAAATGTCAAATGGTGTAGCTCCTGTAAAAAACAGAAGTTTGCACATTTCTCAAAACACTAAATATAGAATTGCCATATGACCCAGCAATTTCACTCCTAGGTATATGTTTCAAACAACTGAAAACAGGTACTCAAATACTTACACATGAATGTTTTTAGCAGCACCGTTCACAGTAGCCAAAAGGTGGAAATAACCTAAATGTCAATCAATGGATGAATTGATAAAGAAATTATGGTACATGCATACAATGAAATCTTATTCAGCCTTTAAAAGCAATGAAGTACTGGTGTTTGCTACAATGTGGATGAACCTTGAAAACATTATGCTGAGGAAAAAACCCAGTCACAAAAGGTCACATATTGTATGATTCCATTTATATGAAATGTCCAGCATAGATAAATCCATACAAAGTAGATTTGTGATTGCCATGCACTATGGGTGGGGGAGAATGGGGAGTAATTGCTTAATGAGTATGGAGTTATTTTGGGATGAAGAAAATGCTTTTGAACTAGATAGAGGTGGTGGTTGCACAACATGGTGAATGTACTAATTGCCAGTGAGTTCACATTAAAATAGTTAATTTTATGTTATGTAAACTGTACTTCAACAAAAACAAATGTAGACAACTTACATGTTTGATATAGTTTAAATGTGAGTAATTATTTTTCAGTAGGAAGCGGGTTTAGATTAGCAGTATTAATACTTTCCCACCCCAGACCCACAGCACGTATGGCTGGTGGCATCCCCACAAGAAACACACTCCAGGAATTTCTAGGATTATGTGCAATTTCCAGTGAGTTTCCTGTAATTCCACCTCATCGGCTTTGTTGCATTAACTCTGGTTAATATAAATTACTTGTGGCATACTTCACAGAGGCAAGAATGTGTGATTTAGATGATGGTTATTTAAAATTTGGATCATATGAAGGAGGGACAGGAGTGTGGGGAGAAAACGTTACATTTGTATAGAGAATCTTAAAGAAAAATATAAAATTTGTATCTAATCTCTCCATGTAGATCACATCTATTCATTTTTAAAAATAAATTCAAGGAATACCTTGTTAGGGTAACAAAATTCAAATGGGAAAAGCACAGAAAGAAAAGAGAAGGCTTCTTTATCTTGGACAATCACTTTGAATATATTCTTGTGGTTTTCTTTTTAAGGAAATGTTTCATGCTTGTGTGCATTTCCTCACACACAGATTTTTTTTTAAAAGTCATTTGCTTATCGCTTTTCAACCAATATATTTTGGAGCCTTTTCCATACGCATCAGTACCTACAGATGTACTTTATTCTTTTTAAATGGCTGCATAATCATCATGATGATAATTAGCATTTATTGAACAATTGCAATGTGCCAATGCTATCCTAAGTGTTGGGGACATATTACCTCATTTAATCCTCACAACAATCTTGCAAGATAGGCCCTACTGTTATTCCTGTTTTACAGGTGAGGGAACTGACGCACAGAGGGACCCAGGAAATTTAAATTCCATGTGTCTGACCCCAAACCCACCCTCTGACCACCACAACATTCTGCTCTCCAATGCGATTAGTTTGTGGGAGAACTGGGGGCTATCATTATTTACAGTGTCTGTACATTCTACTCCTTGACTGTTGTTTTCTGTTTCCATTTTGTCAGTGTCCCTAAGATGTGTGTGCTGTGCATCTCACTCCAGGCTGTGACCTCTTGGGGTCTCTGTTTTATTGGACTTCCCTTACGTTGTCCTCCTCCAATTAAAAGAGATGACGGGGCCGGCCGGTGGCTCAGGCGGTTAGAGCTCCGTGCTCCTAACTCCAAGGCTGCCGGTTCGATTCCCACATGGGCCAGTGGGCTCTCAACCACAAGGTTGCCAGTTTAATTCCTCGAGTCCCGCAAGGGATGGTGGGCTCTGCCCCCTGCAACTAAGATTGAACACGGCACCTTGAGCTGAGCTGCCTCCCGGATGGCTCAGTTGTTGGTTGGAGCGCGGGCTCTCAACCACAAGGTTGCCAGTTCAATGCCTCGACTCCCGCAAGGGATGGTGGGCAGCGCCCCCTGCAACTAAAATTGAACACGGCACCTTGAGTTGAGCTGCCGCTGAGCTCCCGGATGGCTTAGTTCGTTGGAGCGTGTCCTCTCAACCACAAGGTTGCCGGTTCGACTCCCGCAAGGGATGGTGGGCTGTGCCCCCTGCAACTAGCAATGGCAACTGGACCTGGAGCTGAGCTGCGCCTCCACAACTAAGACTGAAAAGAACCAACTTGAAGCTGAACAGAACCTGCCACAACTAAGATTGAAAGGACAACAACTTGACTTGGAGAAAAGTCCTGGAAGTGCACACTGTTCCCCAATAAAGTGCTGTTCCCCTTCCCCAATAAAATCTTTAAAAAAAAAAAAAAAAAAAGATGAGGAGTAACTAAAAAGAGCAAAACAATAGTGATTAAGGATTGCAAAATTGTTCCCAAGAAGGACTGCCAGGTCTTGATATATTAGCCTGGAAAACAGAGTGTCTATAATTTTTATAGCTTGGTGTGCATACAAAAATAAAATTTTAGAGACTATTATTTTTTGTAGGAGGCAAGTACTGGTTGTTCCTCTGGGATGCCACATGGGTGAGACACACTGAGACTTTCTAGGTCTCCTCTGCCCACCCTGCTACACAGTGACTGGGTCCCAGAATAACAGTCTGGTCCGAGGAAGCTCCTGACCCTTGGTCTAGTGGGCCTTTTGCTGTTTCTTTCTTCCTTTTCTTCACACTAGGTCATTGTGTCTCCCCAAACTGAGCTCCAGATTGCAATGTAGCTTGTCGCCTAGCTAACAAACCAGTACTACATGAACAGGTCACAGGATAGGGGGTTGGGATGCTTTGTGAATCTGTGGCATCTCAGAGGACGGGATGTTTTGGAAATGTTTGTGAGCGAGAACATTTGTTCACTGGGGGTGTATGTTATGGCTTTTGTGGAGAAGGAATGAAACAGATAGTGTAGTGATGCCAGCCAGTCTTATTGCTACTGCTTTGAGGGAGCATAAACAGCTAGCTTGTTTGGGTCTAGAATCAAGATTAAATGTAATAGAAAACTTAAGGTCCAAAAATTTCTTCCTCCAGTCAGCAGAATGGCAGGATGTGGCTGCCGTCTGTGTGTCCTGGCTGACCCTGACATATACAGCTTGCCATTTAGATCCATTTAACAGAGGAGGATCCCGTCTCATGGTAAAAATGCAGGCTTGGCATGCTGGGACTCTGGGAACTCATCCTTAAATATACTAATCCTTTTTGGGGAAAGGAGTAAGCACACAGAACAGGGGACTGTGTAAGCACATTTATCAGCATGTTTTTATATGAATCAGACACTTGGGAAAGTCTTTTATGCCAGTTTGGGTAATACACCAGATTTATGGGTAGGAAACCTAAGTTTGAAATTAGCTGTTAAGGTCGTATGGTCAGATCACGGTGGAGTAGAAGTTTGTGCTCTGAGGTTCAGAGAAGGTCTGCAATCTCTTTCTTGACCTCTGAAGTTGTCCAAACCACTAAGTGAAGAAACATACTTCCTTTGCTTCATCTGACCAAATTATTAGCGGTAAACCTTTGGGCTGGTTGCCTCAATCTAACTGCAGTCTTCCTGTGCCTGCTTGAGACAGAATTCGGGAGGCTGGGGGGGCATATTTTGCTTCCTAGAGTCAAAATGTCAACAGATGAAAGAGACCAAACCAGAATGATGATTTCTCTTCAGGAGCAAGTAATCATCTTCCCTAGCACATTTATTTTTCTTTCTTTTTTTTTTTAAATAAAGTCAATAGGTTGTATTTTTTTAAAGCTAGAATATAGATACGAACATTCTGTGACAAATTAGAGGATGTACACAGATTCTGAGTGCATGCATAGCAGTGCATGAGCGTGGCCCATGATGCAGATGAAATATGTTCAAGTGTAAAATGTGGCCGAGTGAGTGCTCCTGATGCTGTGGCCAGAGGCAGATGGACTGCTTGTTGCAACTAGCTTGAACCAGTGCCTGTACAATAATAGTGTGTGTGATGGTGTGATGGCAGAGTGAAGAAGCCCGATGGAATGAGGTGTGGTGACGTGTTATATGGCCAGGGCTCATCTATAAAATCCTTCGGAATATTTCCTCCTAGGGGTCAAGCGGCAGTGGACAGCAGGAGGTTCCAACTGTGATGCTAGTGGCATAAGGAAGTCCCAACATGCCCCAAGGCCCAGTTAAAAAAAAGATATGGACCGTCCCATGGAACCCAATGGCAAGAATGCAGCTGGGCCTCAGGAAGACAGGAATGCACTAGGATCACTAGCAGTCCTGGGAGTGCTGTCTTCGGGTTGTTTGGCTTCATTCTCGCTGCACTGCTGTTCTCTTTTTCCCCTGGCAGGGGTTACAAGATGGTTGCCTCCAGCTTCGCTTCACATGTGATGGTTCTAGCTTCTGAGTGGGGGCTTCTCCTGACCTCTGCTCAGAGGCTGCAATGTGAGGTGCAGTCTTTAATAGTTGTGATGTAGGCAGCCTTGTGTTTCCTCATCAAATTTCTTAAATTAAATATAATATTGTAGCATTTATTTCCAAAGAGCATGGATTGAAAGGGAGAGTGGTAGTAATTTTCCTTGAGATAGAAATTCAATGATGACTTTTATTCATATTTTGTAAAGTCTCTTCAGTATTTATATACATGCTGGATGACTGTAGAAATTTTAAACCATGAGACAGGCCAACATGATATTTATAGGATGATTTTTCTCACACTCTGTGGCCCAACCCCCCTTCCTCTCACACTCTCCCTCCCTTTCTTGCAAGTCCCTTTCTTAACACTAGTGTGATATCAATTCTGGGCCTTGATATAGTTGGCCTTCATAATTATAAGACGACTCCTAATATATCATGGGTCAAAAACTATTATTATATAACTGGAATGGTGATAGAGTAAGGAAGGTAGATAAGTTGTGAGCAGGCTGTAATATCCCCAGCTTGTAAATAATGTGAAGCTATACTGACTGCTTGCTGTTCTCTGTATGGTTCACAAATGAGCACATGTCTTATGTGATTAAATCACATAGCTATAATCTAGTATTTTGATTAAAGGATCATAACAGTTAACTATGTTACACAGGATCTTGGCTTGGTGGTCTGCAAAATCGTAACTGTTAATTCATGTTAGTGAGTGGTCTGAGGATACTAACTTTTCAAGTTTGTTATAGTCAGATGAATAACTACTCCTTTTGTCTGACCTACAGAATTGGGCATAGATTGTAAGCTAAACTCTTCACATGATAGACTCTGGCCACCATCATTTATGAGAATGCTTGGCATGTAGTTCATGCTCAAAAACATGCAGTGAATGAAAGAACAGCCTTTTACTTGGCCTCTGTTTCCTGTTTTGATTTCCCTCCAGTCCTCTTGACAGTCCACAACTGGGTAGATTTCATTGGTTGCCACTGCCCTCAGGACAAAATCCAAACACCCTAATAGAGTTACTGACGACACCTTTGGCCTTGGTGGTAGGAGTTCTGGGGTCTGTTCTGATTGACACTCCTGTGCCTGCAGTTAAATCATCCTGACATCATCCTGCCAGGCTTACCTCTCTCTCTACCTGAAGCATATTCATTTGCATGCTCCTGCTCTTTTGTTTCCAGGTTGCTTCTCCTTAGTGGGTGTATCAGTATCAGTTAGGGTTTAGTCAGAGAAGCAGAACTACTCTGTGGGAGAGGAATTTATCACAGTTGTCGCACTTGGTTCCAGCGTGGATGGCTGAAGGGAAGGCCTGGAAGGAACTTGAAGATCAGAGGAAACACCTTTAACCAGAGAAGCATCAGCATGGTGATCTGATGGGGGCTTTCATATAAGCTCTGAGAAGCCACCATGGCCAACACTGAGCAGCCTGCAGAGGAGCTGGGGCTGATGTCTGTGGGCAACCACTGCTTCTGCATAGGGGTTTTGTGGAGGTAGGGACATATGAGCTTGCTGGGACTTATCAATAATAGCCATTTTCTAACCTTCCTGATGTCATACAAGTGATAAGTGGCCTGGTCTTTCTGATTCCAAGTTCCAAGCTGTGTGTGTGTGTGTGTGTGTATACACATGTGTGTGTTTGTACACGTGTGTGTATGTTATGGTTCATTCATCCCCCTGCCTCTCTCCCTGTAAGGATGACCAGGTGACCACCACTGCTAGAACCTCTGGTGTGAAAGTACGGCATGGAAGGCAGGAGCTTAAGACAGAAGTAACTTATAACATCTTTTGAAATCACCAGATCACCCTGGTGGATGGGAACAGGATGTAGGGCAGTAGAAGATTAAGCAGAATTTACAGTCTTTGAGATCAGGCAGTGTGTGGATTTGAGATGGACAAGCAGTAGTGTCTTTGCCTTTTCCAGGGATTGGACCAAGTGTTCATAGGCATTCAGAGATCAGGAAGGAAGCCTCAATGTGAATGCTCAGCTTCTTAGAATGAAAAGGACTTGGAGGGTTCTGTGTTTTCAGTGGATCTTAAAAATATTTACGTCATAGGTGACACTGAGAATCTGTTGAGGGACCTTCTCTCCAGAAAAACTTGCCTACCTACAAGGTTTACATATAATTTGGGGGTTATTGGATGCCTGACATCTATGCTCTATTTCTGACCCTCGTTCTAGAGATGGGATGACAAGACCAAAGAGCAAGGTGCTTGTATGAGGTTGAATGGCTGGTGGAGACAAAGGAGAGGTTGGAGGGAGATGTCTCCTCGTCCTCATTCCAGAGCCCGTTCAGTTCATAGTCACGCCTCTCACTTGAATGGAAGGTACTTCTGCCTATTGTCGACACAATAACATCCAAATCTATAGAAAAAAATTTAAGAGTTTATTTGAGCCAAACTAAGGACATGGCCGGAAGCAAGATCTCAGTGGATTGATAAAATGCTCTGGAGAATGGCAGTTTTGCAGTTTATTTTATACATGTAGAACGAAAGGAGAAAATGTAAGGAAGCTTATAGGAAACGCTATAAGGGTAGTAGATTGGTGGTAGATTAAGGAGGTGGAAGAAAGCAAATGGGAAAATTTCTGGAAGTGGATAAAAAGTAAAATGGAGAGATACCTACTTCTTTTACATTGGAAGTGTAGGATACTTAACATTTAACATTTATAGTTGATAGAGATGGTTGGTATAACGACAGCAAGATGACAATGAGCTGTTTCGGTGCATGTACTCCCATGAGGGTGATTACACCTCCGAGGGGTCTGGAAAAGAGTATTACTTTGGCATATAAAAGGTATGTTATCTTAGGTGCACAAGAAAAATGGACAGGGCTAGGTTAAGGCAAAAGTTAACCTTTTACTGAGAAAGCTGTAGGCCTGCGGTGGGACTACCCACGATGACCTGCCCAGTTAGGAATTTATGAGGAAAACATCCCATGTGGTTACTTTCAGTCACTGAGCTTGTCAGGCTTGGAGCCCTCTGAACTTGTCAGGTTTGCTACACAGCCCCCTTTTCATTCACATTGTTTATGATGGTATAAAAATAAAGGCAATGCCATTGGATTGTAATAAGGGGTAAACATCCCAAATGGTCTTTGACTTTGATGAGTTGATGTGTCAGTTATCAGGATTGTGTCTGCTCAAAAGCTCCCTGGCTGGAGGGGGAGAGTACAGTGAAAAGGGGGAGCATCAGTGTAAGTGGTCCTATGAACACATTCGCAGCAGGTATGAGGGCAGGCAAATTGTTGGATTGCTTTTGCTTTGGCTTTTGTCTAAGACTTCACTATTACACATTTTCTCCACTGAGCTTTGGGTCAGTTTAATGAGTTGTTCTTTAGAGCAGTCTTCTGAGGTGGGTTCATAGGATTATTTAAAGTTGGGAGATGAGGAAAGGAGCTCCTGGATGGGTACTCCATGCCTCCTTTCTCCCGCCTCTTTCCAGGTCCAGGTGTCAACCATCCTGGCCATGGCCCAACTGCTGGATGTGAGAACGTTCCTACAGTTTCCCTGAAATGTTCTGTTATGGTTCCTAAGGCCCATGCTGGTGTGTGGAGGGAGGAGGTGAAATAGGAAGAACCAAAACAGAGCACCCATTGGGGTTGGATTCCCTGTTGACTCACAGTGTGTGGAAATGATACCAGATGAAGAATATTTCTAGTGAGATGAAAAGGTACTTAATAAAATGGTGCAACACTTCATAGGGAGCCGTGTGAATGGTTATTCAAAGCAACTCTGAAATGTCTATGATGAGATCTTAACAGCAAATTCTGAAATCTCCAGTTCTGTTTTCTGATCTTGGATGCTGTGATATCTTCTGCAGAGATTTACCCTTAAGACTGAATTATTGTATTTTTTTATCCACACAACTTCCCTTGCTGACTTTAGCTTTATCCTCAGTGTTTAAGTCACTGTAATAGGTTGTTCTGTTAAAGCAATGCAATATTTTTCCCACAACCCTGAGATTGGACTTTTGTAGGAATATTCAAAACCGCTGCGCTCAGGGCAGTGCCTCGTAAGTCCTATACAACTTTGCCTTCATCAAGGGCCAACCTCTCACACTGCTGACCTGCCCTCAACTTTAATTCATACTCTGCAAAATGGGGATAACCCTACTTCATTAGGGTTGCTGTATGGATTAAATAAAATTGGTTCAGAGTCAGTGCTTAGTAAATACTATCTGCTACATCTGTAATACCCATTACTGTGTAACAACTTGCCCCCAAATTTAATGGCTTAGAACCATTATGTTGTATACCTGAAACTAATATAATATTATATGTCAATTATTCCTGAATTAAAAAAAGTAACGGCTTAAAACAACATGCACTTATTATCTGATGGTTTTGTGAGTCAGGAATTTGGGCACAACTTCATGGGTCCTATGGCTTAGGGTCTCTAACAAGGCTACAATCAGGTGGCAGCTGTTGCTGCAGTCACCTTTTGGTAGAACTGGGATAGGATCTGTTTCCAGGCTCCTTGGTGGTTGCCTGCAGGATGCAATTGCTGGGAGCCTGTTGTAGGTGTGACATGAGGCCCTGCTGGCTATTGACTGGAGCCCCTGTCAGTTCCTTGCCTCGTGGTCCCCCATGAGTGATGTGGTCCCCCATGTATGACGGCTTGCTTCATTAGAGCAAACAGGTGAGAGGGGGCAAGCAGGAGTGTGAGAAAAAGGTCAGTTACAGTATTTTATAATCTAACCTTGAGAGTGACATTTATCAATTTTGCCTTATTCTTTCTTTTAGAAGCAAGTTGTTCGGTCCAGGCCACATACAGGGGATAATTAGGAACCATTAGTAGCTGCCTATTGCAATTATAATAATTATTTATGCTTATTTTCTAGATCTGCAACAGTGGATATTGGAAAAGTGAATATTGAGGGTTTGTTAAAAAAAAAATTACAGAACATAACAATAAAATCCAATGTTTGGTGCTTGGTGCCTATGTAGGCCTGGTATTTCATGGGATCAGTTGATTTTTCCTCTAGGACAAGGGCAGCCTGTGTCTTTGTCATTTGTCTAGTGACCTATCCTACCCAACCAAGAGTCCACACATGTGGTACTTGTGAGGAAAGAAAGGTGGCAAAAGAACAGGTGGTTTCTTTGGCAGGAAGTGTGATTTAAATAAAAGACTATTAAAATAGTTTTTAAATAGTTAAGGTCACACCTTCTAGGACCCACTAGATAAACTGAAATTTTTGCTTAGTTGCACAGAGTTTGCACATCGGGACAAATTGCTCTCTGCAATGCAGAGAAGCCGTGGGGGCTATTATAAGAATAACGGAAGTGAAGGAGTTAGGGAACTTCCTCTTCTTCTCCATTTAAGAAGTATCTTCCTTCTTTTTTTTTCTTCTTTAACATATCTGAGAAATAAGGCAGGAGGAGAAATAGTGACCATGGGGATTTCTTTAAGAGCTGGAGAGAGGAGAGGGATTGGAGCCTATGGCAGTCATCTTTTCTGACTCTTGGTACAGAGTGACTTTGGCTCCTAACACATTCCTTTGCCACCAGCAGGGTAAATAAGCCACCTCAGCATTGGGGTCTGCGTGCTCCATGACTGAAATATCGCTGAACTTCAGAATCCACCGGATCTGCCAAATCTAGAATAACCATAGGCAAATTAATAGTAGAAGGGGACAGTATTTTTTAATATTATAAATATTTTCTTACTAGCATCAGTTTCTTTGGGGGTAGATGATATCCCAGAAGGAAAACTGTCTCTTCCTTTTAAATACTCATTGAAGAGTCAGAGAAGATCTGGGTGGAGTCTTAGCTTTGACACCCATGTCCTTGGACAAATTGCTGTGATTTCTTCCTCTAAAATGATGCTGCTGAGACTTAAATCAGACATGACCAAAGATATGAGGAGAAAAGCCAATTTAATTGAAAACCTTTTCACAGACAATAGAAACAGACCCACAGAAGATCTATATAATGGAATTACCAGACATGGGCATTAAAATATGTATGTTTAATATGTTTAAGGACATAAAAGTCATGATGTCAGAATTTGGCAAGCAATTGAAAGCTATACAATGAAAATTTTGCAATAGAAGAAATATAGTAATTGATATTAGGAAATCAATAAATAAATTACTCTCATATTCGATTCATCTGTAGAAAGAGCTAGAACATAGCTCAGAAGAAAAATCTCCAAACTGAAACTCAGACAAAAAGATGGAAAATGAAAAAGGGATATAAGAGATATATATGATAAGGTGAAAAGGTTACTACAGGCGTACTTGGAGTCCCAGAAGGATAGAAGAGATGTATAATGGAGCAGAAACAATCCCTGAACAGTAATAGCTGATGCTTTTCCATATATGAAAATGCCTAGCTGGGTGCCTGGAACTTTTTATGTGCTCAATAAATGTCAGCTTTTGTCATTGCCCATATTACTATTTTGCCCACTCCTGTTCTTATGAAAGGTTTGTACTATTGGCAATATTATTGAAGTCCAAATCCAGACCATTTGTTCCCCAAAGGTCTCCTTACTCTCCTGGGATGTTCTGTTTGTGCTAAAGGCCTGGGAGTCTGGTTCCCACTGGCTGAAATCCCCAGTTTGAAATTAGAGTAAGTTTCCTATGGAAACAATGTTATAAATGGATAATGGGTTCTTTCTTGTATAGTTACACGCAAGTTTGGGAAATAATCATTATTTATTTGCAGGATTATTTGAATGGAAGAATGCATATCTGAATTTCAAATGATTAGCCAACAAATGCACTTTGGAGCACAGCCATCAGTCATCCAGTTGATGTATTGGTGATTACTTGTATGATGATTTCAGTCACCATCCCACTAACCTCCTGTCTGATTCCTTTGTAAAGTGTTTTTTTTAAAAATTAGTTTCAGGTGTACAAAACAATGTAGTAGCTAGACATTTATACGCCTCACAAAGTGATAACCCTCCTCCCCCAGTCTTCTACCCCTCTGACATTGTACATAGCTGTTACAATTCCACTGACTCTGTTCCCTATGCTGTACTCTACATCCTGTAACTACTAGGTATATTAAATTATAGTTAACATTCAATGTTATTCAGCTTCAGCTTCAGGTGTACAGTGCAGTGGTCAGACATCTACACCATCCATGAAGTGGTTCCCTAATGAGACAAGTGCCCACCTGACACCCTACAAAATCTTTTCCTTTGTAAAGTTTTAAGTCTGATGTACAAGTGTTCTGACTGCTGGTATCTTCTTATCTCTTGTCCTTGCATACTGCTGACTGCACACTCACTGAATAAATGAATGAATAAATGAGAGGATGGATGCATTCTTCCTGAAGATAGAGGGTTTGGCCAGCAAGCAGAGTGCTGGAAATGGGCAAAGGGAAGTCTGAATCTTGATGAAGTTTTTACTAGTTATAGTACTGTTGCAATTTACGTAAACTTTTAGACCATAGTTTCCTTTTATGGGAAATGTGAACAATGCCATCTGTCTCCCCCTTTACAAAGGGTTGTGGTGAGGATTGCGTGAGATAAAGTAAGTGGACATGTGTGTCTTTGTTTCCTTTTGAACCATCTCATCATCTCTTTCTTGTGTCTTTTATGCTCATTTCTGCTTATTTCTTCATATTTTCTAGTAAGATTTTTTTCCATTTCTCCTGGTCATTTTCGCTCCTCAAACACAGCACCTTTGTTTCTGTATCTGGACTTCAGATTATTTTCACGTACGTCTAGAGGATTGTGGAATTTCCATGCTATGTTCTCTAATGTCCATGGGGCATTAATCTAAATGCTTAAATTTATTGATTTATATGCTTAAAATTAGCTGTTTCCCCCCATGAGGTAGATAGAGAAAACAAAGTCTAGTGACTCTCAGACTTGGGACAGAAGCCATCTATTTCAGTGAGACAATTCAGTTCCATTTTTGTCAGATATATAGTTAGTTCCCCTTTGTAAATGGATTTAAGACATTTGTTATAATATGCACCATTGACATGTTTCAAAATAATCATGACAGAAAGAATTGCAGGGTTGTTTCTGGGAATGCTCAGGAGCTTTTTATTTATATTGTATTTCCCGCAAATAAATTTGTGGTATGGTTTCCTAAATATAGTAAGATGCCTAGAGTTGGATTTTCTTGTATTATTAGCTCACTTTTTCCCTGAACATAGTGTGAAGGCTGTGTTTTACTTTGTTTGGATAGAGGTCTCACCACCACTAGAGGAAATTTGGAAGAATGTGTGGTAATAAAACAAGTATATTGTGGACTTGAGTTTAATGATGTTTTTTGCTTTTATGGCACTTTTTTTGGGTGGTGATTCCTGTGATTTATAAGTATCGAACCCTTTTCAGTGCTAAAGCATCTGATAAAAAGTGCTGGGGATGCATAGGAATTATTTTATTCCAGCAAGACACTATTTAGAGCTCAGGGGCCAACAGGCCCATTGCTTCTATAATTCCAATACACCCTTGAATGGTATCCAGGAGCAAAGTACTTCAGTCCTTCTATGAGAAAGTAGATGTAGACACAGAATCAGAATGATACATTGCAGATCTCCAGGGAGCGCAGTTGAAGCTCTGGGAGTGACGTGCAATGTCTGATCTTGAGTCCTCAGGCTGGTCAATTTAGGTGCCTCAGAACAGTGGTCTTTGATCCTTGTAAAGGGTGTGTGTAATTGGGGTTTTCTGTAGTTGCTTTATTAGAATTCCAGTGCAAAGGAGCGGAACTCGAGTATGTGTCCTCTCCCCCTTGGCCAAAACTTAAAAAAAAAAGGCTTGGTGGGTTCATAAGGAATTTGTACTGCATTTCTGTGGAGTTTCTTTGAAACCTCTAACTGCAGACTGCAGAGCTTCCCGGATTGGATTCCTGAGCCTGACAGAGGCATATTCCTTTGTGTTGACTCGTGTTCTATTTTCTGTTCTGGGTGGACCCAGATTTTGGGCCATGGAAAGGGCAGATGGTGCCATCGAGGAGTGCTGACCCGGATGGCTGGGACCCAGCCCTCTGACACAGGGCATGGTGGTGAAGTTCACAGTGCCCTACAGATACAGGAAATGGAAACTCCTTTCCTCATGACCTCCTCTTCAGCAGCAGCACACACTTTCTCCAGATTTTCCCCCCATCTTCCACAAAGTGGAACGAATAACCAGGTGTGCGTGGCACTGCCCTGAGTTACCAATCACAGCTCTCTGCATCTGCCTGTGGTTTGTCTATACACAAGGCCATTGTGTGCAAGACCAGGGTGATGGTGGGGTGGTGTGGGGTAGGGTGCTGGTGGCCATATCTGGTGCCCTTGACCAGACCTTACTCCGCTGAGTTGGACTCTGAATTGTTTTTGGCTTCTCTCATCTTTGGGATCAGAAAATCAAACCATTCACCATTCCATAGTTCTGCTTGTTTCTCTCATATTTTGTTTCTCTCCACCTATAAGATCTAGCTGGCCTCTAAAGGTCTCCTAAATTCCTAATTTAACTCCTTATCAACACATAAGACACTTAAGACTTTTTAGAAGTATGTAAAGCTTAAAGTCTAAACAAATAAATGGATGACTGAATGAAACAAATAAATGCAAAAATCCTTGCCACATGGGTTCTTTCTGACGCCTAGACCAGACACAGATGATGGAGTTATCACTTCCATAATATATATTATGGGCAAATTGTATTCTGCCTCTTTGACATTTTGATAGCCATGAAATGGAAGCTTAAGAGATTACTGTCTATGGCATAATTTATTTAACTTATAGTTATTTTTAGGCCATTTCTAATGTTTATAAATAATACTTCAGTAAACTTTCTGTGTTTATTTTTTTCTTCTTTTACCTGTACTCTTAGGAATGGCATTCCTGAGTCTGTGTCTTGTTATGGTTTGTAATTTCCATTCCATAAGTATGTTGATTTATAATGTTATCAACAATATATATTACTTATTAGTTTCCCCAAAAACCTTACGACCTATAAAGATACCTAAAACATCTGCAGAGCAGCACTTAGTGAGGCGGAGTGGAGGGGTCAGTAGGAATGTTGACGGTCAGAAAGAGTCAGCGACGGGGGAGGATCGCCATTGTTCTGAGATCCCACCTTGATTGAGTCCTGGTGATTATCTGCAGAGCTGGGTTGAAAAGAGTTGAGGGCCTTTTCAGATTCAATAAAATAATGTGTCCTGAATTGATCAGTGAGGTCTTCCATGAGAGTAGGATTAGGTAGCAGTGATGCATCTGCCTAGGATTTACTGTTCTTTATCTTGAAAGGTGGGAACCCCTACCTGAAGCCCATTGCAGTTCAAGCGATGCTTCGAGTTATGTGCCAGAAGCTGACAGTTTGTGGTTTGTGATTTTATAATTACATATGTACACATGATTAATAAATGTGACAGTTCAAACAGCAGAAATTCTCATGTCAGAGTAAGTGATCATTCTCAGAGAATTGTATTATTAACTCCAAATAATATCGAATATGGGAGGAATATCATGAGGGATCCAGTTCCCAGTAAGTAGATGAGACCAATTGCTAAGTCTCAGTATCCATCTGACATTAACCTTACAAAGGAGAACACAATGAAACATTGGTTATCCCCCAGGGAGGATTTTACTAACCTTTATTCCTGGTTTGTGGAATCAGTTTTATTCTAATATCTCCCCAGTAGTTGGTAGTATGTCCCCCTTATTACAGGTTAATATATATATATATATATATATCCCAGCAGCTCTATCTTGAGAACACTTGATGCTACTGTGAAGGTGAAATTAGAAAGCAGTAATAAAAGAACTTGTTGTGAGTTCTAGAAAATAGACTTTTTTCCTTTGAAGAAATTTACATTTGGCAGGGAGGTTGATTTAACTTGGTAAGAGCCTTAAGAGGCTTTCACTGGGACTCAAAAAATTTGATTCTGACTCTACCAGCCAGCCAGCTGTGTGACCTTGAGGAAGTCAAGCAGTTTCCTCTTTTGCAAAACTAGGAGATTGGACAAGATGGGTTTTTATATTTTTATGAAATGGAAAAATATATGCATAGACAAATTTTCTTGTACTGGTGTAAGTCCACTAAGAGTAAAGTGGCCTTTAAAGAATGGTGGGCAGCCATGATCCTCCTCTTTCATCCTTTCTCTTTCTTCACAGACTCCTTTATTCACCCAATAGGCTTTCTTCTTTTTTCCTGCTTTAAACTTTTATGTTTTCCTGTGTAATAGTCATGACTCATTGGCGTTTTCCTCTTGTGTATGTGTGTCACTGTCCGAATGGGGTTCCTGCAGGAAAAGGAATCAGAAAGCTGAGTGATTCATGAAAATTGCCCAGTAACCCGGCTTCAGGCTCTCCTCAGCAATCCTTGAGCAGGGCCTTCCCCTCGTGGCCAGTTGGAGAACAGCAGTCCTCCTGGGAGAAGGAAGCCCTGGGGTCATTTTTGGAGCCATTGTAAAGCCACTGGCCAGAGATTATTTGAAGTATTTCTTTGTATAGTGAATATTTTCTTTTCTGAGACAAACTAAAATTTTGTCTATCCTTTTGTCCTGGTTATTTTTTTTTCCCTATCAAGTGTCTAAATGAACGAGAGAGAAATGTTGAGAGTTAAGTTGTAAAAAGAAAAGGAACGCTGAGTACATTTGGCTGAAGAATAAATTGTTAAATTTAAATATGAGCAGGTTTGCTGCTTTAACTACTTAGAAAAGCTGATATTTTAGCTTGATTTATCTATAGAAGATGAATAGAGGTGAATTAAATGGCTTTTGAGGGTTGCTTTTGCAGGATCTGTTGGGCTATTTTGGGGATTTGGAGCCAGCTGTTTTGAGCAGAGCTCTTGGGTAGAGTGAATGGATAGACTCCAGAATGTGCTTCCTAGAGCAGAGTCCTGACTGGTTTGTAATTTCCATTCCATAAGAAGTATGTTGATTTATAATGTTATCAATAATATATATTACTTATTAGTTTCCCCAAAAACCTTACGACCTATAAAGATACCTAAAATATCTGCAGAGCAGCACTTAGTGAGGCTGTGAAGATGCCAGACTAGCCAAAACCCTGTTCACCACGGGATGCTCAGAGAGAGCAAGGGGTATGATGCTTACAGGGGCAAGGGTCTCTCAGACGGGGATGAACTAGAGGCATTTCAGAGGGGCAGTTTTCTCAGCTTGGAAGTAGGGCGAGCCTGGGTATAAGCTGAAGGATGCCAAGGAAGGCCAAAAGGAACAAAGTGTGGGAGGTAAGGATTTGTCTCCTGAGCTCTTAGCTGCAGGTACAGTAGCCCTGTTCACCTCTGTGTGCTGGTACTTGCCTCTGTCAGGCACCTTTCATGGTTGTGGAACTCTGGGAGGCCAACAGGGGGCCATGTTATCTCCTATCGGTCAGGGCTTGCCTATTGTTGGCATGTGAAGCACTTGATGAGTGTTTGCTGGACCAGTGAAGAATGGACGAATAAAGGAGCCCTGAGAAAGGGAATTTCTAAACTGTGATAGAGGGACCCGGAGAGGGACAAGATAGGCTCTCGCATTAACATGCCTTTCCATTGTGGAAATGGTTTCAATGGATGCAAGAGAGGGCAGACATTAATCTTTTAACATTTCTTGTGGGATAATACGTTTGAAAGCTCTCTATCGGGGGTGGGGTGTGTGTTGCACTCCATGAGCACGGTGATATAAAAATAAAGCTTGGTTTAGTTGGTGTTGGGGAGAGGTCCCCACCATGCCTACTTGGCAATTTGCAGAAAACAGTTCATCTTATGAAAGAATGTGTTTCCCTTGTCTTCAAGGTAGGCAGCACAGTTCATCAGTTTTCAGTTTCTCTGGGGCTGCACAGACCAAAGGATGGCCAGGGTCTGCTCATCCACAGGGGGGCTTAAAAACAACTGAGATGGGGTGGCCGGTTAGCTCAGTTGGTTAGAGCACATTGCTACTAACACCAGTGTTGCCAGTTGGATCCCGCATGGGCCACTACAAGCGGCACCCTCTTTGAAAAAAAATCAACAAACAGATTTTTAAAAAAACCCCAACTGAGATGAAAAGAACTGAGCTGTGGTTTGTGACAGTGTGGAGCACATCAGCTGGAATCTATACTGAAGGTGCAGCTCAGAAATAGCAGCATTGATTTGGAATCTGAGGAGCTGAGGTTTTAAGTTCTGTCGTCTCCTTTTTGAACTCCGCACATCGATCTGCACACTGCAGATAAATGGCTTTTGGTGCAGTTGTTTTATTATGGCTCAGAACCCGTGAAGGCAGCTCTCACTAGGATGGGAGACCTTCTGGAGAATGATTTTCTGATGTGTAGCGCCAGCCAACGCCCCTATTGCTCCAGGTTTGCTGGAATTGTTCCCCAAACACAGGGTAAGAAGGAGTAAAAGTAATTCAGATTGCCAGCTGATATTTCAGATCTCATATCATATTTCAGTGTCTAAAGAAAAACATGTTTCTCTGAGTTTCAACATTTTCTCTTTGATATTTAGGCTTTTAAAGTTATACCTTTAATATAAGAGAACTGTAGGATTATTTTTTTTCTTTTTGGGCTAAACATATCTTGTTTTGCTTTCACTGATACCAGGGGTGCCAAAAATATGTATACACATGATTTTTATTCGTCTTTTTTTATCAGTATATATTGAGTATTACAATTTTAATACAGTTTTTTTCCTTTCTTAAAATGTGTATACATTTTTTTTGGCACCCTCTGTAGATTTCAAAATGTCTCCATAATCCTTTCAGATAAGCACACATTGACTCGGGCTTCTCTGTGTTGATAATCTGTGAACCTCTTCTGGCCTTGCCACCCTTCTCAGAAGAGTAGCTATTGGCAACTAACTACATTGCTCTTGCTTGTTCTACTTTCTGGGGAATCTCCTGACTTTGCCTTATAACTCTCTCTTTGAAATTTCCATTTCTGCCATCATATTTTTAACTTCTAAGAGGTCAGCCTTACTCTGAATGGTCTTTTAAGATAGCATCCTACTCCTTTTTTGTGGTTATAAACGTCTGGTATTTCTTAACTGAGTGTTTCTTTTTAAAAGGTTAAAATGTGTGCTGAAAAATCTCTGTTTGCACTGAGGCTTGTCGACTGATGCGCACATTGCCTTTAGTTGGGAGAGTCTAATGATCTGGATCCTCTTACCCAGAGGGGTCTCCTCACCTCTTCTGTCTGGGCTCGCACAGGGCAGGGGAATAGCATCGGGCCCTCCCTGAGCTGTATCTGAAGTACCTTAGCCCAGCCCTTGTCTAATGCAGGTTTCCTGGAGAGTCAACCTCCCATCTTCTCCTGGAATGTAGGAGGGTCTGTTCTTTGGGGCACCAAGGGGATGCTTGTGTGAGCCTTTCACTGACTCTGTTTTTAGCCTTGCCCTCCAATTCTTGATATGTTTGGGATTCTGTGGCATGAATTGATTGGCTTCTCATTGGCTTTCCTCCCTGCAGGCACATAAGGCTCCAGGTCTTCTTTCTCAGTGACCAAGTGCTTTCTGTTGACATCACTTGTCTGGTGGTGTCTCTTCTCCTATCTCTTTGACCTTGTATATTTGTACGTTCTATTCCTTAAACCATTTTGCAAGGGTTTTGGAAGGGAATGGATAGAAACACATGTATTTGATTTCCAATGTGTAACTGGACCTCTATCCTAATTAGCTTTAAAGAATTATTTGACAGAGGAAGAGCTGAGGTGAGACCTTTATATAATTAAGCAATACTGGAGATTATTATGCGACCATCAGATTCTAAAGAAAAATGTTAGAAATACAGATATTAGAATACATTGGTCTCATAGGATGATACCTACAAAAATAGGTTACATATTTTTTGAGTGCTAAGGTTTTGAACAAAATCAATTCTATCTCTACTCAAACAATGTGGTGTATTGCCATACTTCTCTAGACCACTCCAAAAATTTCCAAATTTCTGGCAATACATGTGAACATGCCAGTTCTAGTTTAATTATTGTATGTGTGTGGGACACGTTTCTAAAACTTATTTTTATCATACTTCTTTTCTTTCTATGAAGCAATACAATTTAATTGTAGAACGTACTGGTAAGAAACAGAAGAAAATATCCCCCTCCACTCCCTCACTCCCATCAACTAGAAATGACCTGTCCTATCCTCCTGTTCTACGTGTATACTCGGTCAGAACTGGCATCCTTGGTTTTCATGGCTGTGTCCTCATTCTCTTCCAGGACACTGGGGTTGGGAAATCAAGCATTGTGTGTCGATTTGTCCAGGATCACTTTGACCACAACATCAGCCCGACCATTGGGTAAGTTCCGTACGTTCTTCTCTTTAACATTTCTTCCTTTCAAAGCACTCAGAGAGGTTACTTTGCTCGTGAGCCTTCAAGTGGTTTTCATCTCAGCCATTGAGAATCTATCCCAATGATAAAGAGTTTGACAGAAATTCAAGTACTTTTAAGTTGTATGTCCCTGCCAATTTTTTTTTTCTAGCCAACTGTTGTCATGCTGCAGCCTAAGGCTGGTTCTTTGATCTCCAAGAGCATCATTCTGTAAATCCTGCCAGCTTTCTTTCCAGATGGAAGATGAGACACGGGAGAAATCCACAAAGGCTCTGGTGTAACTTGCCTGCCAGTAAACCTGGAAATGCTGTCCACTCACATGTCAGAGCTGTCTGCACAGTTTGTGGGGCAGATTGATTTTCCTTTTCTAGATTAATCGAATGTCAGCATTTCTGTTCTAATGCTTGGGGATAGAGAGGTGATTTTTCACTTGGAATGCAGACCTTGGAATGCAGAAGCATTTTCCTATTCCATATTCTCCTTTCCTGTGGATTCTTTTGCCATATGTGCTTTTGCTGTATCATTTTGCAGGTGCTTGATTTTTTACTCTCTTAGAACTTATTTTTCTTCTGAAGATAGCATGGTCTTTGCAAAGAGCAAGTATTCATTTTTCTCAGGAGGCAAACAATGCATATATATGTTTTGGGAACTCTTGTAGGATTGATGATAAAGGTGATTGTCTCTTTCGGTAGTAAGTAGAAAAATTCATGGCAGGGTATAAACATGCTCAGGAGCAGTTGGTTGATAGGCTAGTGGTTGGAGCGGTGGAGGTGAGAAAACCAGCACATTTTGTAGTTAAAAAATGGCTTACAGAAACATGTTCACAAAAATATGTGTCAAGAACTGTGCAAGATCTGCAGGCTAACAAACTTAACTGTCCCACTGTCATGGATGCTGGGAGAAGACACCTGGGATTCCTGGGTCAGAGATAGGGGGAAACAGCTGTAGCCAGAGTATTGTTTTGCATTGTTTTCCCGAACCCCAGTTTCCCATAGGATGATGTGAAGAGGGTCAGGTGACACCTTACATATAGTGGGTTGTGTTATAGGAGAGAAACCCCAAGTTAGGGTACCCAAATCTTTTATAATGGGCAATAAGCATGTCTGTGCTTTGTCTGTGCTTTGCTCCAGCGGGAGACCTTATCTCTCCTTTCTAAGGCTATTTGCTATACACACATCCTTGAAAACAGGATCTGGGAAAAAGACGGTGCCTCTGCACAAGAGACCCATGGAGAATTATCTCCCAACATAGGCACTTCATTAATTGGGGACAATTTTTGTAGAGTAAATTCTTTTCACTATTCTTTGTGATATACTTTTTTCTTTCTTAATTTCCCACTTTGTGTTTCCTAATAATAAAAGTAAAACCCATAAGAGGATTACCTCTGAAGTGTGGTTCCAGAGATGGAAGAGAGACTTTTACTGTCTACTTTTTAAACTTAAAAAATTAAAAAAAAAAATTTTAAATCTGTATTTTAAAATCTGCATTTCTTTTGTAATGATTTTTTTTTTTTTTTAAATAAAAAGGCAATGTGTGCTCCTACCACAAATTACAGTAAATGTATAAAGGTTTTAAACCGTTGTTATGTGTAGGTATGAACATCATTATGCCTATACAATAGGTATATTGTTTTGGTTACAGTCTTTTGTTCAAACAAATCATAATGCCAGCCCAGATTCAAGGGTGGGGAAATAAAGTCCACCTCATGGTGGGATGGGCAGTGTAGGAAACACCCGCTCATCTCCCCATGGATCACTGGTAGCCATTTTGGAGACAACCGATCAAGCACTATTGACAGTGCTTTGTCTGGTAAATACATTGTGGTGGTTTAGGGTTTTAAAAAATTATGTATTGTATTGAAACTCTCTGTACTTTCTGCTCAATTTTTTGGTAAACCTAAAACTTCTCTAAAAAATAGTCTATTAACTAAAAAAAAAATGTATCTATTCTTTAAATTATAATGTTCATTATACATACATACCATACATACAGACCATACATACATGTATAAAATAAAAAGTGAAGTGAGAGAGTTTTATTAACTCTCCAGTCCCATATTCTTCAGTTTATATTACCAAAGTTTAGAGTCCAAAGTGCATGTTTAACATATTTCTTATAAATATTTTCTATGGGTATGCAGGTATACAAATACATCATGTCTAAAAACAGAAATGGTATCACCCTACCTAATGCTTCAGCATGCATTCTCTGTCCATGTAGGTCTTCCTTATTCTTTTTCATGAATATAGATTTCTTGGAAGATGGCATATATGGAATACTTTAAAAAAGATTTTACGCTTATCCCTCATCTTGTAGATTTGGTGGGCTGGCAATCTGGCTTATAGAAGTGTTTTGTTTAGCCTGCTCTAAAAATTTTAAGCCAATAATAAAGAATCAAGAGATTTTTACATAATAAACTTACATTTCTGGCTTATCTTATAAAATCAGTAGGCTTGGACCGCATGCTCACGTGGCAGAAGCCAGCTGGACTTGACCCACAGGTGCCCGCTGTGGGTGGACAGGCTCTTTCTGCTCCATGTCGCTCTCACTGTTTATTGTTACTATTTTTTTTATCACAATTACCTTTATTCCCAGCATGCCTCACTCATTTACATGTCTGACCTGGTCGAGTAGACACTTCAGTTCTACACACAAGAGTGTTTTTCCCAGTAACTCTCCTGGCCCCAAGGGTTAGAGCAGCTAGGTGATTTGTTTAGGTGCACTCAGCCTTGTGCAGCAAATTTATGACTCAAACCAAGTGAGTCCACTCAGAGTCCACTCTTATTCACACTATCATTGGGAAAAGTCCATAAGCTGTAAAATGTCATTGTCTCAGCATTGAAAAAGTTAATTCTTATCATCTCCTGTGACTAACACTGAAAAATCTTGGCTCTACTATTCAAGCAGATTGTGTCAACATCTTGAACATATATAAGTATATGTGTGTATCTCCCTGTCTATTTCAACTTTTACAAGGAAACTGAGTTACTTCTCTGCCAGATTTTGGTTCCCACAGATAATGAAATCAGTTCAGCATTGCCAGTGCTCACCCCTCCACCCCTCTGGAAGGAAATCTATAGAGAAGAAAAATACACCTGAGGATCTTCAGATTGAAAGCTAGCAAAGAGGCTGAAAAACCCCCCAAACAACCAAAAGATGAATGATTGTCAGTCTTCATTTCAAATATTGATCATCTTTCTCATAGTGGCAAGAAATCAGGAACAGAGGGGTGTGTGCATGTGTGTGTGCCTACATATGTGCGTGTATGTATATGCATACATATGTATGTGTGCGCGCTGACACACACACACACACACACACACCAGGGTGCCAAAAAATGTATACAAGTGGACACTTTGGTTAACGTGGCTCAAGCAGTAGTTCACCATAATCAGAAGTGTCTGAGTGCTGATGGTAACCACTTTGAGCTCCTCTTCTAAATACAGAAGTCAAATGTGACGTGTATTCATTTTTTGTTATTGGTATATATTGAGTATTACAATTTGAATACAGTTTTCCTTTGTTAAAATGTGTATACGTTTTTTGGCACCCTCTGTATATATGATACGCATTACTGCTGTTACTAGTAAAGCTGTTCCTCACAGATTTACTGTATATCAAGGGGAAATTTCACAGGTGTCATTTTGTCATTTGACCCTACAACAGCTCTCCAGATCATGTAGAGTAGATATTGGTCCTATTTCACAGATGAGGAAACTGAGGGGCTGTCTAAGTTGCTCATTTCCACTCAGGCTGGCAGTGAGGGCCTCTGCATTCTTTCCTGACTGCCTTTAGATTCTTCTTAGACCAGGGTCAGTGCAGTCTTTTTTCACACCAGCCCCCCATCTGTAAAGTGAAGGGGTTGGCCTGGATAGTTTATGTTTTATCCAGTTCTAAAAGTCTATGATTCTAAGATTTAAAAGGCATGAACTTAATTTTCTAAATCTGAGAACTTTTAAACGGGTGGATTGATATATTTTTATCCATTGCCTAGAATATAGGAATAAATGAAAATCTGCCGTACATCAAAGTCAAAACAAAAGCACAAATAAACACAAAAACAAAATATTGAGATAGCTGTCTACCTAAAATTTTAAAAGGCACTAATGGAAAAAAATTCCATAAACAAAGTTTAAGGGCAAAGATTAAACTGCAAAAAAAATTTTTTTAAATATGCTGTTGCAAAAGTTAGTATAAAATACTCAAAAAATGCACAAAAGAAGGTTGAACACCCACAACTGAAAAGCAGGCAAAGGTCATGAAGTAAATATTTACAAAAGAAAAATAAAGTGAACAATAAACCCAACAATGATGTCCAAAGGTCTAAAAAGTACAATAACGACAGGACTGAGATACCATTTCTACATAGGTACCAGGAAAGATTCGAAGGGTTAGTACTGGTTGGGGAGAAGGCCCTTGCATGCACCACCACGGGCGGGTAGGTTGGTACAGCCCAGTGTGATGAGCATAGCAATGGGGAGCTTATCTGCTTCTAAGAATTAACTACAAGGAAATAGTTGTAGAAAGACCCAGCAATTTAGGTCCAAGGATATTCATGTAATCATTGTCATAATGTGAAAAATAGGGTCAGTGGAGTAGTGAATAAATACGTAACGTGGTGTATAAGACTCAGTCATTTTAGATAATGTTGTTGATCTATATTCATCGAAATGGAAAGATGTCTGTCCATGATATATAAAGTAAAAGAAACAAAATTTACCTACAGTATGATCAATTGGTGGGGGTAAAACTTGTATAAAAATAATTTGGAAGGACATATACCAACTTATTAGCAGTGATTGTGGCTAGGTGGTGAAATGAACAATTGATTTATATGTCCTTCTTTATTTTACTTTTTTGAATTTTTTGGTGAAATATATCTATTGCTTTTATAGTGGGAAAAGTAATAAAGGTATTTCCATTTTTGGAATATATTTGCTCTTATCAGTAGTCTGGGATGTATATTTTTAGCACTTTTAAAGAAATGAAATGTCATGGGACAAATGCGGTTTTGATACTATTTGGTCATATCACTTAAAAATACTTAGAATTTCTATTTAGTGCAATTTACATTGATAACTAGAGCTCTGTAACTATTAACCTTTGGCGTGTGTATGTATGTTGTGGGGAAAGTGCGGGAGTTGCAGGGACATAACATTTTTCTCCTTGGGACTTCTGTAGCTTGTCTTTGGGGAAAATAGTAGAAGTTGAGGAACTGTTACTGGGATTCAGGGCTGGACTCTGCACTGGACTGGGTGGCCCAGCTTGGCCATATGAAAGTGAAGGAAGACATCCTGGTACTTTATCCCTAAAACTCTAGTGTGCATCTCCTAAGAATAAGGATATCATTATCGTACCTAGAAAATTAATTTTGATTCAATGATAACATCTGACATATAATCTAAATTTAAATTTCTCCAATTGTTCTCAAAGTATCTTTTAAAGCTGCTTTCCGCCTAATTTAGCATCCAGTCAAGGTCCATATAGTGCGTTTGGTTGTATTATCGCTTTCTTCATTCTTAATTTAGATTCTAGAACAATCTCCCTGTCTTTTGTTTTGTTTGCTTTTCATGACATTGACTTATTTGAAGCATTCAGGCCAGTTGTCTTGTAGAATGTTCCACATTCTAGATTTGCTTGATTGTTTCTTCATCATTAAATTCAGATTAAACATTTTTTGGTCAGAACGCTGCATAGGTGATGTATGTACTTCTAAGTCCATCACATCAGGAGGATTCTCATGCCTGGTTGTCCCATGCTTGGGGATACTTGCTGTTTTTTAATGAATGGGAAGCTTTATCTCTCATACACACAAAAAAGTCAAGGGTATTAAACATTCCTTGTATTAGATTTTTACATCTTTCATGAGCACAAAGAAAAAGCTTATTAAGAGGAAATATGCAAAAAAATCAAGTGTTTCATTATCTACTGAGAATTTAAAATCCTTCCTTTTTTTGTGGAGAAAGCATAAATATTTGTTAAGTTACCAATCTTTATCCCTGCATTTATGCAAGCAGGATGGGAATTAGATAGTATTCTATTTGTTGCTACATAGCATAGGTAAAGATGTAAGGTAATTCTCTTCTTGTGCCATTGTGAGTTCCAAACTGTAACATGTTCAAATACCAGCTGTCCTTTTCACTCTTAATTGTTGTAATAAAATGTTTTTAAAATCTAAGGTTTTATTTTCTTTCCTGATTTTGGATATATTATCTTATAACACTTGAAGATAAATGTTTTTGCAAACAATTGAAGATAAATGTTTTGAGTGTGTTCTTTACCTTCCCCCAAACCTCAAACCTCCAGTTGGACTAAGAGAAAATGAAGAATATTTTCTTTTGTGTGACAGAACTTTAATAGCCCTTTTTTCCTTTGGTGGCCCCCCAAGGACAAGGGCAAGGCTGGGAGCTTTTGGAATCCTGCTGAGGCATAACGTCAATTTGTTTGAAATGGACGTCTTTGTGAAGATTGTAGAGGGTAATCAGTAATGTGGAGATGTTGATTCTGTTTTTCAGGGCATCTTTTATGACCAAAACTGTGCCTTGTGGAAATGAACTTCATAAGTTTCTCATCTGGGACACTGCTGGTCAGGAACGGGTAAGGATGCACGGTTGTTGGCTTCTGGGAAACTACTGAGATCAGTTTCTGTGGGTTTCTTTGTATTTGGCAAGACTCCAGTGGTTGCAAGTGACAAAAACTCAGCTTGGAACGATTTAAGCAAAAAAGGAAACCTACCTTTCTCTTCAACTATGAGAAAAATGTAAGGGAGTGCCTATTTTAAGTCAGGGTTGAGTTCAAGTCCTCCAAATGTATTGTCAAAAGCACCCAACTCTATTCCTTTTCTTTGCATGTTTGCCTCTAGATTGGCTTCATTTTTAGGCAGAACCTCCTCCTTCCCTTCCCCAAGGATGACAAGGATGGCCAAATAAGCAACTCTAGGCCTACATTCCGCAGCAACCTTAGCAACCCTGTGAAGGAAAGTAATTCTTTCCCATGGGTTGTACCCTATGTCTTGGCGCCTGTGGGTTCTCATTGGTCATTTGGATCATGCGCTCACTCTTGAACTTGATGCTGCATAGAGTTTGGGGGATTTGGTGCTCCTGCTGGTAGGGCCAGGTAATACACTTACTCCAGAGGTAGGGTCTGTTTAT
Organism: Rhinolophus sinicus; assembly: GCF_036562045.2. Lineage (NCBI taxonomy): Eukaryota > Metazoa > Chordata > Mammalia > Chiroptera > Rhinolophidae > Rhinolophus > Rhinolophus sinicus. The sequence continues at coordinate 51,354,336 of NC_133758.1, forward strand.
CAGCTCTACCTGAACCACATTGGCTGGAAGTCAGGTAGGCTTAGTTCCCCAAAGAAAGTGGATTCTCTTCTGGAAAATGGGGGAATGGATGTTGGGTTACCAGAAACAGTAGATGATGTCTTTCTTAATTATTTTTATTTGCTGTGTGGAGTTATAGAGATTATTAATTTAAGAAGCTCATGTCTTTAGACTTTAAAAAGTGAAATAATGAATACCAATAGATTGTGTGTCTATAACAGGGAATTTGTGTAGTAACTAGAGTGTGTTATCAAAGTTGAAAGGGGTGGTCAGAAAAATGAATGAAGCACAGGGATAACCAATACCTTGTCTTAACTGAGAGCTTTCAGCCTGATCAAAACTTTCATCAGAGCTAGCCTGTTTCCCCGAAAATAAGACCTAGCTGGACAATCAGCTCTAATGTGTCTTTTGGAGCAAAAATTAATATAAGACCCGGTATTATATTATTTTACATTATATTATATTATATTATATTATATTATATTATATTATATTATATTATATTAATAAGACCCGGTCTTATAGTAAAATAAGACTGGGTTTATATTAATTTTTGCTCCAAAAGACACATTAGAGCTGATTGTCCGGCTAGGTCTTATTTTCGGGGAAACACGGTAATAATTATGGAGATAGGTTGAACTTGCCCTTGTCCGATCCAACCACAAAGGTCACCTTCTCTACTGACCCCATTTAAAATGTCAACACTTCTTCCTTTCCCCTCCCTACTTCACTCACTTAATTTTTCTACACAGCTCGTACCACTTCCTAATATACTGTTTAATTTACATATTGATTTTGTTTATTGTCTCTTTCCCTCAAAGGAAGAGAATACAGGGTTCAGGATAACCCATCATTTTCATTATCTGCTCCTAACAAATCAATGTGTGTTTATATAATTTTCATTTTATGTAAATCCCCATTTAAAACTAATTTTCCAGGGTTTGCAGATAGAGGCGTTTCAAAGATTTCTTCTTTTTAATTAGGACAGTTCTTCTGGCCTACAAATGCTAACCTCATTAGAATGTCTTCTATTTTGCTGCTAAATTGAGAGCACAGGCTTGCATACAAGTGAAGCCACTGCCTAAAGCACCTCTTCAACTCTGTTAGTCAGCTGTGCATGCTGACTCCTGAAATGAGGATGGTAGATTGAAGGAAAAAATGTCTACTTAAGGATCTCCTCTTTACGTGCTTTTGTTTCTTTGTAGTTGTTCAACTAGTCTTTTGGTATTTTTGGGGTTTTGGTTGCTATTTAAACTTAAGCAATGGGGTTTTCTTGCTCCCCTTTTTACTTCTGGCCATGAAATAGTTGCTTTTGCAGCTGCTATTAATGAGCATAATAAGTCAATTTTACAAATAATCTGGCTTAGTATTAGCAGTACTACTGCTTCTACTACTGGCTGATATGCCCTGACTGGTTTGCTATGGTCCGTGCACTGTTCTGAGTGCTTTCCTTGTACTAACACATTTAGTGCTCTCATAGCACTCTGACGTAGGGATTATTTTTATCCCCATTTGCAGCTGAGGTTACTGAGGCACAGAGAGGTTAAGTAACTTGCTCAAGATCACACAGTCAATAAGGTACAAAGTTGAAATTTGAATCCAGCGGTTTGGGTTCTGAGTTTTATAGTTTTATTCTGATAAAAGAACCACACAAAATCCATACAATTAAAAGTAAAATTATCCCAAATCCCACTACCCAGATACTTCCACTTTGACATTAGATGACCATTCTTCAGGTATCTCACTGAGTGTGTGTTGACAATTTCATACCAATGGGATCGTGATTCTTTATAACCTGCTGTTTTCATTTGATAATACAGTGTTCCTATGGGCAGATTTCTGTATGATTTAAGCAGAATATTTGACATTTAGTTACCTATTCTATCTAATATAATATTCAAGGAGTTGACTGCTTTTGATGAATTTTGGTACTCTAAAGTGACTATTGTGGTTTATAGTTGGGTCCACTTACCATCTCAAAGCAAAATAGCAATAGAAAATTTTTTATAGGATAGTATTTCTAATTATTGTAATTGCTTTCCCTAAAATTTGACTATTAGATGTTTTAGACATCTGTGACTGTATTGCTCTGCCTGTATTTTTAAAAGTGTTATATGCATTATATCAGTATTATATGTATGCTTAGTGTTATATATTATTGTAATTATTAGTATTATGTGTGCAAGGTACGACTCCATAGCAGTGCTTCAGGGGAGAGTGATTAAGCTTTGGATGATAATTTCAGGTGAATGTTTTTTAGAATTTAGATTTGTGGAGAGAATGTAAGCAATATCTACATGGCCTTTGTGGTCATCGGATCACTTTAACCCTTGAAGGCCTGATTTAGTTATCCTCAGGCTGTCCTTGTCTCGTGTCCCTTGGTGCAGTCTTTCATCTCTCCAGTGATGGCAATTTTTCAATCGTTTTGGCAGCTTGTTGCTGGACTTAATCGTGCTTGTAATGACGTTGCCTAATGTTTGAGTTAAAAATAAATTCCCTGCTGTTGCTTGTGCCTATTGCTGTTTGTTCTGTCTCATTAATTGTTGGAGTACAATGCGTTTTATTATCCCTCCTTATCTTTGTAGAAATATGCTATGGGTCTCCTTAGTTTTTAGGTAAACAAAATCTCTTTGGATTCATGACTTGACAATATAAAGATGTAGATCTCTGTGTCCTCAGAGGGAGTAATGCTCAGCGTAATGCTTTGCATGTGTTAATTACTAAATACTTGTTTATTTGTGGAATGATTGAACCAAGTTCTGCCTAGCATGCATAGCTTTCTGGTTAATGCCCTATTTACTGCCCAGTACTAAATTGTATATTATATTTGTGGCACAAATTCATACTCTTGAAAAATTATTTTTCCCTCTGAGCACTGGAAATATAAAAGGATTCCCCGCCTCCTCCCTCTTTGTATAAGAGAGCATTCATTCTTGACTTACTGTCTTAATTTTGCTTTTTATTCAACCAATTATGATGCGCTCCCTGTGATTCTTTGGATGGCAAATACTAACCTGTAGAGTGCCTCTGTAAAAAAAAAAAAAAATGTTTAAAAGAATTTAATAATTTCTAATTGATTATTGAATCCAATTTGTTAAAAGCTTAACATTTTCAAGATTTGTGCATTTAATTTGCTACTGAGAGGGTTGTTGAGAAGGGAAGAGTGTGGGCTTTTATGGGTTTTCATCATGTCCTCTTTGGATGGTTTGCTGTGCTGGTTTCTGCTTGATGCCGAGCTATGAAAAAGCGCAGCAGTAGGTCAGAAGGATGCATGCAGAAACCACAGCTCAGAGAGGTCCCCAGGGGAGAGAAGGGAATTGATCTGCCCAGCTCTGTCCTTCCATCTTCCATCTGTCAGGATTTGTGATGGGGGAGATAAGACTTCGGTCCTAATATGTCAACCTGTCATTCTTTTCCACTGAGTTTCCTTTTGACTTCCTTTGTTTTTCTGCTAAACTGGGCATGAGAATATCCTTATTGCTGTTAAAAATGTCTCATCACATTAGGAAATGCAACCTTCATTTTCTAGATGTGTGCTTCCAAATCATTCTGTTTGTGCTTTGAAACACAATCGCAATCCATGGGATTTCTCCATTAAAAACGACAGTATATTGGAAATATTTCAAACTTCGTTCTCTTGTTCTGATCCATCAGAGCAACATTATTTTAAGAGTCTCACATAGAAAAATATTCACATCATCTTATTCTTTTATTCTATTTGGTTGAAGCCAGTGTTATATTTGTAGATGCCTGTCTTTCTAGCGGACTTCCTGAGTCATAACTGTTGCATTGATAAAATTGGGTTTCAAATGAACCAGTTACAAATTCCACGAAGGTGGAATTTATGGTTCCCGTATCAGCAGAAAAAATTTCCACTGCTCTACAAACACATCTGAAGTGGAATAGATTGACTTTTGAAATCGAACTCATTATTTTGTGCTTTTTAAAGATGACATTGGAGAACATATGTATAAACTAAAAAATAGCCTACCCCCAAACCCCTCAGCCCTAGGCTAATTTCAGATTTGCCTAATCTGGACATTTCATATAAATGAAATCACAATCTCTAGATTTTTGTAACTGGTTTCTTATACTTCTCATAATGATATTGAGATTCATCCATGTTGTAACATAGATCAGTGCTTCCTTTTTTATGGCTGATTTTGTTTATCCATTTGCCAGTTGACGGATGTTTGGGTTGTTTCCACTTTTTGGCCATTATGAATGATGGTATTATGAACGTTCAAGTACAAGTTTTTGTGCAGATCCATGTTTTTTAAAAAATCTCTTGGAGATATATATATATAAATTTATATTTAACTAAATTATGTTTTATATATACATATATATGAAATTGATGAGTAATATAGTAACTCTAAGTTTAGCATGTTGAGGACCTGCCAAACTGTTATCTAAAGTGACTGCACAATTTTATATTCCTATCAGTAATGTTTGTGATTCCAAATTCTACAAATTCTCATTAACACTTGTCTTTGCCTAACTCAAAGTCACAAAGATTTACTCTTGTATGTTCTTCTAAGAGTTTTGTAGTTAGTGTTTACATTTAGCTCTATAATCCATTTGTTAATTTTTATGTATAAGGAAACATCATACAAAATCAGTTGTCCGTACACAGTTTGTTGAAGACTGTTCTTTGACCAGTTCATTGTCTTAGTACCTTTGTGAAAATCAGTTGGCCACAAATGTGAGTGTTTAATTCTGGACTTTGAGTTTTATTCCTTTGACCTAAAATTTTATCCTTATGCCAGTACCAATTGCCCTGATTACTGTGATTTTGTAGTAAGTTTTGAAATTGGGAAATATGAGTTCTCCCACTTTGTTTTTCTTTTTCAAGATTGTTTTAGCTATTCTGGGTCCCTTGAATTTCCATATGAATTTTAGGATCAGCTTGTAAATTAAAAATAAAAAAAATCCAGTTAGGATTTTGATAGGGATTGTATAGGATATGTAGATGAATTTGAGGTTACTTACTCCTAAACCTTTATATTAATTCTGGACTTTGGTAAGCAAATTGTACGCTGTCTTTCATCTCTTTGGAGATTATGTGTGGATTGGAAATGCAGCCTTGATTTCAGAGTGGTACGTTAAGAAAAAATTCTGAATGAAGTATTAAATCTTTTAAATGTTTAAGTGTGTTCCCTGTAGTAAATTCATACAGAACAATAAACAAGGTTATATTTATAATCACTTATAATAAAATTTACCAACCAATTATTAGACTTGAAATTTATATTTAGCTAAATTATGTTTTTTTAAAAGAAGGAATCTTCTTTTAAATAGAATTATTTGTAACTGATTTAGTTTTCTTTTCAGCACTATTATCTAACTCAGGACTAGACTTTATTACCTTATTATGTACTGCTAAAGATCACATAATATTCTGAAACCTATTGATTCAAAAGGCTTACAGTCACTTTCCTAGTGAATGCACAACGTTTCCCCCCCAATTGTGAGGTGTTTCAAGTATTCCAGAAAGAGCACAGAAAATAATGTAATAAACATTTCTATCTGTACCACCGAGATTTGTTTAATCTTTACTTGCTTCTTCTGTTGGAAGTTCTCCTTGAACCCTGGATACCTGAAGAAGGAAAAGTCATGCTTATGCCCTCCAGGAGTTTAATGGATGAAGCCATGAAATCTGGGTACCATGTGCTGTTTAACCATAATACTTGTTTACCTGCTTTGGCTTAATTTTGCAAGCGCCTATCCGTCTACCATAATTTGAAAGATTAGGTGACTGGACAACCTGTACTTAGAGGGCCAGGATGTAGGCAAGCAAAGCTGGGCCTGAATGGGTTCATGAAAAAGAAAAGAGAACCAAAGATGCCAGATATCCAAGGTCAAGGTCAACCTTTACAAACATCAAAAGAAACTTTTGTTCTCTTTCCTTCTTTCTTCAGGGTTCTGAAGTCTATGGTCAAGAAAGTGATTCACTATTCCTATGCCATTATTAAAGCCAGAGGAACTTAACCTTTGGGGGTCCTTGAAGAATGGGGCGTCTTACAAGCTCAGAATGAGCTGCTCTTTGTTTTCTCCTCTACTTGCCCTGCAGCCACTGGAAATACAGGCACAGTTCTAAACACCACCAGCAAATAGCACACACTCAGAATCCAGCTCCTAACCCACTGTTGGAGGTGAATGCTTTACCCCATGGCATCTTCCTCACAAACCCACTGGAGAATGGTTTTCGTAGGAACATCCCTTTGATGAGAGAGGGTAGAATAAATACACGATTTTGCTTCCCCTTCTTCCCCAAGAGAACAGTGCTTTTAACTAGTGCAAATTGAAATCCTGATAAGAGAAATAAATATTCACCCCTCCATTCCCCCCTCTTCTCCTCATGGCAAAGAGACAGATCCGAAGCTTGCAGATAGGATGTGTGCTATTAAAAATGAGATAAACAGCTATCCATAGGGCTATGCCATGTCATCTCAATTTAGAAGACGTCTCAGGAATCACCTTCAGTTAAAAGTGGTATAGCTGAAGAGGTGCAATGATGTTTAAAAATTGGCGACAGAAACTACAGAAGGAAAGCATGACAGTGGTATTCGAGGAGGGGCATTTGCTAACAGCTGTGTGGGCAGAGCTGGAGCCACCATTGCTGGCACCTGTTCCCAGAGTTGTGCTGTTTCGGGGTGCTGGTGTCGTTTAGGAAATTAGGAGTCAATTCTAAGGTGCAGAATTGCCCTCAGGTGTCAGAATGCCACTGACAGAAGAGAAACAGAAGATATGTCCACATATTAATATAAATTTAGTAAGTCCTTCAGGAAACACTTGAAACATTTCTGTGCTCAGCTAGTGAGATGGGAAAGCTGGGAATGAAGGAAAAGGAATGGGAAGTGGGAGACAGGAACAGCGAGGAGGAAATTCTCAACTGTGAGTTGATCTTAAAAAGCAAGAATGAGCTTCTCATGCCTGAAAGTAGACCCGGCCCTTTGCTGCATCTGCATTTTCTGTGTCACAACAGACCCCACTATTTTCCTTTGTTCCCCAGTGGGCATTCCCCATCCTCCACGTACCTTCCTCAGGGACAGGCATGTTCTGGGAGGGAAGGTGACTCCGTTAGAAGATTCTTCACAAGTTGGCCACGACATTTCACTGGTGTGTATTTTAGTTTGGGTTGCCCTGAGTAGCTTCTAATTGTGAGGCACTGCTTGTGTCTGCCTCTTGGATTGAGGCCAGTTTCCATTCTGCTGACTCTCAGAGGACATGTGGCAAAGATTATAGCAGCTGAGCTGGAGATAGGTGTTGGGAGAGTGAGGTGGGTGGCACTGGGGTTGAAGTTATTAAAAATCTAACAAGCTCTTTACCTGGTTGTGTTTTCCCTTCTCCCTTCCTCTACCGATTCTTCTTTTATGCAGCTAATTCCCTAAATCTGTTTAAAATATAGGTAAAGAGGTCTATGAAGCCTATGAGTCTCATTCCTGACAAGGAAATTAGGTACATGGACTTCATGTAATTATCAAAATAGCGTGCTCCTGAGGTGCTAAAGGACATGTGTAAACAGGACCAGCTGGAGTGTCCTCAGAGCATAGATCTCTCAGTTTGGAGACACTTATATGCAGAGCAGCTCCTCTGAAGGTGGCCTGACTCAACCCTTCACTCCAAGAAAAGCATTCACCTTCCAAGGCCAGAGGTCTTTTTCCCTTTTTCTATTTGTTTCCTATGGCTATTGTAACAGATGACCACACATTTAATAGATTCATCCTCTCACAGTTCTGAAGGTCAGAAGTGCAAAATGGGTCTTCCCAGGCCAATACCAAAGTACAAGCAGGGCTGTGTTCCTTTCTGAAGGCTCTGGCAAGAATTTGTTTCCTTGCCGTTTTCAGAGACCTCATGCCTTCCTTGGTTAGTGGCCTCTTCCTCCATCTTCAAAGCCAGTCTTTCTGACTCTCTTGCCTCCCTCTTGTACTTGTAAGGACTTGGGTTGACATTGGGGCCACCTGAACAATCCAGGTTAGTCTCCCCATCTCAAGATCAGTTGGTTAGCAGCCTTAACTCTGTCTGCAACGTTAATTCCCCCTTTGCCATGTACCATAATGTATTCACAGGTTCTAGGGATTAGGACGTAAACATCTTTGGGGGCTATTCTACCCACCAACTTTTGTCTTCACATTGCTTAGACCAGTACCTGTCATGTACCAAGTGTTCAGTAGATACTTGTTGAATGAATGAATAAATTTAGCATAAACCTGTATCCTCATTATATCAATTTAAGCAATGTTTCACTTCAGAGAAGCACCCGAGGAATGGACAAAGCATGGAATTTGGAGTCAGAAGACCTGTGTTCAAGGTCTAGTTCTACTATTTAAGAGCTATGTGTCTGTGGGCAATTTACTTAACCATTCTGAGCCTATTTTCTCATCCGGAAAATAGGACCAACCGTATTGTCCACCTGCCTTCACGGGGTTATTGATTCATCACATGTGTTCAGTCATTAAATATTTGTTGACTCCCTGCTTTGGCCCAGATAGTGGGGTCAGGGAAGGGTTCTCAGAGGAGGTAGCAATTGAGAAAAGGTGTGAGTGAAGTGAGGGAGTGAGCCTTGTGGATATCTAATGGAGGAGGGTCGGGGCTGGAAGAAAGTATGTGGGAAGGCCTTAAGGCTCCATTGGTTGCATGTTCAGGGAACAGCGAGGCCAGAGGTTGGAGACAAGCAGGAGAGGGGCCTAGTGTTCGAGTGACTAGAGCTTTACACACCATAGTACAGACTTTGGATTTTATGCTTTGTAAGTTATAAGGATTTTGAACAGAGAAGTGACCCAATTTAACTTATATTTAAAGGAAAAGAATCACTCTGCATTACAGTTAACACAGTATAATGTTAAATATTTCCTTCAGAAGACTCCAGCGGGGGAGGGGGGATGTGGGAAGTGAGGAGAGGGTAGGAACATGCCAGGAGCTGCGTGTTCGGGATGAGGCTAGCTGATAAGAACATGGAAGTGCATTATACTATGTTCTCTTGTTATCTATCTGTTTGAAAATTTCTGCAATAACACGTTAAAAATAAATTTGATGTTATATGTAAATAGATATCGTTAAGTCAGCAGTTAAAAACAGGATCCCTCTGGCGCTGTGTGGCCAGCGTGGAGGCCACTGCAGTATCTAAATGCTCTGATGGAAACTTCCAGACAAGCAGTTAAGAAAATATGGCCTGGGCTTGGGAAGGACAGGAGGGGTGGATTGAGTTAGCCTGAAGGCTGGGTCTGCAGGCTATGTGATGGCGCTGTTGGCACTTGAGAACAGCACAGTATGCTAGGCACCTGGCATACTGTGGGTGAATGAAATCACTCACTTACAAGTGCGTTTTGTGGATCCCTTCCTAGCAAGGTGCTGTCACAGGCATGGGAGGCCCCCTGTGGCTGCCCAGCAAGGGTGGGCTTTCTTGTGGGCATAGTGGTGGCAGAGTGGAGGGGATAGGCACCTCTGCCAGGGAGTGCTGGGTCAGGCTCTGCTGTGGGGCGGCACTTGGGCCAAATCTGTACTGCTCCAGGCGTGATCCCGGGTGATGTGTGCCTGCTGCCCTGTTCTGTAGGGAGACTTATCTTAAAGATGGACGTTTACTGGGAACAACAGGGCAAAGGACAGGAGAGACTACACCGACCTGAGCAGAGCAGAGAGAGGGAGAGACATGATTGACCTTCATGGCATTCCCTGCAAATGCACAAAATGATGGCTTTGTGTGATGAGAAACACCGATAACTTAGGGACACGGTGTGTCATATGTCATAGTTCTGGACTTGTAGGAAATTCCATTTGCTTGCCAACAGGGGAAGTAGAGCTGAGGTTCCCTACAGTTGGGATTTATGGGTGGGAAAAAAATGTATTTCTATAGCATTTCAAAACCTTGACTCTGTCTTATACATTATTTTAGAGATCAGAATATGCCAGTTCATTACCTTGTCTTTAAAAAAAACACTAGCTCACGCCCTCGCCCCCAACACCTTTTTTTATGGAAAAATGTTTGGATTTGTGTTGGATCATTTTCTCTTAAAGAAGGTTTACTCAACATCTTGTCCCTTAGGAGTCAAACGCATGTCAGGTCACCTCTAAACCCCGCTGCCTCCTGGTTTTTTTGCTTCACCCCTTTGATTCTTGAATGCTGAGGAAGCTCTTTGACATTAATTGGCACGTTCAAAGAAAAAAGTAAAAAGAAAGAAAAGAAAAAAAGACCCCCTCTCATTGCAAAAGTAAGGGATCCAAAAGTAAAAGTTTAAAAAAAATATTCAGAGATATTAAAACAAGTGGTGATCTGCCTATTTCAGAAATAACCATTGTTAATAGTTTGGTATACTGTAGTCTCCCAGCCCTTTTCCCGTTCAGCTTTACATAATGTTGGGTTTTAGGACATCTGAGTAAGCATATGAAACAGGCTGTCTGCTTTTCTGCGGAGAGAGAGGGTTTGTATAAAAGTCAGAAACATTCTTCTGAATGGCACAGAGAGAACATTCAGCAATGGTTTTTCCATTCAGCTTTTGCCAGCTGAGAATGTTGGGAATGTCAGGAATTTTCCTTTACCACTTTCCTCTTTGTTTAAATCCTAATGGACTGCTGGATATGTTTTGGCTTCTGTCCTTAACTGTCCATGGCCCCAGCATTCTGTAGAAGGGTGAGAATTTCTGATTGTGCTTTGGCACCCGAGACAGACCAGCACTGGCTCCCAGGCTGCATCGAATTGACTCTCCAGGGACAGAGCGTCCTCTGAAAATCGTAATACAGAGCCAATCATTGCAAGCTCCCAGACCTGATGTCAGAGCCTCTGGCTTGGATAATTCTCATCTGCAGGCCAGCTGCAGACTGTCCTTGTTTGGAAATTTTGTGTATTTTCCATCACTGCTCATTCTTGACATGCTGAATATTGCTGCTATGGAATTTATGATGTCACAGACCTGCATTTAAGGAATTTTGCCTGAAGCATGCTGGGTGGTCTGAAGGATTAGGAGATTTCTTGGAACAATACTTTCCATTGTCTGCTGAGTACACACACACACACACACACACACACACACACACACACACGAGGGGAAGAAAGGAGGTTTGTGCTGCAGGTAAGGCACTCCAAAGAATCAAGAGCAGGGCAAGGGGCAAGGGAAGGAGGTTCTAGTCAGAGCCTGTCTCACCTTGGCCATGAGTGTCGTCACAGAGCTGGAAGAACTTTAACTATCATCACCGATCCCATTCCCACCACAGTGTCCATTTTACAAAATATGAAACCGGTATAGAGCCAGGCACAGGTATCTAGACTCCACCTTGAGTCTAGATCTCTTCATACTGTGCCGGTATGATGGACAGGTTCTAGGCCCCTGGATGTTAATATGTGCTACTTGAAAAAGTGGTAAAAATAAATAAATAAATCCTGAGTTCAAACCAAAATAAATAGATGTCTTTACTATAAACATTTTCAGAGCCTTTAAGGTACTAATAATACTTTTTAAACCTTCAGGGGAGCGTCAGTCATTATGTGTTGTGTTTTTCAAACTTACTGGGTCAAGAAAGCTTTTTTCCAAAAAACACCTTAAGGGCACAGGGTTCTGCAGAAAACCTTTGGGAATACCAGACTAAGCCATCTTGCCTCATGTGCCATTTCATATTTTTCAGAAACTTGGGTTTAATTGCTGCCCAATAGTCCCTTACGTGGCTAAGCCAAATTGATGTTTCTAGTCCCCTATGGTTAGATATTCAGGTTGGTTCCAATTTTTCAGAATTACTGATCATTCTAGAATGAATTCTGGTTGCTTTGCGATCATCTCTGATTATTCCCTTCAGAAGTGGAATTGTTGAATCTAAGCATATGAACGATTTCAAGACTCTCAAAATACATTGTCCAGTTGCTTTCCAGAAAGCTTACGTCCACTTATCCTTCTACCAGTTGCTGGAAGTGGGGGCAGGGTTATTAGCATCCATCTGTCAAAGCTGAGGAGTCTAAGAAGTTCAAAGGCCATTCCCTTTCCTCCTGTCCTGTAGACAGCCAGCAATGAAAAAACAAGCATTCACACATACTAAGGACATAAACAGCCATTTCTTTTGAAGGGACAAATTGGCTTTTCACAATTCCCTGTGCTTCTTCTAAAAAAAGTGAATGTTTTCTGAGAGTTATCTGAATAGTTTAATTTGGTATTACAAATATTCTGTTGGTTAGGGAAGAAAGGGTTTTGAATTTGCATCTATTGGGCTAATTTTCAAATCGCCTTTCAAGGTGAGATTTTAAAAACTTGTAACACCCTCCCATGATTGTGAATTTTGTTTCTAGAAGACTCTTTATGTGTTTATCAGTCTTCTGACCCCATGGAAATTGAATTATGTCATGTTTCAGTATTGATGCCTGTTATGATGCTTTTGTTTTATATTTGTGTGGTGAAAAGTATGCACATTGTAGGCTAGAAGTGATTTATCCTTTTGTCCTCCACAAATATTACCACTTGGTCGATGTGTTACTGGGTTACTGAAATGTGAACTTTTAACTCATTAAAACTCCCAAGTCCCTGGCAATAAAGTCGTTTAAGTGGCTTCACCAACAGATTTATTTTTAAAATGATTCCATTTGGAGGAAGGAAAGAGCAAATAATACATTATATACAAAGATCTATTCAATAATTCATGAGACCTGCACACCAGTGACCATTTTAGATTCAGTTCATAGTGTTACAGCTGAAAGTGAACTCTGTCTTAGAAGACGTCCACAATTTGTTCCTCTTTGTGCTTGAATCCACAAGTACCTTGATTTTTGAGATATAAATTTTGTACCTTCTCTCCTACTTGGTATGTTTAAATGGACCATTCTTATATGGAGGCTATTTTGAAAAAACTGGACATTTTATAATTGGGCCAAAAGGATAGTTTATATGTTTTTCCTACCTTTAGCAAAGCAGGAATGTCTCAAAAATGCATTGCGTTTTTTCTCCATTTGGGCAGGATTTTGATTTTGTTTTCTACATGTGGAGTGAATTGCCAAAGGATGGATTAAAGTAGATTTATCGATACCTATATTTTATCAAACACAGTGTCAGGCAGTCAGTGACTATGGAAAGACATACATGGTAACTAGCTTGCCATTCTCCAGTGAGGCAAGTGGCCCAGGCTCTTTAGCTGGGAACTCTTGGGTTCATTCTGAGCTCCATCAAGTCTGATCCCTTTTCTGAAAACCACAGAGGCACTGGGGCAATGTCTCTTCAAGGTGGAGAACTGCAGGAGAGTGTGGAGATGGGAAAGAGTTGCCTGCTTCCTTCCACTCTTGTGAGAGCCGCACTAGTATTCTTCAGTGCAATACTAGGGAAAGCTCTGGAACTGATGTGCTTCAGATTTCCAAATGGATCATTTTAGGCTGGAAAGTGCTTATTCCATGATAAGTATTGTGTGGGAAATAAAAATGAATGAGTAATAGTTTTGTTGTTTGCCGGAAAAGCTTCGGGCTCCATCCTTCCTCCCTCCCTCCTTTCCTTCCTTCCTTCCCTCTTCCCTCCCCTACTCCTCAGTAAAAATGAATGCTTTTGTAAAACTTAAAACCATTTTATTTAAAAACTGTACTGGCATAGAATTAACCCCTGGTTATTCGCTGAAGGTGAAAGAATTCACAAGAAAAGTAGGAATTCAGAAAAGTAGGAAAGCAAAGAAAGTTTTATTGAAGGTTGGGCAGAGATAGAATGCCCATGGTAATGTCTAAAGAAGACAACTGCAGCAGGTAGTAAGGAGAGAAACACCTGAGAGGCGGGGGAGGAGGGGATGTCAGGGGCAGAGTCTTAGAGTGGACAGCTGTACCTAACTTCAGGTTAGCTTTTTCTTATATACGAAAGAAGAACTAAATTTTCTTACAGCAAGAAATGTAATGACATATATAACTAACACATGTCATTTGATTGACATGTGTTAGTTATATAACTAGTTTCTTTGTGTGCATGCTCTTACCCAGAGTCACACAGAAAAACCCATGGGTGGCGGGCACCGGATGGCTCAGTTGGTTAGAGCACGAGCTCTCAACAACAAGGTTGTTGGTTCAATTCCCGCATGGGATGGTGGGTTGTACCCCCTGCAACTAAATGTTGAAAACGGCAACTGGACTTAGAGCTGAGCTGCAACCTCCACAATTAGATTGAAGGACACGTCTTAGAGATGATGGGTCCTGGAGAAACACTGTTCCCCAATATCCCCCAAAAACAAAACAAAACAAAACAGAACAAAAAACCCGCGGGGGGGGGGTAGGTGTGGGCAAGCCTTAATGTTCATTTTATTCTAATTGTATTGTAATGAGGCTGGAGTTCACGCTGGGGGCAGGCTCCAGCGATCTGCACAGGCGACAAAACTTGATGTTTCTGGTTGGGTCTTACCTCCTTTTTCTAAGGATGTTTCAATAGGAAGATTTGTCTCTAGGGGCTGAGTTTGGGTGGTTCTTCGGGAGGGGGATGCAGGCCTGGGCAGTGCCCGTTCAGACTCACTTTCGTTAACTCTTTTTTGCTTCATCAAAAACCATTGTAAAAATTTATACTAGTCAGACTCTTATAAAGAAAATGTACAAACCGCTAGAAATCCCACCATTGACATTTTGAGAAACATTGTGTTATACTTACACACACGGACATACACCCACACACATTTTACCTGAAGTTATATCATGGTACATGCGCTGCTTTGAGACAGTATGTCAAGGGTACCTTTTCTATAAGTAAAAATCCTCATTGTCATTTTAATTGTTGCGGAATATTCCATCATATACATATACCATTAATGAATTCTCTATGATTAACCTTTAGGTTAATTTTAAATATTTGATCCCATTTACAACATAGGGATAAGTGTCTGTGTGTATGCGATGATCACTCCAGTGTCTGTTCCTATAAGTGCACATTGCAACTTTTGATATGTGTTACTGACAGTGTCTTTGAAAGAAGGTCTCTCTTTTTTAAAATAAAAAATAAATATTTAAGGTGTACAACATAATGATTGATGTACATGTACATAGTGAAATGATTACTAAATTAATATAATTAACGTCTTCACATAATTTACCTTTAAAAAAATGATAAGAATACCTGAAATCTACTTTCTTGGCAAATTTCCACATTTAATACAGTATTATTGATCATAGTCATCATGCTATACATTAGATCTCTAGAATTTATTCATCTCACATAACTGCAGATTTGCCCCTTTTGACCAACATCTTCCATCCCACCCATCTCCCCAAGCTCCTGGTAACCACTGATGCACTTTCTGGTTCCATGTATTTGACTTTCTCATTCCATGTATAAGTGAGATCGTGCATTTTTTTTCTTTCTGTGCCTGGGTTATTTCGCTTAGCATAATGTCCTTCAAGTTCTTACATGTTGTTGCAAATGGCAGGATCTCCTTCTTTTATAAGGCTGGATAATAGTCCATTGTGTATATCTCTACCACATTTTCTTTATCCATTCATTTGTTGATGAATGCTTAGGTTCTTTCTGTTTCTTGTCCATTGTGAATAATACTACAGTGAACATAGAAGTATAGACATCTTTTTGAGTTACTAATTTCCTTTGGGTATATACCTTAAAGGTGAATTGCTAGATCATATGATAGTTCTATTTTTAGGTTTTTGAGTACTATCCATATTATTTTCCATAGTTGCTATGCCAGTTTAAATTCTCACCAACAGTGTACTAGGATTCCCTTTTTTCCACATCCTCACCAATACTTGTTACTTTTTTTTTATAACATCCATCCTAACAGGTGTGAGGTGATATCTCATTGTGATTTTGATTTGCATTTTTCTCCTGATTAGTGATATTGAGCATCTTTTTATAAGATGGTCTTAGAATACATTCCTGTGTAGCTTATGAGAGTGCCTCCCTTTCCAAATCCACAATGACTAGATATGATAAATCTTTCAAATATTTAATAAATTGGTAAATGCCTCATCATTGCTTTTATTTTCATTTCTTTTATTATAATTGAACATGTTTTAAAATACTCATTGACAATTTAGATCTCTTTGTTATCTATCTATCTATCTATCTATCTATCTATCTATCTATTCTTTGTCCATTTTTCTTTTGAGCTGAGTTATCTTTTTATTATTGACTTTCAAAACCCCTCTACAATATATTCTTCAAATATATTCAAAGATACATTTTTCAAATATACATAAAAAAACCTGTGTATCCTCAGAATAATTATCCTGCGTAGGGATAAATGATTCTAGTGACCGAAGAGACTTGCTTTGTTCACATTTTGGAATGAAGCTCATCTCTGTTACCATTTGTCATGCGCGTGAGGGTTGCAGCCATCCAGACCTGAGGGCAGTTGCCGAGGTGCCCTTGCTGCAGTGTTCCTCATTAATGGCTCAGCAAGGGTCTTGTGATCTGTGCCAGTCTCGTCTTTTCCTCCCCTTGGCAAACATCTTTTTCTTACTGCTGTGTAATTCTAATGAGATTGCCCTAGGTTAACCATATTAAATAAATGATGAACAGCAGAGAAAAGAAATTTCATAGGATATTAGCATTTAAAATAAAATTTATTTTTGGCCTTTGCCCAAGAGTGAATTTCACGGTCCATAAACAACAAGCGTGTGTGCAGTTGAGGAGGAAAATTTATAATCTAATATGAACCCTGGGAAAATTCTAGGGGGAATTCAGGGATCTTGTAGGGATGATGTAGGATAAAGTTTTATATTTAATTTGGGATTGCATAAAATGTGTTCACTTTGGCCTAAAACTAATCATTGTTTCTAAACAGTTTCATTCACTGGCTCCTATGTACTATCGTGGATCCGCTGCAGCTGTCATAGTGTATGATATTACCAAACAGGTAAGAATGACCCCGCTAGAATTTAGATGATTTATGGTGATTCTCGGTCTTATAAAGACCAAAGCAGAGACTTCACTGCTTGAGTCTTGACGGTAGCCTGGAATGAGATTTCATGTGGTGGTTGGGGATAATGAACACTATATGTTGATTTTATTTCACCTATATGTAATGAAGCATCTCAGGCTTATCTGCTAAATTTAATAAACAACAATGAACATTCACTTTTAAAACTGACTGTCTGTAGAGTTAAGGTCATGCCTACTAATACTATTCACCAGAATGTCAGCTCTTTAGGAAAAGGAAAATTATTTTTATGTTTTGTATGTTTTATAATTATAGAATATTTTCTATTAGTGTTTCAATCACACTGCTTAAAATGCCAAGGAAATGTTCATGTATGTACAGTGTATCTGTGTACATATAATATAAATACATTTGTAGTGTTCATGTTGAGGCTCTTGGATATCCATTAGCAAATGACTACGGTCATTTGCTGACATTTTTCCCATTGGAGTGCTGACCCAGTGCACAGGACCACTCATTTAATGACCTATCACAGTTACATCCTTGAGTTCCTGACCACTTTTACCTAAATGTGGTATCTACCTTGGCTTGTTTCCTGAAGGACAGTTGTGAGTGAAGAGCTGAAAGGACAACAGGACTCTAAAGTGTGTGTGTGTGTGTGTGTGTGTGTGTGTGTAGTTTTTTCCTTTTTCTTTCCTGAAGTATGAGCATTGTCTTAGTCCTATGACGAGATCCTTTTTCATGTTAAGTCAAGGCTATACTTTTAAATTAATTTTATTTACAGGAGAAAATTACAAATAGGATTTTCTTCATTTTATCAAGTTTCAGTTTTAGAAAAGGGAATCTTTTACAGGCTACTGAAGTATAATTTAGCTAATATTAAAATTTATGCCAAGATAGATGTAGTATGTTGATCTACGTAGAGTCTCCTGAAAATATTTTTCTCCATTAAATTGTGCTAGGTTTGTTTTCTACTTGGGTGAAATATAGAGAGTTACGTATGAAATACATAAGGTTTATGTGCATAGGGTCATGTTATAAAACGTATAACTGTTATGTTGATGGGTCTTTTCAATGATTGATTTACACTTTGGGTTTAGGACTCATTCCATACTTTGAAGAAATGGGTGAAAGAGCTGAAAGAACATGGTCCAGAAAACATTGTAATGGCTATTGCTGGGAACAAATGTGATCTCTCAGATATAAGGTAAGATGCATTTAACAATTTTTGTGTGTATTAATATCTTCCATACCTGAATGTCTACATGCAAAAAGCTGTAATGTCTGTGTTCTCAGTGTAATAATTTAATTTGTGTCATTCACTTGTGGTGGTCAAAGTGGTGTATTCATTCAACCAGAATAGAATTAAGGGAAAATAGTATGGAAATGCAAATTTGATGGACCACACAGTAATGAATATTAAAATCAAATCTCCTATACATGGCACAGTTACATCCCTGACTCTAGATGTCTTTGGGCTACATGGTTTTATTATTTTTGTTACCTTTTCTCGGATTATTGTCATTATTACTACTATCACCATTATAGTAACACTTTCATATGGTAAGGAGAGTTAGATTCTTAACATTTTCCATAGCATCCCTATTTGTTTTAGTTCTAGACTTTAATTTAAGGATGTAGTCAAGACTATATAATCTCACTATTTTGTTCTAAGATCTGAATATGATGCATCAGATATGAACACTATGGCTTGTGCCGGAGACACTGGATTGTTGAATTCCTGTGCCTGGACAGATGTTTGTAGGGACCCAGCCCACGTGGACTAGAGATGTGATCTACCCTGATAGAGACTAGAGATCTGTCTAACCTGATAAGCTAGCTATTTTTACTGAATAAAAATGTTGTAAATAAGAACATAGTGAAGTTGTGTTATCTCCATCCCCCGGGTTAATTTAATTCTCAGCAATTCTAGTAGTTTATTTTCATAAAGACAATGACATCGAGTTTCAGGTTTTGCTAATCTGAATATGATTAAACCAAAGTTAAATAACGATGAAAACAGATCTTTAAAAAGCTCTTAATGTGGCCCTTGACAAATGACTCTGTTTGGGATTTCAAAAGCTCTATATCACATTGCATCAGGTTGGTTTATAATAACAGCCATCAACACCACTTAATCATTTGTTCTTCTGGGAGCTAGACAAATCTTTAAACTCTCCAGACTTAATTCAGATCCCTACCTTCTTTACTGTAATCCTACAACAGCTTGCTTGTCTAGTATTCCCAGCAGAATTGCTTTAACTTTTGTCATTGGAAGGGATGGGGGTGGGTAGAGAGGGCCTTTGCTGACAGGAGGTGCTATCATCTGACACCACTGAACTGTGGTAAAAGGCGTGACTTTAAGTGAACTAAGCCTTGTGTATTGTGGGAGAACCAGTGGACTAGAATTTAAGGAGAAAACAATTTAAACTTGAATGGAATTATTAGGACTCTTGGTTACATGGAACTGAAAACCAGTTGAAATTAATTTCAGGAAAAAGAGGAATTTATTGGAAGGTACTGGTATCCACAGAGTAAAAAACAGAGCTGCCTTTAGCTCTGGTATATGATATGTTCCATCTTTAGTCTCTGGAAAGATATTGGTCTGGCATTCTCTCTGTTTCCAGTCTAAATTGTCATGGAAGGGTTTCCCACATTATGACACGGCATTGTGGCTAAGGGCGGGGACTTGGGCAGTAGAAAATGATTTTTCCCACCTTAACCATGAGAATGGGAGGGTGGCTGGTTTGGAAGAGGGGCAGTTCCTAGAAAAGTGCAGTCTGGACAGACAAAATATGTCTGTGACATGCTGGCTTGGCTAGTGGCACCTAAAGACATGATTTCTCAGGGTGGAATTATCCTTTTATGCACTGGTATAGCATTCTCCTCAGCAGGCATTCTCCTTTTTGCCAGCCAATTCCTATATATACAATTTGCAAAATGCCTCCCTAGCAGAATCCATCCATCTCACTTCCAACCGTAAATTTAGCCTCTCCATCCCCAATGGGAGACAATCCAAGCCGACATCTAGCTACTACGTCCAGTGGTGACACTGTTCCATGAGTCCAGGTTGTCTGGGTAATAGCCTTTTTCCACTAGTTTGGGCTCAGTGAGATCTGAATGTGGCTTCTCAAGATCCTGCGGTTGTGGTTTAAAGTGTGGAATATGTATCTTTTGTTATACTCAGAGTTATTTTAAATGCTACCTGTTACTGAATCATGCAGAAAGAAGTGACTCCCTTTGCAATTCTCCTTCAAGCCTCTGTTTAAGTCAATGAGAAAAATTATTTTGATGCTAGTAAATTTTTAAACATTTGTTAATATATAATTTAAATTTTTAATATATTTTATTGAGATAATTTACAAACCATAAAATCCATCTGTTTTAAAAATACTGTTCAATGAATTTTAGTATATTTATAGAGTTGTACAGTCCTTATTACATCTCATTTTAGAATGTTTCTATCACCCTACAAGGAAACACCATGCCCATTACAGTCATTCCCAATTTTGTATCATTTCCTCTTGTGCTTGATTTAATCTCTTCTTGGTTTGTACAGCAACATTTTACTAGGCTTGTGGCCTCAGAGCAATAGGTTATACCATATAGCCTAGGTGTGTAGTAGGCTATACCATCCAGGTTTGTGTAAGTGCACTCTGTGATGTTCACACAGCAATGAAATTGCCTAACGATGCATTTCTCAGAATATATCCTCGTCATTAAGCAGCACACGACTGTAGCTATCTGCCGAAAGCCCTCAATATTAGGCCTGCCATTCCTCTCTCTCTCTCTCACTCTCTAAGGGAGAATAGCAAGTATAAAAATAAGTGTTAAAAACTTGTTAGCCTCAGCTCACATGGAACATTCTCCAGGATAGACCATATACTAAGCCATACAATAAACCTCAATAAATTTAAAATAATTAAAATCATACAAGTATGTTTTCAGATTACATTGGAATTAAATTAGAAACCATCAGCAAACACGTGAGGACGGGGAAAAACTGGATCACTCACACATTGGTGGTGTGAATATAAAATGGTGTAGCCACTCTGGAAAATTTTGTGGCAATTCCTTTTAAAACTAAATATGCAATTATCATATGGTCCAACAATTGTACTGTTAGGCATTTATCCCACAGAAATGAAAACTTAAACATTTACACAAAACCCGCACATGAATATTCATAGAAGCTTTATTTGTAATAGCCCCAAACTGTAATCAGGCCAGAGTGCTTCAAAAGGTGAATGGCTAAACAAACTGTGGTGCATCCATACTATGGAATATTACTCAATAATAAAAAGAAACAAACTACTGATAACATGCAACTTGCAACTTGGGCAAACCTCCAGGGGAATTATACTGAGTGAATAAAGCCAATTCTACAGGTTTCATAATGTATGATTTCATTTATATAACATTTTGAAATGAAAACATTTTAGAAATAGAGGACAGATTAGTGGATGCCAGAGGTTATGGTTAGGGATGATGTGGGCAGGGGAGGGGGAGGAAAGTAGGTATGGATATAAACGGGGAGCACGAGGGGTCTTTGTTATGTTGGAAATGTTCAGTATCTTCTCTGCAGTAGTGGACATGCAAACCTACACAGGTGATAAATGGTATAGAACACACACACACACACACACACACACACACACACACACACACACACGAGTACCAGTAAAACTGGGGCAATCTAAGTAAGATAGAGTGAATTAATGTCAATATCCTGTTTGTGATGTTATACTATAGTTTTGTCGCGTCCTGCACGACAAGAGCTGTGGGAAGCGAGAAGGGCAGTGCAGGGTTAAGAAAGACAGCAGCCAAGAATAGAGTGCAAGCGGGGCCAAGGGACTCTATCCTCAAGGACTGACCCCCAAATTGAGCCAACACATAGCTTTTATTGGTTAACAGATGAGGAAGAAAAGCTTGTTAATCTCAAGATCTGTGAATTATGTGCCTGCTGGCTGTCTCTCCGAAAGTCCCCATTGTGCCTACATGTGCTCCGCACATACTGTGCCTTCACACACACGCATAACTCCAGGGAATCCATTAAAGGGGAGGGACCGATATTATTCCATCAGGTCTCAGTTTGCTGAGACACCCCCTCAAAGGAGCTTTCCCGATATCTCCCCATCAGGCCTCAGTTTGCTGAAGCACTCCCTTGTGAAATCCTGGGTAGAGCTCAGGGGAACAAATGGTTTGGCAGCTGTAAGGCAACATAGTTTTACAGAATGTTGCCATTTGGGGAACTTGGGCAAAGCAACAAGGAGTCTCTCCATATTAAGTCTTATAACTACCTGCATATGAATCTACAATTACCTCTATAAAATTTTCAGTTAACAAAAAACTGACATAAAAACAACTAAATATTAAAACAGCAGTATATACATGTTATATATATTACATATATAGTTAAATAAAGTTTGGTAAACACCCTGGGACAAACGATGAATTTATCCCCAGAACATACAATTTACAAAAGATAAATCAGATAACTATATTAAAAATTCCCTTTTAGGAAAGCAGGGAAGGGGAAACCTGATGTATTATTGGTCCCTTCCCAGAGTATAAACTTTGTCCCGCTAGACAGGAATAGCCTGCGACCCTAATGGGCATCGGCTTGTTGACATCTTTCCATGGCAGTGGAATCGGGTTCTTGGTCAGCCAATCTGTCTACTCCAGATTCTGCCTGCTGGTACGATTGTTCTGGGGAATCAGCCAAGACCCCACACCTTATGTAGCACACCTTGACCTTCTTTTACTCTAACCCTAAAACACTTTGCTTTCCTGTAATTGTCAGAAATTGTCAGAAGACTATGTTTCATTTTTCACTGGGTATTGGAAAGGGACAGTATGTAGATTTGTGTGTGTGTGTGAGAGAGAGAGAGAGAGAGAGAGAGAGAGAGAGAGAGAGAGAAACTGGTCTCATCTAACAGACTTTGGTTGTGTAAGCTTATAAATCCTTAAGAGGAGCTTTGTTTGCCTGGCATATTTTGAGAGGGTACTGGCATTTAAATGAAATTAACTCCCCGAGCTTGACTCAGCCCACTTGAGGCCTTTGTGTGCAGAAGTGCTTCATAGAGGAGATTCCTCATCAAGTCAGTGTGTCTCATATTCACGCATGTTCCAGAAGATGATATAAAGGTCTGGCCACACTACTTAGAGTGAAAGGCCTTCCTCTGGTCCAGTGAATTCAGGACTTCTAGTGTAGGTTTTTTTTCTCGTTTGTTTGTTTTTAGGCTCCTGATCTTTGTGAGATTTTCCTGAATGTCTTGAAGAATTTGAGACAAAATTTCCCGGTGCCCAAATTATTGTGACATTGGGATCATGTATAGTCTCTGAATCTGAGGGGAGGAAGCAAAGTGAAATTTGTGATACTGTATGTGAGAGGGCTGAGCTTGCACACAGTAGGTGCTCAGGGGATGTCACTTCCCAACTTTCCCATGGCTCATCTTCCTCCCCATTGAAGATATGCCTCGGAGAGAAGCTCTGGTAACAGCTCCCAGGGAAGAGAGTGTGCCATTCCTCATGAGGCCTGGGAAATGGGGCTACCCCCTTCTCCCTACCATCTGCTGATGCTGATGTAGGAATTGCAGAGTTGGGGACATTTTAGGGATGTACACGGTTGAAGGAAAATGAGAGAACCTCAACTGAAGTGATGATGTAGGAGCTGGAGTAGTAGCTGACTTGAAGAGCACGTACAGCTCAGAGCAGAGAGAGTAATGGTGCGATTTGCCTAACGCAGATGGCAGGCAAAGCTAACATGAGTCTGTGGCAGGTCACTGAGTTTCTGAGCACGTAATGCAGGACATTGGGATAATTCCATTGGCTCTAAGGAGTGCAGACTTGGCCTGGGGTCTAGATAGAAAAGAAACCTTCTTCTCAGAAAGTCTGAGCAAGAGACTGCATGGCCTTGTCTTGGGCCTGGTGAAAGAACTGGGGCAAAGAAGTCTTGAAACGAAAAAAATGCAAACGGTCATCTTGCTTTGGTAATTTTAAAAGTTCCACGAATGTAAAAATCATATAGGGCACTTATTAAAAATTTAGATTCCAGGATCCAGCTGCAGAGATTCTGATTCAGTAGGTAACGGCAGGCTGAGGAAATACACGTTTTAAAAGGTGATTCTTTTATAAGTGGTCCATGTGCCATACTTGGAAAAGCATTGCCTTAGGTGATAGGAGTTTATGGTAGGGAAGAAGGAGGAAGTCCTGGAATCTAACTGGGGATCTGTGCAGGTCTTTGACTGCAAGCCTCACCTGCCTGGGCTCCCCTCATCCTTCAGACCTCACGGAGAATGGAAACAGTGGCTCATCATTCCTCAGGATCCAGAAGCAGTAATTTGATCTCTCCAAACTAGAAATTCTTCCTGACTTGCTTGATTATTTGGACATTGGCCTTCCTCAAATGGCTTCTAACTTGACCTGCTCAAGGGTCTCCTGTTGGCTTTTCCTTGGGATTCTGTCCCTTTCTGGCATCTTTAGGGCTGTGAATGAATCAGTGGGGGTGAGGGAGGGATCATGTAGAAGTGCTGATGGAAGAAAAGCTCTCAGGCTTAAGTTATTTTATCTTGCAAATGGTAGTAGTGGGAAATTACCCAACAAAAGTAATAGTGAAGGGGCGGCTGGATGTCTCAGTTGGTTAGAGTGTGGGCTCTGAACAGCAGGATTGCCAGTTCGATTCCCACATGGGCCAGTGAGCTGCACCCTCCACAACTAGATTGAAGATAACAAGCTGCCGCTGAGCTTCTGGAGGGGTGGCGGACAGTTCAGTTGGTTAGAGCGTAAGCTCTCAATAAGGTTGCCCGTTCAATTCCCACATGGGATGGTGGGCTGCACCCCCTGCAACTAAAGATTGAAAATGGTGACTGGACTTGGAGCTGAGCTGCGCCTTCCAAAACTAGATTGAAGGACAACACTTGGAGCTGATAGGCCCTGGAGAATCACACTGTTCTCCAATGTTCACCAATTTAAAAAAAAGTAATAGTGGAAATTAGGGGTTTGAGAGTGGGGGAACCTTCTACTCAGAGGTGGTGGGTAAACACCTGGGGGCAGCTCTTCTATCACTGACCCTCTCTGCCCAAGTGTTCTCCCATCTCCCATAAACACAACCCCAGGAGATCACTAGGGATGATGTGTGTCCTCTGACCTCTTCTGAGGAATGGACTCATGGTCCCTAAGATCATGACTTTGTATCAACACTTGTGCTTTCTCTAGAGAAACAGCGAGAGAGATTGGTAGGGCTGCTGCTGGTGAGTCAATAATTTTTTCCTGGAGTAGAGGTTGCACTCCAGGGATGGGAGCATCTGGGGATAGAGGTGAAACTAGGGTGGGACAGGAGGAAGGAAATTGGTCCTATCAGTTTTTAGTCATTCAATTAGCGAGTAATCTTTGGTAGTTCTTTTGTGTGCAGAAAGTACTATGGAAAGTACAAGAAAAGGGAAGAAAGTATTTTCCTTTGAGCTTGGGGAGCCAAGAGTAGTACCCAGGGGAGGAAAATATCTAATGAATAATACAATACTATATTTAAGAGAGTTCTAAAAGTCATGGTGCAGAAAGTACAAAGGACTTCAGGAAGGGGAAACTAGTCAACTAGAGTGATTTGGAAAGGCTCATGGATGAAATGTGTCACAAGCTGGGCTGTTCAGGATGAGTCCAGTAGGAGGAAATTCCAGAAAGGGGAGATAACGGACAAAGGCATGGAGATGGGAGGAGAGTTTGACATGTGTAACCGGGGAGGGGACATCTAGACTATCTACCAGATGCCTTGCCTGGAGAATGGGGGGAAAGATAAATGGATAGTAAGGGGATAGTTTATGAATGGCTTAAAAGTATGCAGAGTGGTTTGGACTTGATGTGTTGGGCCAGGATGGCAAACACTCAATGCTCCTGCCTCCTGCTTCCGCGTCTCTCATACCCATGGCCCCATTGCCCATCAGTCATGACACTGTCTTCTCCTGAGTCTATTGTGGCCTCAGGCTCCTTCTTAACACAATACCCACGTAGTCACCACCAGTTAAAGAGATGAAACCTACTTGCCAACCTCAAGGGAGGCTGTGGAAGGATTTTAGAGTCTTGAGCAAGTAAAGGATTCATACAGTATCCTGTGCAATCTAGAGCTGGAAACTGGGGTGGGAGCGGGACTTTGCAGCCTAAGTGCCCCTTCTGCAGCTTCCTGAAGTACACACTAATCAAGTGAGAAATCACCAGGCATCTGTGGTTTCAACTTTGGATAAAGTTGAGGTCTTTGGTAGATTAAAAATATATTTTGAAATAAATGTTTTTTACTAAGAATGCATAAATTGCTTTCATTTCTTACATGTGACTCCAAAACTCATTCTAGTCTTAATAATGGTCCAAAAATGGGTATGAGTTT
This sequence comes from Rhinolophus sinicus, assembly GCF_036562045.2. Classification (NCBI taxonomy): domain Eukaryota; kingdom Metazoa; phylum Chordata; class Mammalia; order Chiroptera; family Rhinolophidae; genus Rhinolophus; species Rhinolophus sinicus. The sequence continues at coordinate 51,380,551 of NC_133758.1, forward strand.
CTTTAAAATTATACAAGCCAAATAAGAGAACTTGAGATGCTAGATAATTAAAATCCAACTTATTCCAAATACTAAAAGCACAAAAGACAATGAACATCAAAAGCCACTAAAAGGTCTGGAAATATCATGGGCAGTGTTAAAATGCACACAGCATTTTCTTTACGTGAGATGAAGAGGCGGAGTAGAGGGTGCACTATTAAAATCTTTGTTCTGTGCTCTGAGCTGCACCGTCAGTGTTCCTACCTTCTCCCAATGCTGTGTTTGTGGCTGAGCCTGCATCCGCTCACCAGTGTCCAGCCAGAGGCTAGGAACTGAAGACTGAGCTCCCAAAGAGCCAAGCAAGAGCATCTGGAATCTCTCTCTCTTTCTCAGTCCTGAAGTATTCTTAATGAAGACTCTGTAAAACATTTATATGTATTTTAAAGAATAACAGGAATTTTAAAGAACAAGATGAACAGCTATGTAACTGAGTGAGCCTCCCTCCCTAGTTGTGTCCCCTTCTTTCTATCCAGAATTAACCACTATTTTGACTTGTGACAATCATTTTGTTTTCTGTATACTTTACTATTCATGTTTGTATTCCTAAGTGATAGATTTAGGTTTGCCTGTTTTTGAAGTTTATATAAATGGAATAACCCTGTATATATTCTATGATGACTTGTCTCTTGCATTCCACATGCCTGGGAGGTTCATCATAATGAATGTTAGCTGTAGTTGGTACATTTTCATGGCTGTATACTGTTCTGTTTTATGAGTGCAGCATAGTTTATCTATCCATCTTACTGTTGATGGATATTTGAGTTATTTCTGGTTTGGTGTAATTATGAACGTTGCTTCTTGAACATTCTCATGCATCTCATAGTGCCATGTGTAAGCATTTCTGAGTCACAGGGTATTCACATGCTCAGTTTTACTAGGTAATGCCAGTGTTTTCCAAGTGGATACCAGTGCTGCATGAGGCTTCCTGTTTCACCAAGTCTTGTACTGTAAGATGTTAGGGTGTGGAGTGATAGCTGATAGTCATTTCAGTTTGCAATTTCCCAGTTACCAGTGAAGTTGGCATCTTTTTTATATATTTATTGGCCATTCAAGCAAGTTTCCTCTTATATGAAGAGTCTGTTCAAGTCTTTGCCACTTTTTCTACTGAGTTTGTCTTGTTTATTCATAGGATTTATATATATATTTGATGCTATTCCTTTATCATATGTATGTGTTGAAATATCTTCTTCAAATTTACGTCTCATCTTTTCACTTTCTTTGTATTGTCTTTTCATTACCCACAGTCCTTACTTTCTATGTAATAGAATTTGTTAATTTTTTCCTTTATTCAGTTCTTGGGGTGGAGGAGAGGGGAGAAGGATGAGTCTTATTTAAGAAATCTTCCCACACCCTCAAGGTAATAAAGATATTTCCCTATCTTGATAATCTTTAAAAACTTGACAGTTTCATTTTTCCTATCTGTCTTTAAATCACTTGGAATTGATTATTATATATGCTGACTAATTTTTCCTATGTAGATATCCATTTGTCTCAGCAGTGTTGGCTACAAAGTGCATTCTTTTCCCAACGATGTTCCATACCATCTCAGTCATGTACCCTGTGTCACATGTGCACAGGCCTATTTCTAGGACTCTGTTCTGTTCCATTGGCCTACGTATCCATCCTTAATACCAATACTACCCTGAATCAATGATTACAACTTTACCATAAGTCTTGATTAATGGCCTGGACTTACGATATGGACTGGAATCTCTTTAACCAGTATTTGTTGGCCCCAGAGAAGATTCATGAGGACGTATGGTGTGGAGGTGGATGTGTGTGCTGCGGCCGGTAGAGATTAGGGGAGTGTCAGGCCGGTATCTACATGTGGTGAAGCTGTGTGGTGGGTGTTTATTTTTATGACTCATTTAAAAAAAATATTTAAATAAACTTATTTTAGAATAGTTTTATATTTACAGAAAAGTTGCAAGAATAGTACAGAGAGTTCCCATATACCCCACACCCAGGTTCCCCTATGTTAACATCCTATATTACTGTGGTACCTTTGTCACAATTAAGGAGACAATATCGATACTTTATTAGTAAGTAAAGTTCATACTTTACTCAGATTTCATTAGTCCTCCTCCCCTTTTTTGTTCTAGGATCCCATCTAGAATATCATATTGTATGTTGTTGTCATGTCTATTTAGGCTCCTCTGGGCTGTGGCAGTTTCTCAGACTTCCTTTGTGTTTGATGACCTTCACAGTTTTAAGGAGTACAAGTCAGATACTTTGGGGAGTATCTCTCAGTTAAGGTTTGTCTGATGTGTTTCTCGTGACTAGACTGGGGCTATGCATTTTTGGGAGGAAGACCACAGAGATAAAGTGCTATTTTTATTACTTTATCGTATTTATATTTAAATGTATCAAAGATTGACTTTGATCACCTGGTTGAGGTAACTGTAAAGTTACCCCCTCACTCTCTTTCCTTATTGTAGTCCTTGGAAGGAAGTCTCTATGCACAGCTCCACCTCCTTCAGGGAGAAGTATCTACGTAAATTATTTGGAATTTTGCAGGTGAATTTGTCTCCTTTCTTCCCTTAATTTATTTATTCAATCGTTTGTTTATATCAGTATGGACTCATGGATATTTATTTTATACTTTGGGTTATAATGCAATACTGTGTTATTTAATTTGTTCCTCAAATTATTCCAGTTTTGGGATCTCTTTCTGTTGGTTCCTGTGTCCCTATAACATATTCCTATCATTTTGGTTTTTGAGCACTTCCTTACTGTTTGGTACAACAATATGTTGCAGGCTCATCTTATATATTTTAAGCTGCAGCCCTAGAATCAGCCATGTCTCCAACTAGCCCTTTCACTGGAGAATGGCATTTAGAAACCCAAGATCTGGGCTGGGTGTGCTTGTTGCTGCTGGGGTGTCATTGGGTCTAGGTCCTTTCAGTAAACAGGTGAAAAATATATTTATGTGTGCTAACTCGAGCATACACACATATATGTAATTATTTCTTTATCTATGCATCTGTAGGTAGATTAAGATAAGCATAAGTTAATATTGATGCCTCTGACTCTAATCAAGAAGCACGTGGCTCATTCTAACTTTCAATAGTGTGTGGGGGGGATGTTTTAAAAAGTCATCAACTAATGTATGACTGAGCTAAGTGGTAAGCTTTTTGTTTGTCTGTTTGTTTTAAACTTTTTTTAAAAAAAGATTTTATTGGGGAAGGGGAACAGGACTTTATTGGGGAACAGTTTGTACTTCTAGGACTTTTTCCAAATCAAGTTGTTGTCCTTTCAATCTTAGTTGTGGAGGGTGCCGTTCAGCTTCAAGTTGTTGTCCTTTCAGTCTTAGTTGTGGAGGGCGCAGCTCAGCTCCAGGTCCAGTTGCCATTGCTAGTTGCAGGGGGCGCAGCCCACCATTCCTTCCAGGAGTCCAACTGGGAACCTTGTGGTTGAGAGGACGCACTCCAACCAACTGAGCCATCCGGGAGCTCAGCGGCAGCTCAGCTCAAGGTGCCGTGTTCAATCTTAGTTGCGGGGGCGGAGCCCATCATCCCTTGCGGGAGTCGAGGAATCGAATCGTCAACCTTTTGGTTGATAGCCCACTGGCCCATGTGGAATGGAACCTGCCCTTCGGCGTTAGGAGCACGGAGCTCCAACCGCCTGAGTCACGGGGCGTGGTAAGCTTCTGTGTTCCTGGAAATTTTCTTATAAGATACAATAATCTTTTCCCTTTCACTTTACATGACACCCAAAATTTCAGAATTTCAAAATGTTAATTTCTGTTAAGGATTACAACTATCTCAGTGATTATTTCCAAATGCCACAATATTTACTTATATTTATGTACTGTTGACGTAGGTAATCAACTGAAAGCAAGTTAATCATCATCAATCATTATCCTCATTGCCAACCTGAATTGAATGCTTCCTATGTGCCAGATACTATTATAAGTAGTGTATGTTAACCTTCACCATCCTGTGAAAAAGTTACAATCATTCTATCTTATTGATAAGGAAACTGAGGCACAGAGGTTAAGGAGCTTGTCCTAGGTCCTGTAGCTAAGAGGGTGTAGGTCCCAGCTTTAAACCCAGATATTCTGTCCCAGACCTGCTGTCCTTGACCATCATGCTATATTGCCTCTGGTAAGAAGTGCGAAAAGGATCCATGAGGGAGAGAATTTCTGAATGACCAGGGCAAAATGGAAGCTGATTTGATTCTACTCAGAGGATTTGGAGCTAATGATGCTTTCCAGTGGTTCTCTCTGGCCTCTTCAGGACTAGCCTAAATTTCTGTCTGAAAAGGGGGTGTTAAGAGGCAAAAGACTGGCCAGGTCCCCCTAGAGAACCTATGTTTTCTGTACAGTCCTCATTAGATTCAAATTCTGACATTTTTCATGCGAAACAATCCATTTAAGTCTGTGGCGAGAACCTGACACTGCTTGTTAGAACTTGACACTAGGAATTTGGCTGCAGGTGAAAAGCAGTTATGGACACACATTAATAAGCAGGCAAGGCCCCATGGGAGCAGAAATTCTTCCCAGGGTACACATGTCAAGTGCCTTAACTGTAAGTGCTTAGGTCATTGTAAAGTATTATTGTCCAATCAGATATTAATTGCAAAGGTGGTAATTATTCATTAAAAAAAAGTTCATTTTAATTTTAGTTCCACCTCACAGGCAAACCAGTCTGAGTATCTAAAAGAACTAGCATTTTAAACAGAGATTTTGCTGCTTTAATTATTGCTAAAATGGTTGCCTCATCTGTGTGTTACACAAATATCTTGGATAGTTAGAGAAAATATGAGCTAATGGGGGCACAACAAGCCCTGATTATTCATTTCAGTGGCTGCTTAAGGGAGTAGGGAAGACAGAGTGCTTCATGGCACACCTCAGCCTTTGCAAACAGCCTGCAGCCTTCCTTTGCTGGATTTTGATGGAATGTTGTGAATGATTTCCATTGCTTTTGGCTAGAATACCTTAAACATGTGGGATGGTTTTGACAAAAAATAATTCCACCAGACATTTAACAGCCGTCTCCTTCTCACTGTTGGCTTGCTACTTACTCACTGATCATTTGATTGGTTGTTTAAGCTTGACCTTGGAAGGGGGCTATGGCTAGAGCAGAGAGTAAAAATATAGAGTAAACATTTCATGTTAACTGTTACATTCCAGGAGCTTGGGAGAGTATAAAATGCTTCGTTATTGTTGTATGATGTTTTGGAAATATAATATACCTGCTAGAACCTACCTGAACCACTAGAAGATTTCTTCTGGGAAGAGTTCATGAGGCCACTATTCTTATATTTTATGACTTGTAAAATGGTGCCTGAGAAGTGTAGAGTTATGCATTGCTTAACTATGGAGGTATGTTCTGACAAATGTGTTGATAGGCAATTTTGTCCCTGTGTGAACATCGTGGAGGGATCGCCTAGACCTGATATGGCCTACTACTCACCTAGGCTCTGTGGTACAGCCTATTGCTTCTAGACTACAAGCCTGTATAGCATGTTACTGTACTGAATACTGTAGGCAATTGTAACACAATGGTAAGTATTTGTGTATGTAAACATAGAAAAGTTACAGTAAAAATATGGTATAAAAGATTAAAAAATGGTATAACTCTATTGGGCACTTACCATGAATGAAGTTGCTCTGGTGAGTGAGTGAGTGAATGTGGAGGCCCAGGACATTACTGTGCACTTCTAGAGACTTTATAAACGCTATATTGAGGCTACACTAAATTTATTTAAAAACGTTTTTCTTTCTTGAATAATAAATTAATCTTAGGTTACTGTAACTTTATTACTTTATAAACTTAAAAAAAAGTTTAAACTTTTTAATTCTTTTGTAATAACACTTTGGTTAAAATACCAACATATTATATAGCTATACAAACATTTTCTTTCTGTATATTCCTATTCTGTTAGCTTTTTTATTTTTTAAATTATTCATTGATTTTTGTTTCATTAAAAAAATTTTTTTTGTTAAGAACTAAGACACACACACACACATCGGCCTACACAGGGTCAAGATCACCTCCACATCTTGACCCACTGGAAGGTCTTCAGGGGCAATGACACGGCAAGGAGCTGCCATCTCAGATAATACCAGTGCTTTCTGGAATATCCCCTGAGGATATTACCTGGAATATTACCTGAGGAGGTGTCACTCTTTTTAGAAATACGTCCATGGTGGTTTGTCTGGCTTGTTTCTTTTTTCTGTCATAGATTTACCTGTAAGCAGATAATGCACCATGAACATTCCTCTCTATTAATGAAAACCTTTCCATGTTGGGGGTCCATGTTTTCAACTTTTTAAGGAGCTTATTGAGGTCTGCAAAGACTTCTGCTAAGCCTTTCACTGTGAATTTTCTTGGGGATTTTATTCTTTTTCTTCTCCTGCAGTTTCCTTTGCTCTTGCCTCTTCTTCAGCTATGCATTCCTGTGCCAGTTCCAACAACTCCTCAGTCTGTTCCCCAGGAGCCACCTCCAGGAGTTCCTCCATGTCACCATCATCCACACCCAGGTTAAAGCGGTTCGCCATCTCATCCACAGCCTTGTTGGTTTTTGCACTGATGTTACAACAGTTGTGACATCACTAGGTGATAGGAAATTTTCAGCTCCATTGTAATCTTATGGGACGACCATATATGTAATCTTATGGGACGACCATATATGTTGTCCATTGTTGACTGAACCGTTGTTATATAGAACATGACTGTATATTTCATTATGTCCTAGGTATAGTCAGTCATCTTTATACATATCTCCAAACTCTATTCAGATTATGAATAGACAGATAAAATGCCAAGCTCAATATTTTACAGACCATCCCCTAAAAGAGTTATTCTCAAGCTATAGAATGAAGCTGTTGGGAAGTTGCTAAAATGTGTATTTCTGGGGCTTGCCCAATAGATATTCTGGTTCAGTAGGTCTAGAGCAAGGGTGTCCAAACTTTTTTCAACGTTTTTTACCAAGGGCCATATGCGGTAAAATACACAAACAGCCGGGCCACTCACTCGAGGTGAAGTACATATTGCCTCACCTGGTTTATTTAAGTAAACTAAATATATTTTTGGAATTTGCTGCGGGCTAATTAAAAATGGATTGCGGTCCGCAGTTGGCCCGTGGGCCGCAGTTTGAACACCCCTGGTCTAGAGCACAGGGACCTTCATTTTTAACAAGCTGCAAATAATCACTGGGATAGATGTCTGTAGAACATACCTGAGAATGATGTCCTAAAAGATTCATGGGTGTCCTCCGAAAATGTCTGGAGAAGGCTTAGTAATAATTGTTATGTGTCAGAGAGGAGTGCAGGAATCTTGGATGATTGTCCTCATTTTGTCTCTTTGTTTTTAGCATCAAAGTTTTTCGTTTTTTTAACTTATGTTTTTAATTTTCTGGGAAAATGAGGGCTTTTGTGCATCTATCCTAAGACACCTGACAACTTCTTACATGTGGTTGTTCTGCAGGTTGTTAACCATGACCTGTTTGGAATCACACGGTTATCCTACTAGCATTATACGAGCATTCTTCTCTCTCCACATTCCAAGACTGCAGATATTAAACCTTTTCATCTTGGCCAATCTGACACATGAAAAATGTGATCCTCATTTTCATGTGAATTTCTTAATTGCAGGCAGGATTAGGAAAACCAAGATTTTCTACTGAATAACTATTTTTCACCTATATACAAATAATAAACAATTTAAAAATCAAGTAGATGTTAAAACCCTCTTTATAATAGCAATACAAATTTAAATTCCTAGTATTCAACTTTTTTTGATGTATGTATCATTTAAAAATTTTTGATTTAAAATCCAAGGAATGAATTTAGCAAGAAATGAGCAAGACATATGTAGATAAAAATTTATAACTCTATGCTAGGTCGTAAAAGAAGACTTAAATAAATGAAAATGTGTACTTATTCCTTGGATATGAAAATTCAGTACTGTAAAAATGTTAGTTTGCTCTAAATTAAACCATGAATTCAATGAGATTCCAGTCAAATTACCAAAATAACATTTTAAAGGGGGTTCTACAAAATGATCCTAAAATTCATCTAGAAAAACAAAACAGGCAAAAATAGCTTGTATTGGAGGGACTAATAACAGCAGATATAGAAACATATTTTAATGATTTAGTAATAAAACAATATAGCATTGTCACAGAACTAGACAGAAAATCAATGAACAAAGTAGAGAATCAAGAAATAGGGTGAAATATATAGGCAGATTTAGTATATGATAACGGTGATCCTTAAAATAGTGTATAAAAGGAATAATTCAATAAATCATTTCGGGGTAATTAGCTAGTTATAGGGAAAAATAGATTCAAAATGAAACAAGGACTTAAATATAAAATAAATCTATAGAAGTTAGAGAAAGCAGGTGAATTTAAAAAATAATCTTGGAATTGCAATGAATTGTTTAATCATGATACAAAACTCAGAAGCCAAAGAGGAAAATGATCAATAAGTTTGACTATGTAAAAACTTTTGTGTGGCAAAAATGCCACAAACAAGGTCTAAATCAAATGATAAGCTGAAAGAAATGTGGAAAATATATTAGAAAGGGCTAGATTCTTTAATATGCAAAGAGCACTTGCAAATAAATATGAATAAATCCAAACAAACCAAGTAAAGTGGCAGAGAACATGCACAAGAATTTCAGAGAACAAGAAGTATTCATGGTTAATGAAAAATTGCTCACTAGTACTTTTAAATAAAAGTACTTAGAATTAATGTCAGGTTTTTCTGATGGAGAAAGGACTTTAAAATATGATGTAATTTTACTTTTGGGGTAATTTATAGAAAATAATATATTTAACAAGTTGGCTGATACAGTTTGTGTTCCCTAATTCTTCCATGGAATAGTAATGACTGGACTGGGAGCCTTCCTGGGCCATGGGTTGAGTCAGATAAACTTATAAAAGGTCTTTAGACTGTGAAGTAAGTTGAGTATCCTATTTACTTGTTTCCTCCATTTGTATCATTTCCTCAATTATTTTGTCATTTTGTAAGAAAATGGTGCCATGACATCACCCTTGCTTGTACAGCTTTATAAAGATCTATTAAACAGATACTGATATAGCACTTAGTATGTGCCAGGCATTGGTTTGAGTACTTTATAAAATCAACTTACCTAACATTTAAAATTGTTGTAAAGCACTTAACCTCATCTAGTAGAATGAGTAGAATAAGCCCTGAGAGAAGTGGACGTTAAGGTGGCTGTCTGTTAAAGGAGGAAATACTTTTACTTCTGGGAGCAGCACACTTGAACTGCCTTTCTCACATCAGCTACTTACTAGGCCATCTGTGAAAGATTCTCAACTAAGACCCATGGCCAAAACAAATTGTTCAGCACAGGTCAGTGGAAGTCATTTGTTTCCACTGACTTTCAGAAGGAGCCTATGGAACCGAACCTTCCCAGTGAACCCCTAGCGGGGATAAAGCATTATTCTACCTTAGCCTGCTGGTTTAATTCCTCTTCTTAACAGGAGGGGCTTCAGGAACTCTTCTTGGCGTACCTGTCCTCTTTTCTCCTTGCCCTCAGTGGAGAAGAATCATGGAGAAAATTAAATAGCCCTGGAATTAGAATGACTCAGCTGCCATGTTGCCAGGTTCCACCAATGAACAACAAAACAAGGACACTTGTTAGTCAGCACAGCCTGTTGAAAAATCTGGGGCCCATAGGAATGTTGTTTCCTGACCCTCCCTCCCCTGCTGAGAGCCTCTGAGTGCTGTGGCCAGCTCAGGCTGTGTGTCCTAGACACACAACAGGCTGATATGTGGACCACGCTGAAATACAAGCTGATTAACACGAGAGCCTGGGTCTATCAGGAGACTCCCCCTTTCGTGTTGTGTGTACCCTTAAGCTTCCCTCCTCGCTCATTTAGAAGGGTGGGAGAGTCTCTGCCTCTGGTACCTTTCCAGATGACATTCTCAACACCCCCTACACTTCCCCTTAAGATCTCACAGTGGTTCCCCTACCTGAGTCCTCCTTTCTGCTGAAGGCAGCTTGGGATGATTCTTGTCATCCAGTCATTCAACAGACATTAATTGATTGCCTCCTCGGTGCCAGGCACTGTTATGATCCTGGCACACTAAAACAAAAACCACGGTCCTGATCAAGAAATCCACAGCCTATTCTGGGAGCCACACAGCTTCACAAGGATGATAGTATTAGGCTAAAATATGCACCAGTGTAAGGGCAGTGGGGGAAGAGCATCTACCCTGGAGAGAGGGCATGCTAGACTGAGCTCTCCGGGAGGTGATGGTGGAACATCTCGAAGTGAACAGGGAGGAGTGGACTAACGGAAGAGCAGGTGCATGACCCAGAAGCAGACATGAGCACAAGTTCCCAAATGGCCCACTTGGAATGGCTGTAGCTTTGGACATGAATGAGGGAGGAATGAGACAGGAAGCCTTGTCCTGCTAAAGTTTGGGTTTTATCCTGAGGCAACCAGAAGACACTGAAGAATTCTATTCACGTGAGTACTTGATAGATTTGCAGTTTTGAAAGATCCCCGTGGTGGGCATGTGGATAGTGGACAGCAGGAGGCTGGAAGACCAGTTAGAGGCATGTTTAATTTTTGTTTTGGGGAAGCAGCCGAAGTCATGCTCAGAAACTGAGTTGTTTTTGCCCGCACTTTATTTAGCACAGGTTCACTGAGGGAATTATAATTATTTCATAGGCCAACAGCATACAGGATATCTCTTAATAAGCCAAATAAAGAAATAACATGCTCCAAACAAATGACAGATTAATCACACTATTGTTCCAGGCAAAGGGAGATGAAGGAATAAAGTCCAAATTTAATGTTACCTTCTTTTTTTATATTTATTATTATTATTATTAGTTTTAGGTGCACAAAACAAAGTAATAGTTAGATGTTTATCATTTATATCCCTCACACTATGTCAACCCCCACCCCCTATCCACTATCCCTCTGACATCTCACACAGCCAATACATTTCCACTGTCTCTATTCCTAATGCTGTTCTCCGCTTCTTGTAAATATATACATACATATATATACATACACACACACACACACACACACACACACAAACTTGTGGTTGACATTCATTATTGTTCAGCTTCAGCTTCAGGTGTACAGTGCAGTGATCAGGCATCTACATCTTCCCTGAGGTGGTCTCCCTAATGAGACAAGAGTCCATCAGATGCCCTACAAAATCTTTACAACATTATTGATTACATTCCCCAAATTAACTTTCATGACCCCGTAGCAATCTTGTGGTTACTGACTGTTTCTAAACCCCTCACCTTCCCCCTTATCCCCACCCCCCCATCTAGCAACCCTCACTTTTTCCTGTCTCCAGAACTGTTTCTGATTAGTTCATTCACTTATTCTTTTCTTTAGATTCCACATACAAGTGAGATCATATGGTGTTTGTCTTTGTTTGACTTATTTCACTTAACATAATGTTCTCTAGATCCATCCATGTTGTTGCAAATGATAAGAGTTCTTTCTTCTTTATGGCTGCGTAATACTCCATTGTATAAATGTACCACAGTTTCTTAATCCAGTCGTCTACCGATGGGAATTTCGGTTGTTTCCATGTCTTGGCTATTGTGTATAGTGCTGCAGTAAACATAGGAGTGCATACATTTTTTTGAATTAGAGTTTTGGATTTCTCCGGATAGATACCTAGGAGTGGAATTGCTGGATCATAAGGTAGTTCCATTTTCAGATTTTTGAGATACCTCCATACTGTTTTCCATAGTGGCTGCACCAATCTGCAATCCCACCAACAGTGCACAAGGGTTCCCCTTTCTCCACATCCTTGCCAGCACTTGTTGTTTGTTGATTTATTGATGATAGCCATTTTCACTTGGGTGAGATGGTATCTCATTGTGGTTTTTATTTGCATTTCTCTGATGGTTAGTGAGGTTGAGCATTTTTTCATATGTCTGTTTGCCATCTGTATGTCCTTTTTAGAAAAATGTCTCTTCATGTCCTCTGCCCATTTTTCAATTGGGTTGTTTGTTTTTTTGGAGTTGAGTGAGTTTTTTATAAATTTGTGATATTAACCTCTTATTGGATATATCATCGGCAAATATCTTTTCGCATTCAGTAGGATCCCTTTTTCTTTTACTGTTGGTTTCCTTTGCTGTGAAAAAACTTTTTAGTTTGATGTAATCCCACATGTTTATTTTTTCTCTTACTTCCCTCATGTGAGGGGATATATCAGTAAAAATCTGACTCCGGGTAATGTCTGTAAAGTTTCTTCCTATATTTTCTTCTAGGAATTTTATTGTTTCAGATCTTACATTTAAGTCTTTAAGCCATTTTGAATTTATTTTTGTATATGGTGTAAGGAGGTGGTCCAGCTTCATTTTTTTTTTTGCATGTGTCTGTCCAGGTTTCCCAGCACCATTTATTGAATAGACTGTCTTTACCCCACCGTAAATTCTTGCTTCCATTGTCGTAGATTAAATGGCCATATAGGCATGGATTTATTTCTGGGCTCTCTATTCTGTTCCATTGATCTATGTGTCTGTTTTTATGCCAGTACCATGCTGTTTTGATTACTGTAGCCTTGTAGTATAATTTGATGTCAGGTATCGTTATACCTCCCACTTTGTTCTTATTTCTCAAGATTGCTGAGGCTATCCGGGGTCTTTTATGGTTCCATATAAATTTTAGGATTATATGTTCTATTTCTGTGAAAAACGTCATTGGTAGTTTGATAGGAATTGCATTGAATATGTATATTGCCTTAGGCAGTATGGACATTTTAACTATATTAATTCTTCCTATCCATGAACATGGTATGTGTTTCCATCTATTTGTATCTTCTTTCATTTCTTTCTTCAGTGTCTTATAATTTTCTGAGTACAGATCTTTTACTTCTTTGGTTAAATTTATTCCCAGGTATTTTATAGTCTTTGAAGCAATTGTAAATGGGATTGTTTTTTAAATTTCTCCTTCTGATGTTTTATTATTGGTATATACAAATGCAACTGATTTCTGAATATTAATTTTGTATCCTGCTACTTTACTAAATTCATCTATCAGCTCTAATAGTTTCTTGGTGGAGTCTTTAGGGTTCTCTCTATATAGTATCATGTCATCTGCATATAATGACAATTTTACTTCCTCCTTACCAATTGGGATGCCTTTCATTTCTTTTTCTTGTCTGACTGCTGTGGCTAGAACTTCCAGCACTATATTGAATAGAAGTGGAGAAAGTGGGCAACCTTGCCTTGTTCCTGATCTTAGGGGGAATGATTTTAGCTTTTCCCCATTGAGTATGATGTTAGTTGTGGGTTTATCATATATGGCCTTTATTATATTGAGATATGATCCCTCTATTCCCACTTTCTTAAGGGTTTTTATCACAAATGGCTGCTGGATTTTATCAAATTCTTTTTCTGCATCTATTGATATGCTCATGTGATTTTTATTTTTCATTCTGTTAATGTGGTGTATCACATTAATTGATTTGTGGATGTTGAACCACCCTTGCATACCAGGGATGAATCCCACTTGATCATGGTGTATGATCTTTTTAATGTATTGCTGAATTCTGTTCGCCAATATTTTGTTCAGGATTTTTGCATCTATATTCATTAGAGATATCAGCCTGTAGTTTTCTTTTTTTGTGGTGTCTTTGTCTGATTTTGGGATCAGGGTGATCGTGGCCTCATAAAAAGTATTCTGGAGCCTTCTTCCCTCCTTCTGGATTTTTTGGAAGCGCTTGAAGAGAATAGGTAATAATTCTTTTTTGAATGTTTTGTAAAATTCACCTGTAAAGCCATCTGGTCCAGGACTTTTGTTTGTTGGGAGATTTTTGATTACTGATTCAATTTCCCTGGTGGTAATCAGTCTATTCAGGTTTTCTGTTTCTTCTTCAGTTAGCCTTGGAAGGTTGTATGCTTCTAGAAAATTGTCCATTTCTTCCTGGTTGTCAAATATGTTGGCATATAGTTGCTCATAGTAATTTCTTAAAATTTTTTGTATTTCTGTGGTATCTGTTGTCACTTCTCCTCTTTCATTGCTGATTTTTTTAATTTGGGTCCTCTCTCTCTCTCTTTTAATGAGTCTGGCTAAAGGTTTGTCGATTTTGTTTATCTTCTCTAAAAACCAACTCTTGGATTCATTGATCTTTTGTATTGTTTTTCTGGTTTCTATTTCATTCATTTCCGCTCTGATCTTTATTATCTCCTTCCTTGTACTCCCTTTGGGCTTATTTTGCTGTTCTTTTTCCAGATCCCTTAAGTGTGAAGATAAACTGTTGATTAGGGATTTTTCTTGTTTCTTTAGGTAGGCCTGCAATGCTATGAATGTCCTTCTAAGGACTGCTTTCGCTGCATCCCATAGATTTTGGGTCGTCGTGTTTTCATTTTCGTTTGTCTCGAGATATCTTTTGATTTCTTCCTTGATCTCATGGTTGACCCATTCATTATTTGGTAACATGTTTTTCAGCCTCCATGAATTGGTGTGTCTTCCAGTTTTTTTCCTGTAGCTCATTTCTAATTTCATAGCACTGTGGTCAGAGAAGACAATTGGTATGATTTCAATTTTCTTAAATTTATCAAGACTTGTTTTGTGGCTTAACATGTGGTCTGTCTTGGAAAACGTTCCATGTGCGCTTGAGAAGAACGTGTATTCTGCAGCTTTGGGGAGAAATACTCTGAAAATATCAATTAAATCCACGTGGTCCAATGTGTCATTTAAAGCTGTTGTTTCCATATTGATTTTCTGTCTGGAAGACCTGTCCCTTGTTGTCAGAGGTGTGTTGAAGTCCCCTACTATGATAGTGTTACTGTTGATCTCTGTCTTTATGTCAGTCAATATCTGTTTTCTATATTTAGGTGCTCCTATGTTGGGTGCATAGATGTTTAGTAGGGTTATGTCCTCTTGTTGGATCGATCCCTTTATTATTATATAGTGCCCATCTTTATCTTTTAATATGTTCTTCATTTTAAAGTCTATTTTGTCAGATATAAGTATTGTTACACCAGCTTTTTTCTCATTTCCATTTGCATGGAATATCTTACTCCAGCCCTTCACTTTCAGCCTATGTGTGTCTTTTGATCTGAGGTGAGTCTCTTGTATACAGCATATACAAGGGTCTTGCTTTCTTATCCACTCAGCCACCCTATGTCTCTTGATTGGAGCATTTAATCCATTTACATTTGAATTAATTATTGATAGGTACATAGTTATTGCCATTTTTAAATTTGTAGTTAGATTGTTTTCATCTTTCTTCTATTTACAGAAGTCCTTTTAGTATTTCTTACAATGCTGGCTTGGTGTTAATAAATTCCTTTAGCTTATTCTTTTCTGGGAAGCTCTTTATCTCTCCTTCAATTTTAAATGATAGCCTTGCTGGATAAAGCAATCTAGGTTATAGGCCTTTGTTTTCTATCACTTTGAGTATCTCCTGCCACTCCCTCCTTCCTGGCCTACAATGTTTCTGTAGAAAAGTCATTTGATAGTTTTATAGCAGTTCCCTTGTATGTAACCCTCTGCCTTTCTCTTGCTGCTTTTAGGATTCTCTCTTTGTCTTTAACCTTTGCCATTTTAACTATAATATGTCTTGGTGTGGACCTGTTTGGGTTTATCCTGGTTGGAACTCTGCACTTCCTGGTCTTGTATGTCAGTTTTCTTTACCAGGTTAGGGAAGTTTTCAGACATTATTACTTCAAATATGTTTTCAATCCCTTGCTTTCTCTCTTCACCTTCTGGTATTCCTATAATGCGCATGTTGTTACGCTTGATGTTATCTCAGAGGTCTCTTAAACCATCTTCATTGTTTTTATTATTTTTTGTTGTTGTTGTTCCATTTGGGTGATCTCTGCTAACTTGTCTTATAAGTCACTGATCCGATCCTCTGCTTCATCTAACCTGCTGGTAATTCCTTCAAGTGAGTTCTTTATTTCAGTTATTGTATTCTTTAGTTCTCACTCGTTGTTCATTATGATTTCTCTGTCCTTCTTTATGTCGTCACTAAGCTCCTTAAACATTCTTATCATCAGTGTTCTGAACTTTGACTCTGATAGGTTGGTTACCTCTATTTCATTTGGTTCCAATTCTGGAGGTTTCTTCTGTTCTTTTATTTGGGACATGTTTCTTTGTTTCCCCATTCTGGCTGACTCTCTGTGTTTGCTTCAATGTATTAGGTAGGTACCCTAGGGTTCTTAGTTCTTGCTGGGTTATCTTATGTAGTATGTGTCCGTTATATTTGACTTGCACCACTTCCTTCTACTCCTGTGCATGTGCTCCAAAGGTGACTCTTGTGTTGTGTATATTGTCCTGTTAAAGTTGATCTTTAATTGCCTTTAGCTTGTGAGTAGGTGGGATTGACTCCTAGGCTGACTAGTTGTGAGACTTGGCTCTGCCCACAGCAGGATGTTCTGCTGCGTGAGGGTTGACCACTTAAATGAGGTTTGGCCTCTATGGGCTCTTGTGTCTATAGAGAATCCCCTCTGGGTGTGTCACTTGTAGGTCAAACCCGGTAGTACTCTGGTTTGGTCTGGAGTTTGCCTCTGGGTGTGTTGGATCTTGTGCCTCTTAAGCTGGGCCCTGGCGTAGGGCAATTTCAGAACAAAGCCAATCACCAAGCACAACAACAACAATGACAACAAAGAAAAAACCAAATACATTCAAGTGTAAAAACAACCCATAACCCACACTCAACACAGGCTAAGATATCAAAGATATAAAAACAAAACAAAACAAAGCAGTGCCAGTCCTGGCTTAAGCCCACCAAGTAATCTCCAGGTTGTCCTCTGCTATACCAAAGAGTCCACTGCGTATTGTGCAGGCAGAGCCGGTGTCCTGGTGCCCAGAGTGACCTTGGGACTGCAGATTTAGATGAGTGGGGCTGAGGGGTCTGGATGGTAGTTTCTACAAAGTCAGTGCAGTTTCTGCTCTTGCCTGCACATATGCGCACTGAGTAGCACCACCAGCCCTGTGCCCAGTTCTCCTGACTCTTAGGGCACTTCTTCGGTGTGTGTGTGTGTGTGTGTGTGTGTGTGTGTGTGTGTGTGTGTATGTGTGCAGGGCACAAGATTTCTGAGCTGCTGAAAGCTCAGAGCTGCCTCTTCCACCTGCTGCTGACCCCTGGGTTTGTCTCCGCAGTTGTAATTGCCCTGCCCTAGGAAGGCCAGAAAAGGTGGTGGCTGGGGGTGGAGGATTCTCTTCTCTCCCAGCCCAGCAAAAATCACACTCTTCCCAGCTTCTTCCCTGGGTCAGAGCTGCACACAGATCTTCCCAGAAACTGAGCACTATGGCTCCTCTGTAATCTGACACTACTCCTCAGTTCAGGGGCCAGTTTAAATCTCTGAAAGGGCGGAGGTAGGATTGGGAGAGTGGGGGGAGGGGCTCAGGTATGGAGTTTGTGTTCTTTGTCCGACCTAGGGCCCAGCTGGAGGTCTCAGTTGAGTTTACTGCCTCAAATGCTGGATATGCTGCCCCTTCGCCAGGAGAGAGCAGCTTTGGGACGCAGGGAAAGAGCCCACCTCCTGGCTTTTGTGTTCTCTGTTCCATCCTGGGATCCCCTGCGTCTCTGTAGCCACGGATGCTGGCTGCGTCTCCACAGCCGCATATACTGACCGTGTCTCCACAGCCACGGATGCGGCTGCGTCTACACTCCGCTCCTTTTCCTCTTCCCCTGCTGGCCAATTTGCCCACCCTCAAGTAATCCTTGCACGAGTCTCTTAGCTGTTCTGTTCTGCGTGATGAGCAGAGAGTCCCTTGATGGGTTATAGATGTTCCATTTGTGATAAGATCCGGAGGAGAACTCAAAAAGTCCGCCTCGCTGCCGCCATTCCTACCTTTTCTTCTGTGTTACCTTTTTTATATGAGGAGGCACTTGGGAAGAGTCCAGACCAACTGACTAGTTTCCAGATTTCCAGTGCCAATAGCAAAAGTCCTCTGTTGCTAGGGTACGTTGCTAGGGAATGAAGCTGCCAGTGTTGGTAGGTGGGCTGATCTCTTTCCTGGGGCCACTGTGCTATCACCTCACCAAGATAGGAGTGAATGCCCCATCTCAAATAGTCCTCACAAACTCTTGATACTTAGAGTCTAAATGTCCCCTTGCCAGAGTTGCTTCTCCACATGTTCCTATTGATAAGAAGAGGCCCCTCAGCAGCTGGCTGCTGACTGCTTATCAGTGACAACAGATGCAGAATGATGACATCCTGACATGACTTACTTCATTCTTATATCAAAGCAACCTTTTTTTTTTGGTCATAAACACGTGGATTAAAAAAACTTCACTTAAATCATAAACAAGTGGATTTTAAATCATATTACATCAGTACACAACAAGGAAACTGCAGAAATCTGTAAAAAATGAGGAGGGCCTGAACTCAGGTGCAGGCAGGGCTGGTGGAGGGGAGGCTGCCAGGGAGATGAAGCTTCCTTACTTAGAGTTGAGGGGTGAGAGAGGAGAAGATTACGTGGCTGTATGGTTTCTGGCTTGGGAAGTAGCAGGTTTATGGGAGGAGTGGATGATTTGTGGTGAAAGGCAGTTAACAGGGTATGACAAATTACATTTGTGAAGCCCATTTACTCTTCAAGTAGTGATGACCAGCAATCAGCTAGCTCAACAGGGAGATGTGTCTAGATATAGAAGAGAAAAGGTAGCCTCTCTGGCCCTCTGAGCCTGTAACCACATGTCATGTACAAGTGAGTCCATAAAATGCCTTCCTTCACAGCATCCACTGTTAGAGGCAGTCACACCTCCCTGATCCTGACCAGCATTGCTTTCACTCCCCATCACTCAGCTCTTCACTCTGACCCTGACTCTGGTCTCTTATCTGGTCCCTTGAAGGCAGTGTCTCCCTGGTAAGGGGACTGTCGCCTCTCCTGTGGTCTCCAGCTTTCCCCACTTCTCCTGCCCTTTGTGTCTCCCATTGGCTCCAGAGGGAATCCAGCCCCGGCCCTGAATTCCCTCTTCCATCCTGACCACTTGACCTCCCTGTAGCTGGCCAGTTCCCGCTGCTTGAGGTGGGGGTAGAACTTCAGATAGTCAAGAAAGAAACCCTGGGTAAAGCTGACATTTAAGGGTCAGACAGAATATGATCAGCTCCTGAGAGGGTGAAGGAACAGCGGTTGGAGGAGCATAGGGGACTGGGTGAAGGGGGGAGGAGAGAGATTAAACCCAAGTCTACGGTTCCTGGCTAGGTCACAATAACTCTTATGGGTGATTTCTGGGAGTCCTGACTTTCTGTACATAGTTTAGTCTAGAAAGTCTAAAAATAGTCTTTCCCATCAAAATTGACTGTGTGTTTATACCTTGGCAAGTTTCAATGCCTAGGGCACTGCTTACGGCAGGCACTTGATAAATAGTTGTTGAAAAAAATGAACGAAAGTCATTAGATGCCATAGTCTCATGCAATCATCATTACAGAGGCCAGTGATGGCAGCCTTCTAGCCTCACAGGTCTGTACAGCGGGACTTTCTTGCAGTGCAGCCCGAGGACTTCCCAGGTCCCTATTTTACATGTTTGCAAGAGGCCCTGAGGAAGTATATTCCTATCTTTCTAAGGCTCTTTTTTCAGATTGTAGTTGCACCATTCATTCCAACAGCAATTTTCTGATACCAATAGGGTGTCCTGCAATTCAATTAAATTCCAATGCCAACTACCCTGAATTAACACAGACCCCACAAATTAAGGACTCAGTCCCACAAAACTGTTCCCCTACTTCAGATGACAGCTGCAAGTCTCGAGTATTCCCAAGTTGCCCTCACTTCTGCCCTACAGTCTACAAATTTGAGGGTTCTCATAACCCCTCACCCCCTCCGGTTTAATTCACTAGAATAGACTCACAGAACTCAGGAAATCACTAGTCTTATGATTACAGTTTTTCTGTAAAGGGTACAACTCAGGGCCAGCCAGACGGGAGAGATGCATATAGCAAGGTATGTGGACAGGGGTGTGGGGCTTCCATGCCCTCTGTGTGCAGGCTGCCCTCCCAGCACCTCCATGTGTTCACCAACCTGAAGCTCTCAGCCTGTGTTCAGGAGTGTTTATAAAATTCCAGCCCTCTAATCCTGTGGTTGGTTCCTTAGGGGACCAGCCCCCGTCCTGAAGCTATCTAGGGGTCCCTCCTTATCAGAAACTCAGGTGTGGTCTAATGGGACTCTTGATGACACACTTATTACTCAGGAAACTCCATGGGTTTTAGGAGCTCTGTCCGAAGAACCAGGGACCAAAACCAAATACATATTTCTTATTATACCATAGCAGTGGAAATGTATTTTGGCAAACCACAGTGGTTGGTCCTTCTAATCTCAGTTCATATCAGAGACATTTTCACTGGCCCTCCAGACCCTTAGAGTAAGAACTGTTCTTCAGGAAGGTGGGATATGCCCCTCCCCATCCTCTACCCCTGACTACAGTTTGAGGATATTTTGAACCCATATATTCTTTGTCTATAAAGATTGAAAGAATAGCCTCTAGAGTGTGGGTGCCAGCTGGGTGGCTGTGTTGTCAAGGCCTGATGGAAGCAAACTAGGCAGAGCCAAGGCCTTGGGTTCAACCCTGCCTCCACCCCAATTTGCTCTGTCATCTTGAGCAAGTCATTTATCTAACGAGAAGTCTGAGGACACATTTTTCTTATCTCTCCATTTCAAGGCCTAGAATTGTAGACTGAGATAATTAGCCCATCCTAGTTTACTGTTATTCTCAGCATGGATATTTTGTGTTGTGTTGTGACTTTGTTCTCACCTTAATCCTGGCAAAACCTATTCTACTCCTCTTTGTCCCACAATGGAATTGATGAGAGGGGATCTAAGGAAGCGTTCAACTGTATATGTAACCTTCTCTCACTTGAGGGATCTCTGAAGCTTCCTTGATTACCAGATGTGCCCCCACCCTTCTATTTGTAGTTTGACAAAGACTGCCACGAAAAAATTTTTTAAAATGCGGTAGCATGCCAAACTGAACAAAGAAAAGCCCTTTTCTGGAATGTTTCAAGTATAAAATTAATCACCACCAAAAAAGTTGAATTTTTTTTTTTTTTTTAATACCTGTGAGAGGCCTAGGGCTTATCTGTTAGAAACAATAAAGAGAGTAAATTCAAGAGCATACTTTTTCCTAGTATGTCTTTGGTAAGAGAGACTGTGAAGTACAGATTCCCGCTGACATGGTTTAGGACTCTCCTCTGGCATGGAATCCTGGGCCAGCTGTCTTTAATATGGGAGGCTCTAGTTAGGCTCTTTTCCAGTTAGTACCTGAAAAGTCCTCCTCTTATATAATTTGGGGTACATAAAGAATTTAAATGCTGTGGTAGAATTTTCCCAGTACTTTTATAAACCCGTTGTAACCATTCCTGAGGAATTTGGAGTAGGCAGAAGAAAGGGAAGGAGATGGGGAGATGGAGAAAGTCTCTTCATTCCCCCCTCCCAGTTGTGATTTTCTGTCCTCCCGTTTTTCTTCTCCTGTAGCCCTCCTAGTCCAGCGTTGTGTTCTCTCTCGCCCTCAGCATTAGAGGAGCTTCCAGATTATTCTCCTCACAGCCCCACGCTAGTTCATTTTGTGTACTGTGTTTTCCTAGAATGTGGAGCTGACCCTGTCACTGTTTTCTGTTGGCCACCAGGTGCTTTCCTGCCCATCTGCCACGATTCCTGCTGGACCCTCTCTCAGACACCATATCATTCATTTGTAAATCCACCATTACACCCAAGGCAGTGTTGGGGTGCAGAATCGACTTTTAATATACTCTCTGGGGATGAAGGCACTCTTGTACCGTGGGCTTTGTCAGGCTGTTTGGAGAATTTGCATCACAATTCTCCTCTGTTCTCCTTACCCGGCATGGACACACTTTAGATGAGCCCCTCCAAAGCATCTTCTTGGGTTCCACTGATCAAAATGCACTGCTTTCTACCCCTCTACTCTGGAAGCACTGTACTAGTGCCTTTATTATCTACTTATTGCAGATGTTACATTGTTGTGGATTAGAGTAACCGTGGATGCGTTTGCCTTTGCTCTCAAATGTAGATTCCAGAAGGCAAGGACTAGGGTTTTCTCTAGCACCTACAAAAAGACTGGCATACAATAGCTGCTCAATGAATATTTGTTGAATAAATAAACTTTTGGAGAATAGGAACTGACTTTTTAGTCTTTGGATCCACCATAGTATCTTTACATTAAAAGTAGATCAATAAATGTATTTTTAGAATGTTCATTTAAATAGAGTTTATGTCCTAAAACCTTTGCAGGACCAGCCTTTTAAGGGTCAAAGTCCAAATATGTCATACTGCATCATAGCTATTCTTGCTATAACCATGTTCATTTCCAAACTTTCAGATCATGTCACATATTTTGTCTGATTTGTCAAAGACGACATATGGAAAGTCTTATAGAAACATGTGTGCACACTTGCACACGCACACAAACACACAATTAAAAAAATATTTTTTCCTCATTATTATGGGGAAAAATATTTGAAATCAACCCTAACTCTGAAAGCTGGAATATATACTGCCATACTCATAATGATTTTTCCTACTGTTCCGGAATTCTTTCCTTCTGTGGGACCAGGACAATATTTTATTTATGCACATCTTGTCTCCATGATGCCAGAGACCAGGTTTAAAACTTTAAAAAGTCACATCCATACTAAGTTTTCAGTGCTTGCTGAGCAATGGAGTTGATATTCTACAGGAAAATAAAGGAACTATTTCCAGATAAGTTTTTTGTTTGGTCTGTTGGGGTTAGTTATATTTTACAAATAAGCATTCATATTCATTTCTATCTGGGTTTGACTTCTTTTCCAGGGAGGTTCCCTTGAAGGATGCGAAGGAATATGCTGAATCCATAGGGGCCATCGTGGTTGAAACAAGTGCAAAAAATGCTATTAATATCGAAGAGCTCTTTCAAGGAATCAGTAAGTACCTGAAATTGTGTTTTTAGCTTAGCTTACATTTTTATGTCTCTGAGAGTCAAAGGATGAAATTATAGAGCGCTGAAGTAGAACTTTTTCTCTGCGTGAATTTGTTTGATGCTGTGGATATAAAACCTACAAGCATACACTTGTCACTACTGACCTATATTGTGCCTCCAATTCTAAATTTCCATAATTCTGTGCTTTAACCTGACAATTCTGTTTTGTGAACCAAAATGAAGTAACTCTGTTATAAAATAAAATTTATTTTAATTAGAAAATTATATATTCTATAGTAGTTTATGTGTGCGGGCAAAAAAATTAATTTTCCTTCTACCCTTCTAAATTCTCTGCCTGGACTAATAATCAAATTGATATGAGACACATTAATAGGAGAAAATGACAAAATTTATTATGGATGTGTATATGGGGGTCGATAAGAATGTGGGACCCAAAGATCTGGCAATTGAGGCTTATATGCCATCTTGAGCCAAGGAGAAGGGGTGGTTGTGGTTTGGGCCTTCAAAAGGCAGGAAGGCAATTCACATGGAGATGGAAAAGCAAACGTTTGGTAAATAAATGTTTGCTGGCCATCTTTAACAATGGGACACAGAAAGGACTTTAATCAAACAGGCCTTGCTAGGTCCCCCCTGTCTCCCCCACCCCTCTACCCTTAGTCTATCACACACTAGTTCCTGTTAAATTATTGTTATGTATGATGATAACTTTCCTCCTGGAGCAGGTCCTCTATCTAAATTCTTTTAGGTAGTTAGGGGGAAGGTCAAAGGTTTTTCCTGAGTCTTTCTTTTCTTAAGAATAACCAGCTTAAAATAATCCATATCCCAAAAGGCCTGTTTTGGGATGGCAAACTCTGCTTCTCCTCATATGTTAATATGTTGAGGGGAGGAGAAATGAAATAGTGAGAAGTTATAGAAAATTGAATTCACCCATTAAACCAAATGACTCTAGTCAAATGAAATGAGAAACTTTTAGTACTTTTGCCCAATGATTGCCCACAAAAGTAGTGTCCCACATGGCCTAAGATTGGGAATTGGGTGGAGAGTTGATTTTATAAAGATTTTCCTCATTTCTGATCACCTAATTAATGGACGGTATTGGCTCCCTTCTTCATCTACACTTCTGGACAATGGTATACTTCCCTTTCTTTATGCTGGTTCCCCATGAATAACCTTTATCCAAAAGCTGTTTCCCAGCTGATAGCCAGATTTCACCTTCATAACTTCTCTGGTAGTGATGGGTCCCCTCAGAGAGTGACCTGCTGATAGCTGTCTTGGAAAACTGTCCTGAGACAACTTCAGAGTATAATCGGGGACTTTGCAAGAGGTATGTGTTTAGTGAGGTGCTGGGACTCAAAGTCCTGGGGTAGTCACCTTAGAAAAAATTGAACTCCTGACCAGTTGGCAGTTATTCTCAAATATCTTGGCTCCAGACAGTTCCAGAAGGGAATTCCAGAAGGAAAACTGATAGTTTGATCTCTCTGAGGTCATTGTTGGCAGTGCTCTCAAAGTCAGAGGGGCCGTTGCTTCCCAGAACAGATTTGATTTGCTTTTAACTGGTTTTGGTTCATTACTTCAGACTCTGAGAACCCACAGCAGGGAATGTTTTGTTTGTTTATTTTGGCTTGACAGAGAATTCACTGGAGATGGGGAACTCTGACTGGGTTACTTGCACAATACAGAAATGCACGAAAGAATACAGCCAAGCCCTGCATCGCCTGGCCTTCCTTGTCCATTGGGTCTACACCACCTTCCCTTCCTGCCTCCTTCAGAAGGATTCGTTCTCCTGCCGTTATTTCACACTCTCAACAGAATGGTGTTCTCCAAGCTCACTGACCTGAGTGGTTGAGCTCCAGAATGCTAAGACTGTAATTTTATGTTGGAAACCCCATATCCCCAGACTCTGGCTCCTTCCCAAAAATGGGCCCTGGGTGTAGTGCTCTGCTGTGAGGAAACTGCTCAGCTGCCCTCCGTGGCTGTGTAACTGTGGATGGCATCTGAGAGGGTTTGGCTTGAGCTCATTCCATTAACCTCATATTTCCTTAGATCAGACTCATTCTTTTGTGCTGGCATTTGGCTTTCTGGTAGTTTAGACTAATTGTACAGCTATTAATTCTTTTTATTAATGCTTTTAATTAATGAAGCTAGATAGCTCCTGATGACTGTGGCATTCATACCTTTCCTTTGTGCAGCTACTTGTATTTTTTAGAACTCTCTTCTGCATTAGCCCCTAGAAGGCAGACAGTGCAAACGGCAGTGCTCAGTGAAGGAAGCTCAGCGTTCCATATACCACCTGAAATTCAACTTGAGGTTTCTGCACAAGCTAGGAGATTTTCTGAGGTGTATGTAAGTCATTATTAAAATTAAAAAATTAAATAAGGACCTCAAAGAAGAAAACAAACCTAAGCAGTAAGAATTCATATCTTAACTTGAAAGATATTTCTTTGGTCCAACCACTATAAATCCCTCCATGCATATGAGGTCTTCACAGCTCAAAGGGATGGGGACTTTGAGATCCTAGTGATCTATTCATTTAAGAAAAAACAAGTGTTTTATTTAAAGCCCTGGGTGATTATGGTTTCAAATAATTAATTCCTACAGAAGCCGTAGACCACGTGTGTCACCTCATCTTCTATGTCAAATAAACATCTGTTTGTTTCTGTTTCATTATACTTTTGTTGTAAGTGCCTTAGCAAAGAAGCCTGTAAATATACAGCACAGCAAGACCTGTCTTCGTCATATAAGTGCTGGTGCCTTCCCGGCCTCTTTATTCCTCCAGGTGAATTTCTTCAGAAGGGGGTGTTGTAGCCTAATTATGGGTTAACTTAAAACACAGTACACCTAAATATATTGCAGCAGACATTTCATTTATTCTCCTCTTGCCTATTTCTGCTTGTATTAAACATGGTTCTCCCTGAGCTCAAAATAGAACGAGATATTGCTGACACCTATGCTCCCCAAAACAATGTTCCAGAGGCAAACATGCCCAAGAAAAAAGATGCAATAGAAAAACAAGAATGAGCAGTGAGAATAAAAGCCCTTATAAAAAGGCGTGCTTAAATAAAATTAATTCATATTGACTTGGATGAAGAGATAAATGTTTCTCTTTTACATTCCCAGAGTGTTCATAAACCAGAAATGAATCAACTGTGTTTTCTGAACATGAGTTAATATATTTTCTAACTGGAAATTGTTTACCAAAATATTATCTATTTCCAAAGACTGAAGTTACCCTGGAAAGGATTTAAGTGCTGCCCAGTTTTGGGTGGTATGTGTACAGTCCTCACATAATGCATTGTCCTGGGATTGGCATTCCTCCAGGCACCCTTTTGTAAATCACAGTTTCGGACCTACTTTACCCCACAGCCTGGGGCTAATTCTCTTCCATGCATTTCCCCCCAGCGTTGTTCATTTTTCTTTCTTGGGTTCTTATACCATTGAACATTAAAAGTTTCCTCTTTGAGTTAAGATATAAGAAGAATTCTTGGCCAAGAAAATTGTTATACATTTGAGTTTTTAAATTGCTGTAGGAAAACACAAAGAATATTCTGCTGTTTACTTATTACAGTGTTAAAAAGCAAAACCAAAAATCCTGATGGTCTTCCTTATGAAACTATTCTCTCTGCCTGTCTCTGTAATCGTAACTTTAAAGGCAAGGTAAAGAGACCTAATGTCAGCCTTTGGTCCTCAACATGCTTTGCCTTTTTTCTTTCCTTCATACATTTGCTCTCTCGGGCCCTATATGTGGTGCTCCTCCTTTCTTCCCTACAAGCCTTAATTCCCTCAAGGTCCAATTCAAATCTTTTCCCTCCGTGAAGTCTTTATCTGCCCCAACTCTCACCAATGAGGTTACTTATGTTCTCCTGTATCATTTTGACATTTGAACATATTCTCTGTTTAAGTGATTCTCCAAGTGTTTCAGGTATACATCTATTCTCTTGTGAGACTAAGTTCTCTGAGAGTAGATCTTATTCTGTCCTATTCCCCATAAAGCTGAGACTAGTAAATAGGATAGTGCCAAATTAAAAGTTTCGAATTTGGACCTTCAACCTTATTTCATGATATTGCAGGAGATAATATTTCAGAGGGTTCTCTAGATAAAAAATGTAGTCGCTTTTCTATGGGAACTTAAGTTTGCATAGTACCAGCCAGTTGAATAGGCCTAGTATCTCTTTTTTCATTTAGTCAACAAATATATCCTCTTTTGTGGGTCAGGTGCCATGCTAGGCACCGGGAACAAAACAAACTGATGGTCAAGTGGGGAAACAGGCTGTGGGCACAAGGTCAAATAGGTGTATAATTACACATTGTAATAAATGCTACCAAGCAAATGAACAAGGACTGTGGGGATAGTGACAGGTGGGGACTTTAGATTAAATGAGAAGATCTCCCCAAGTAAATGGTTTTAAATTGGACGTGAAAAATGAGAAGAGGACAATTGGCCAAAGTGCTCAGGAAGGGCTGTCAAGCCGAGTGAACACCAAGAGCTGAGTTCCTGAGGAAGGAAGTGGTGTGATGCATTTAAGGAAGAGAAAGGAAGGTGATAGGCTGCGGGGTGGGGGCTCAGGGACAGCAGTAGGAGGTGAGCTTAGAGACTGAGCCCTGTCCTTGCTTGGCCTTGTAATGGGAAGCAGGGGGTGATATTTTGAATGCAACTAGAAGCTACTCAAGTGTTTTAAGCATGAATGTGGCTTATCCAATTTACATTGACCAAAAGATCACCCTGGAGAATGTTTGGGAGGAGGAAAGCTTGGAAAAGGTTTACCCAGTTAGGATGCTGTTGTAATAATCTAGGAGAGAGGATTACTAGGGTAGAAAGAAATGGACACGAATTTGAGAAATTTTGGAAATAGAACCAGTAACACTGAGTAGTGGGTTGGGAATGGGGAACAAGGAAAAGTGACACAGACGCACTCCCAGCATTTCCTTTCCTGGAATGAGGAAGATTGGCACAGGAGCAAGTTCTCTTGGGGCTGGATTGATTCTGAGCCTGGCAGGCTGGATTCTGGAGTGTGAGGAACACAAGCTTTGGTTTGTGGATTTTAATTATTCAACTCAAATACCTTTTTTAACTCTCCCTGAGGGCTAAAAGAGGTGCTGCTGCAAGCTCACCAGAAAAATGTCTGGACTGGGGTGGGACCTCGGCCAGACAGCTGTGCTTCTGTTCCACTGAACTTGAATGCATAATGTAAAGAAAAGAACACCAGGCTTTCTTCTGAAAATCACACCTGAAGACGTTGAACTAGGTTTATTGTTTGTTTGTTGTTAGTTTGAGAATTAGGTGAGAAATACTTGTTTTTTTAAAGTGAATATAATTAGAGGTACAAGCATATTGATTTGGAAAAATTAGAATAGGATGTTAATATGAGGGAAAGGAAGTTAAGACTCATAGGCAATAATCATGTCTTGTTCTGTAATCATTTCTTGCACAGAATGTTAGCTATTTTAAGTCCACTGTACTTTTGAAATTCCTTAGGTAGTTACTTTTGGTTTAGAGCAGATTAAAGAAATTTAAAAACAAAACGTTTGCAAATTTCATAATACTGTAGCAGCTGTCAAATGAAGGTAGCTATTATTTGCTGACATAAAAAAAGGTACATTGTTCAATGTGAAGCAAAAGTTGAACTGGTTTGTAGTATATCCTGATTTCATAAATTGTGAACCATGTAATATATAATAGTAAATAATATATGCTTCTGGGTAAAGATTGGAAAGATCCATGCACATTAAAATGTTAACAATGGTTGTTTCGTGGTGGTGACATTCCAGGGAACTTAGAAAAAAAGACTTTATTCTGGAAACATTTAAACATATACACCAGTAAACCAAGTAACATAATAAACCATCATGTACTCATAACCAACCAAGCTGGTTTCATTTCTACCTCACACTCCCTCACACCCTTCTGCCTGTATTATTTTGAAAGGAATCCCAGACATTTCATTCATAAATATCAGTATGTAACCTTTTTTAGTATAATAACAATTACATTATCACATTAATAATCTTAGTGCTATTATATTAATATCAAATATTCAGTGTTCAGATTTCCAAATAGTTCATAATGGTCATAAATGTTTTTTTGGTTTCATTTTACATTGCAGTCCAATTGTTGGAATCAGTAAGCAAATTAAGTTTCATACACAGCGATTAGTTGATATGAGGTATGTCAAAAAATACTATGATCGTTTAAATAAAAAAAATTACAGTAAAAGACACATTGACATTAATCCCCATCAAAATACTCCCCCTTGCTTCAAACACACTTATCCCATCATTCTTATTACTTTCTGAAGCAGTTCTGGAATTCCTCTTTCGTGAATGTCTTTACAAGCATTTAAGAAATGATGTGCATAGAAAATGGCCAGAGAAATGGGCAAACGGTTTCACCCTACATCATGACAACGCTCACTGTCACACATCACTTCTGGTACAGCAATTTCTGTCAAATGAAAACATTATGGTGTGTCCTCATCCACCTTATTCACCGGGTCTGGCACCGTGCAACTTCTGGCTCTGACCCAAAGTCAAAATGACCATGAAAGGTAAAAGTTTTGAATAGATTCAGGATATCGAGGCAGCCATGACAGCACAATTAAAGACACTCACAAAAGAGGACTTCCAGAACTGCTTCTGAAAGTGGCAAGAACGGTGGGATAAGTATGTTTGAAGCGAGGGGGCGTATTTTGAGGTTGATTAATGGCAATGTGTCTTTTACTGTAATAATTTTTTTTAAATTTAAACATTCACCGTATTTTGTGATCATACCTCACATGTCATTTAAGCCTCTCTTAAGCAATAGGTTTCCTCCATCTTTCTCTGTATTTCCCTCATGCAGTTTCTTTATTCAAGAAATTAGATCACTTGTCCTACAGAGTTTAAAATATAAATTTTGCTGAGTTCCATTTTATTGCTAAGTGGTTTCCCACTGCATGCATAAGCCACAATTTGTTAATCCATTCACCTAACATTTGGGTTGTTTTTAGCTTTTGGAAATTACAAGTAAGATTGCTATGAGCGTTCATGTACAAGTTTTGTGTGGGTACATAAATGCCTAGGGGTGGAATGGCTGGCCTATCTGGTAGGTAATGTTTAAACTTTTAAGAGACTGCCAAAATGTTTTCCAAAGTGGTTTTAGCCTTTTATGTTCCTATACCAACGTAGCAGTGCTCCAATTGTTCCATGTCCTTGCCAACACTTGGTATGGTCAGTTGATAAAATTGTAACCATTCTAATGGGAGTACAGTGGTGTCTGCTTGTGGTTTTAATGAACATCATCCTAATGACTAATAAGTGTCTTTTCATTTGCTTGGTTGTAATCCTTGTGTCTTCTTTGGTGAAGTGTCTGTTCAAATTTAACCGGTTTTGTATTTAGTTGTTTGTCTTCTTATTGTTGAGTTCTAAAGATTATTTATGTATTTTGGATATATATTCTTTATCAGGTGTTTGTTTTTCAATTTTTTTTTTTTCTAGGCTGTGGTTTGTCTTTTCATTTGCTTGACAATGAGTTTGGAAGAGCAGAAGTTTTTAATTTTATTTTTTTTTTAAGATTTTATTGGGAAATGGGAACAGGACTTTATTGGGGAACAGTGTGCACTTCCAGGACTTTTCTCCAAGTCAAGTTGTTGTCCTTTCAATCTTAGTTGTGGAGGGTTCTGTTCAGCTTCAAGTTGTTGTTCTTTCAGTCTTAGTTGTGGAGGGTGCAGCTCAGCTCCAGGTCCAGTTGCCGTTGCTAGTTGCAGGGGGCACAGCCCACCATCCCTTGCGGGAGTCGAACCGGCAACCTTGTGGTTGAGAGGACACGCTCCAACCAACTGAGCCATCCGGGAGCTCAGCGGCAGCTCAGCTCAAGGTGCCGTGTTCAATTTTAGTTGCAGGGCGCTGCCCACCATCCCTTGCGGGACTCGAGGAATTGAGAAGTTTTTAATTTTGATGAAGTCTAGTTTGTTAAATTTTTTCCTTTCTGGCTTATGTTATTTTGTGTCTTATAATTTTTAAATATTAAAATAGATAATCAAAGAGATAGATGCAATGGAATATTATCCAGTGATTAAAAACAAATGTGCTATCAGATCACAAAAAAGACATGGAAGAACCTTAAATGCACATTACTAAGTGAAAGAAGCCAATCCAAAAAGGTTGCATACTGTAGGATTCCTTCTGTATGACATTCTGGAAAACGCAAAACTATGGAGACAGTAAGATCAGTGGTTGCCAAGGGCTTGGAGATGGGGAGAGAGAGATTAACAGGTGGAACATAGAAGACACTTAGGGCAGTGAAACTATTCTGTGTAATACTGTAATGGTAGCTACATGTCATTATACATTTATCAAAATCCATAGAATGTTCAACACTAAGAGTGAACCCTAAGGTAAATTGTGGACTTTAGTTAATAATAATGATCCATAATGGCTCATCAATTGGAATAAATGTTCCATACTAATGCAAGATGTTAGTAGGGAAATTGAGGGTGAGGAGAGTAGTAGATGGGAATTCTCTGTACTTTATGTTCAGTTTTTTTCTATAAACTTAAAACTGCTCCAAAAAAATAGCCTGTTAATTTGAAAGAAAAAGGAAGGGTGGGGAGATGTCTTTGAATGATAAGAAAGCCTAATGATTTTAGAGTCAGTCAAGCCCTCCATGTTGAAGATATTTGGCATTTCGGACTAACAGCTAGTGGTGACCTTCCCCCTTACTTACCTCTTTGTTGGTGCATCACCTTTCTTCAGCTCACTAGAGATTTAACTTTAGGGTTTTTTTTTTTATTTCTCTCTTCACCTTTCTACATGCAATCAGTTGTCACATTTGCCAAGTGTCTTTCTGCAGTGCTCTTTCCGTCTTTGTTTTCTACTTCCCTCAACTGCACCCAAATTAAGGCTCTCATTATCCCTGAACTGGACTTTCAGCAAGGCTTCTGAATGAATTCACTTCTTGTCTCCTAAGCTTTTCTGGTCCTATATGGAATGTTATCTCATTCCTCATGTCCAGACTCTGTACCATTATCCAGGGTCATCTAATAATTCCAGTATTGTCCTCTTTACAGCAACAAGAGGACGTAACAGTGAGTGACCTCAAGTGTCACGCATGTCTCCACCTGCCCCCATTCTGTATTCTTAGGGCAATGTTCCAAGATTGTGAGCCACGACTGCAGTGTTCCCTAAAGACTCCCTCTCTAAATGGAGAGGCTTGAAGTTCATTATCAAGAGTAAATACTGTCAAGTCCTAATAAGCTTGGTCAATTTACTAATATGAACGATTCAGAAAATCAGGATCAAGCAGTAGAAGTTACACAGCAACTACCAGCACCACTAACACGCAATAAAAGATAGTGAGTCAAGTAAATACTGGAACTGAAATAAAAGGAGAGAAGAATATAAACAACAAAACGATCAGGGAGGACTTTAAGTTCATGCAGGAAATGGCTGGTCCATCACACAAAGGAAGAACAGCAGCAGCTAAGCATTCTGTTTTACTTTGTTGTGTAAAAGCATTACAGCCTGCAGTCTAGAGCCATTATAAAATTTATAGACTTGGACTTTGTTTTTTCACATAGTGCATTCCTGAGGAATCATTTATAAAACCTGCTTTTTCTCTAGGCTGTCAACTTTTCAGGAAAACTGAACTTCAAAAAAGAGTCTTAACTTTTCCCAAACAGAATCTTACACAATCCAAACCTTGTTAAAATAAACACCCTGGCCTAGATTTATACTCAAGGATGACTTGTTACGGAGATTGCGTACTCAGAGGACATTTTGTAAGAGTGGAAACATGCAGACGATGCTCAGAGCCTTTTCAGATGTTTGTATATACAATTTTGTCCTATTCTATCCCCTGTGAAATTAATACTGATTCAACAGTGTTCCAAGGTGATAACCTTGGTACAAAACACTATGGCCACTTTCCAGAACTATTCTTTTGTCTAAGTACATTTAGCCTTTCAATAAGTTCCAAATCACTCAGGCCACAAGGTCCTGAGCTCTTGTGTTTTCACAGTACTGGTTTCTTCCTTCTCTTTTTAAGGTGTTTGCCTCATTGTTATGACCCTTTCTTCTCTTTCTGCCTTAAAGTGGAAGCACTTACTTTCTTCTCATTGTTTGAAGTTGGAATGTGTGTGAGGCCTCCTAGGTTGAGGCAGGGTGGGTCCCAATCCTAGTAACTGAACCCTGAGTATTGACCATGGTGAGCCACTAGACAGGGGTTTCTCTCCGTGCAAACTCCATGTGAGCTGTGCCCAGAACCGTAACTCTGTTCACTGTCATTAGTTTTTGTCATCTCAGTAATAGCCATATATCTGTATGGTGTAGTAGTTGTCAAGTTAACTTTCCCATATTCTTTTTATAGGTGAGGAAAGGAAATCTTGGAGATATTAAATAACTTGACTGAGTTCTCTTAACTGGAATACTGACTTTCAGATTTCAAAACTCTTTCTACCAGATGAGCAAAATGAAATCTGAGGAAATTAGTGATTCTGTTTTTAGAAGTATTTTGTTCTAATACATGAGATTTTGAATATTCTGAAGATAAATAGAACCTGGTGACTCTAAGAAGCCAGATTCAACAACTGATTCAAAAACAGTTTAAAATGAGTAAGAGGGGAGTCTCCTTGAGGCATGACTGAGGTCTTACTTAATCTTGCATCCCAAACACTGTCTTAGGAGAGAAGTGAGAGGCAGGAAAGAGGGAGGAAGGAGGGGAGAGCAGGGAAGGGTGCGGATGACAGGGGCCGCCCCAGCATTACCATTTTGTTTTTGTATGTTCCTTGTTTTCGGATTTTCACCCTTCTGTGACTGTAATGAATATCTTATGTATACACTTTTTCTGTATTTGGGGTACTTTTCACAGGAAAAAGCTTATGACATGAGGCATGTAGAATAAGCCATGTATAGGAGGGCTAAAAGCCTAATGCTGTTTTGTAACTAAAGTTAGAGTTAACAGCATAAGAATAGCTTGAAGTTGATGTTAGTAGAGATACTGATTTTGATATTGCCCAAAATACTGATTAGTAAATAATGCTTATCTTAGTTAACTAGGGCAATAGCTTGCACTAATCAGAATTACAATTTTTGTCCAAAAATATTTTAGATGCAAAAGCAAAAGTCCCTATACACACTCAGGAGGCACCTGAAATATTAATTTGAGTAACTTAAATAATGATATAAGTTGACACTATCATCCCTCCAAAACCCATCACTTTATCACTTTCTTTCAAGGAGTAACACTTGACTGGCAAGATCTGACCTAATAAATCAGAGTATTGGTAGTCATTGGGAACTTTCCCCTCTATTTGTAACTTAAGACTGACAAAGTAGTAGAAGCATTTTGGGTTTTTTGTTTTTAATTATAATTAATAAAAGAACACAGCATGTCCAGAAGAGGAAAACACATACCTACGTTCTCATTTGCTTCTGGATTAGGAGTTAACTTTTTCAAGAATGACCCGCAAAAGTTTTGTATAGCTTTGTTGGCAATATAAAATGGTGAAGCAATAGCTGCAGAAATTATTACAACTTTCCCATCTGCTCCATAATAAGATGAAGGGCCATCAATTTTGAATTTTGTATGATTGCCAATGACCTTAATTTTTATGTTTGAGCTTTGGTGATTGGCCACACCACCCAATCTACACAGTGCATTAATACCTCGAAAGGAACTATTTATTTCTGCCCTTTGTGGAAATGCACCTTTATCAGGGCATTTTGACTCTCTTTATGGTCCTTTGGTAACATCCACTTGCATTAAAGGACTTAGTCTTTAGAACTATTTCCCTTCCATTTCTAATTGCTGGTTATGTAGTGAACCGATATGCTAATTAGCTGATAAAAAAATCCTTATTTTAGACCTAGCTTCATGCCTTTTTCACGGGGGATAGAAAAATAGCATAGAGAGCTAATGGGATAGAGTAGGAAGAACACAGGCTTTGGGGTCCGTCAGAAAAATCAAGATGTAGGGTATAATCAAAGAACTACCTGTGCCACTAATTACTGATTTGACCTTCAGGACCTAACCTAAGGTCTCCGAGGCAAAGTACAGTGGTGATGATAATGGCCATTCCATAACTTCACAGAGTTAAGTGAGGATTGTGCCTGTGAAAAACTTTGAAAATTGTGAGTTTCTAAACAAATATTTGTGATTTCTAGATTCTATTGCCTTTTTTAAGGACAACTTTATTGAGATAAAACTCACATACGTGATTACAGATAACAGTCCTGTATTATAAACTTCAAAGTTGCCAAGAGACTAGATCTTAATTGTTCCCACAACAAAAAAGAAATGATAATTATGTGACATCACAGAGGTGTTCTCTCCGGCTACAGTAATAATCATATTGCAATATATAAATGTATGAAATCAACAGGTTGTACACCTTAAACTTACATGATGTTATATATGTCAATTATATCTCAATAACAATACATTTTTTAAAACTCATGTACCATACATTTCATCCATTTAAAGTGTACAATTCAATGGATTTTAGTATAGTCACAGATACGTACAACCATCATAAGCACAGTCAGTTTTAGAATATCTTTATTCTCTAAAAATGAAACCCCCACATCCTTTAGCTACCACCTCACTATCCCCCTCCATTGCCTTTTTAAATTCCTACTTTGTATTTATTTACAGAGGTTCTTGAATAATTTTAAGAATTAAATAAGATTACTTGTGGATGACATTAAAATACTGTTTTCTGTGAAGAGAGTCTCTCAGGGCTTTTTAGCTAATGCTCTAAGTGTATTGGCAGGGTGACGGGTGGGGAGCTGAGTGTTAATAAATGATACTGTGAGGAAGATTACAATTCCCAATCCAGTTCTATTTTAAGAGGCAGAAAAAATGAGTACTCACTGTTATTATTGAAAGCTGGGTGCCATGGAGCAGCTCAGTGCAGTGGGGTACATCTGTGGGAAGGCTGGGGAGGAACCGTGGACTGATGTCTATACTGAGAAGGTGGATGAGAACTTCCCCCTTTTACTCAGAAGCAAGAGGTTCCAAATCTAAGGAAATCTGTGTTATCAGAAAGCTGATTTTACTTTTCCTTAACTTCCTAAACATGAGTTTGACTTCATTCAGCAGAGCGACAAGGAAAGAAAGAAAGAAGAGAAAGGAAAAGAGTTACTCCTGAATCCCCTTTGCTTTCCGTAGAGTGGCGCTGTTGAGGCACAGTCACACTCTGTGTGTGGTGTCGACTGGTAAAAAGAAACTCAAACTCGGTCTCCTTTTTGTTCCAGGTCGCCAGATCCCACCCTTAGACCCCCATGAAAATGGTAACAATGGAGCAATCAAACTTGGGAAGCAAACCACGCAAGCCAGCCGTCGGTGCTGCTGACCAGGGCCACAACCCACTGTACTTGAAGAAGCCAGAGCCACCTCCCCATGCACTGCTGAAGGACCTCCGTTCTTGGTGGCCTGGCACCTCAATTAGAGAGAAGTGAGCACTCTGGCTTGGCATCCTAGAAGACCTGCCGGGAATGGGACAGGAAATGTCCTTGGAAAAGGATTTGAGGAAACTCTGGAAAAATCCACCACATCGCCTTTCATGCATGAAACGCACACGGGAGGGAATGGAGTTAGGTAATAAGTATAGTTGAGTTTTTGTTAAAAACTTAAAAATATTCTCAATTTGTACAAAAATCTTACTGGCTTATTTTGTGTGAGATTTTAAAGTGGCGTCCATTCTGATTTCCTGTGTTCCCTAGCCAAATTCCAGTAACTTCTTCAGTGCCATTGCTTTTGTTACCTAACCAGCCTTCACTGAAAGGTTAATTTAATTTTATTTAATTTACCTTTCAGTGGAATATAATTGGACCATCACTCAAACTGTAGACTTGAGCTGTTATAGAAGTGGAAAAAGGTGTATTAGAAACTGTTGTCTACATCTCTGACTTTTACTTGATCAACATTTTTCTAAGTTTTGGTCATTTATAAACAAACAAGCCAAATCTGACTAAAAATATTGCATGTAATTTTGGGATTTGGGAGGTCTAGTTTGGAAGAGTCGTTTAAGTAGTTACTGTATAAGCATGACAGATGTAGGATGTAAATATTATTCCAGAGACCACTTGGCATGTATCACTTCCACGGCAATAAATCCCTACTCTCTTAGAGAGGTTTAATGCACAGAATATTATTTTACTAAGAGAATATGTGATAGTGTCATGTCTTGGGGGAGGAATTAACTGGAGGACATTTGAGTCTATATCATAGGGCAAACTTCTAATAATAGCAATTAATAACAGGTTACAGAAAAGCAGCCAAGGAAAGTACCAGCACCTTAAGATTCTAGACCCCCAACTGCAAAATTGGAGAAAGGATGTGAGAAGATGCCAAACCTGGGGAGGTAGGTATTAGGGCTAACAACAGGTCTAACTCTGGAATGCCAATTAACTGACAATAGGCTTTAAGGAAACCTTCCTTTTCAAGTTCCCTGTCTGCTCAGTTAATAAAGATATAAGAATCCAAAGGCAGTAAAGGGAGAATAGGCATGGAGAGGAAGAAAAGCTATTTCCATTCCGAATTCAAATCTTATTACTATTCTAACTTCCATAAAAACTTGGGATCAAGAAGCAGTGGTTTTCCTATTGTGGCTTATGCTGGGAGGTGATTCTTAAAGGAAATTCCGACCCGTGCCTTTTGTTGTGGCTAAGAAACTATAAAAGAATGGTCTCAGAAATGGTTAATCATGCAGAGTGGTCCAGCCAGTACCTTCTTTGCTATGAACATTAAAGAGCCTGCAAACATTTATTGAAAACCGACAATGTAAAAGCCAGGAGAGAGACCATGCGCTGATTACAGACCTCAAACTCTGAGTAACTCAGTGCGAGTTGGCGCTTCACAGTCTTGTCAGGGCTGTGCCCTCTGTGCTCTTGACACATAGACACTGAATCCTGCCATTGATAAAAAGGAAGAGTCCTTGAGAGACTAAAGCCAAGTTTATAGTTCTTTATGTGGACAGTAATCAAGAAAACAGGCGGAAATCACAGATTAAGGTTTTTTAACTTAAGACTATGTTGTCAATTTGATGTTCTTACTGTTTCACCCAACTTGCAAGAGTAGTTTGACAATCTTAGAATGTGAAGGCTGGAAACATTTATTTTGGGTTCACGAGTGCCTCTGAGCATTCCCAGACAGGTACCTCAAAAAATGTTAGCAAGTGGCATTTAGATGTCTTGGCAGGGCCTTTGCAGGGGTTTTTAGGATTTTCTCCATATTTTCAACATTACTTGCTAACATGATTCTGCTTGCAGGCCAAGCAATTAGCATGACTCTTTCCAAAGTTCAAAAATTTGGGATGAAAATTGAAATGGCCTTCCCAGGTGACATGCAAGCTTATTTTGTAAACTTTCCTCATCCACCTGTCCATGAGAACCTGGGTTCATCTCTAGACAGCCTTTCAGGTTGCCTAGCTAGGTTGGTATGCATCCCAGTGGAGTTACGCAGCTTTGGGCTGGGTCTCTGGTGGTTGCATCCTGCATAAAATGTCTGGTATTATCCACATGTAAGAGATAACTACGAACAAGCCCATGGTTTTATTTCAGAAATACATGAGGGTGTGAAGCCACTCTTTTCTTGTTCTGTACTGCCTTCCCTATTCAAGCCAGTCAGATGAGAACATATATAATAATCATTACTTGGAGCAATGAGTGAAGAAAGTAGGTGGCACTTGGGCACACAAGCCTTCATATAAACAGTCTTTTCTGCAGATAGATGTTGGAGCCTTGCCCAGGCTTTCTTATCTTCCTTTATTCTGTCTTGAGATTACTTTCTAGCTGTTCTAATAATTGAACTATAACCAAGTAATAGTATGTAAAGGCCTGGAAATTACTGTTGCTCCAAATGTCTAGTAGCTTCATGTGATGTAGATTCGTCCACATAATTTCCCCAAATTTGCTCTTTTTTCTCCTTTCATGTGCGGTATGTTTATATGTGTAAATATGTTTTCATATTTGTTACGCCAACATATAATCCATTTCACTGGCTGAGTTTGGCTCATGACTGTGTGTTATATAATGTAGGCGTAAGTTGTCATTGGGATTATTGCCCAGTGGAAAGCCATAAGATGGCAGTAGAATTATGCAAACTTTTTTTGTAGGTACATAAGTGACTTGCCATTTTATAATTGAAAATGGTACACTAGGGTGCTGAATATGACGTTACCTTGTAGACTATGAAAGGTTGAAGACTTAAAACTATAACCTTTAGCCAACAAAAGGGCTGTGCCCCAATAAGAATTGAATTCATTTTCTGAGGGAGGTTTGGATGACTGAAGTACTTCCTCTAAGATCAAGGAATATGGCATGTGATGCCTCATTGAGGTCCTTTTAGGGACTCCACTTGTCATGGCTTTGTAATGCTCATAGCAAGTTGAATAATGAGCTAGCTTATAAAAGAAAAGTCTCTGAGCTGTATTCAGACCTGTTTGTTATCTAGTTTACTCTTTCAACCATCATCGTTGAAACCAGACCCAGTGATCCAATGTCAGTGCTCTGTTGTGTAAACCACTTCTTTTTTCTCGTGTTTTTATAAAGGGCTTCTGTCTGGGCTGGACCCAGTTCTCGCATATAGAAGATGCCGCTGCAGGCAATTACGACCTTTCCACCTTGTATCCTATAGTAAAGCATTGTCTCAACATCGCCCAATTGTATCTGTTATTTTTGGTTTAACGCACATTGATTTATACTAATAAATATTTTAAGTTTTACCAAATTTGTCTTTTTCTTACTATAATGTTCAGTAGAATACTTTTTAAAAAAATTACAGTCACCTCAGAATAAAGAATGGTGATTCCTCAGAGAAACTTGTGTACCTGTACATATAAAGACAGACATAAAGATGTGCACTGGCACTGTACAATAGCACAACATTGTCTTCTAATGAAATCGATAAATAAAAGGTGGCATAGCCACATGATGAAAACAATGGGTAACTAAAATGAATGCAAGATCTATCATGCATCAACATATATCTCAAAACAGAATGTGAAGTGCAGGGTGACCATACTGCACTCTCCTCGGGGAGCCACTCTCATAGTGGTATGCATGAGTGGAGTCCACAGCCTGACCAACAGGGCTGTGGCCCCGGCTGAGTGAATAAGGCAAGCTGAATAAATACAAAAGCATGCAAATTAACACAAAACAATAACGTATGTTGTTTACCAATATGTCTGTAAAACTAGAGGAAGAAGTAAAAGGAAAAACATCAGCTTCATGGTGGTGGGGAGGTAGGGAAGTAAACAGGATCAGGGAGGGAAACAGAGGGCATTTAACTATCAGTTATTTTTATTTAGTTCATGATAGAAAAACCTGATGCCAATATGACAAAATGATAGCATTTGGTACTTTCAAAGTGTTTTATTAGTCCTTATATTTTGCTGTATTAATTTTTTTCAGAGATAGGATATGGAGACAAACAATGAAGGATTAGACTGACTTCTTAAATATGCCAGAAGGATTTCATAAGTGTAACCACCAACTTAATGTGCTCAGTACATTTTATGAGGTTACTTATTCCCATTCCTTCATCATTTCAGCTACTCCCACCTGCCCACCAGCACACACATCCTTTGTCATACACACTTGTGGATCTTATGATTTCTCTGACAGCTTCATTTGATGCCGAGATGAACAAGGGGAAAAGGATGTGGAGAGGGAGGAAAGCAGTGTCATATTCTCAGCATTCGAATCACACTACCCAAAGCATGTGCTGGGAAAGCATATGCTTTCCATATACATAATCAAGCAAGAAAAAGAAAACAAAACCCACAATCACCAAGAGACCCAGTGTTCTGATTGTGTAGGAAAACACTAAGGAGTGGTTACCTATATATGACAATTTGGGGAACACTTTCTGTTTAGGTAAGGATTGTCAGGGCCTGATGGTTAGGAGAGGAGGGAGACCTCATCCTAATCCCATGAGTATCCATCTCCAGGAATGTCTTCTCTAAAGTTTCAAGACACACTACAGCAATGTGTAGTTTAACAGGCTGCTTGTACAACTATGAAGCTATATTTTCCCCTCCTTTCCAGTGTTTATTAAAAAAACCAAACAGTAACACCACGCATTGGCAGTATACTGAAAATGGGCAGTCTCATACACATTGATCAGCATATAAATTGGTACAAGCTTTCTAGAAAGTAGTCTGACAATAGGTACTTAAAACATTTGAAAAGATCATATCCTATGACCCACTAATCGTGTTTTTCTATTTCTAGGAATTAAGTAGATGTGTTTGTGTGTGTGGGTGTGTATGTGTATACACATATATTATATGTATACATATATGTATGTACTTGTCATGCAGGGACTCAGTTCCCACTCCCCGCACAAGAACATAGGATATGGTGAAGCCAAAAAGGAACACCAACGAAGCCATAGATAGGGGAGTCATACCACTATATTCTCCCTGGGGGCTGGTCGAGACACAAAAGCAAACATCCGCCAGTACCCCAACAAGGGGTCTATCTGCACCCGTCTCACGAGCGGCCAGGCAAGACACAGGAAGCAGGATCCACATGATCCACAATCCTCTATCCACGCTTGCTAACTACACTTGCTAGCCGCAATCTGCGTCCGCTTCTCTGCCAACCAACCAACCAACCCGACTTGCTAGCTGCAATCAGCGCTTGAGAGCATAGCCATGGCAGTTATATTAGTGGCTAATGGCTAACTGGTTACAGCCGATCGCCATCTAGTCACAGCTGATGGCCATCTACTACCTGAGCCAGCACCTTTCCACGTGAGGTCAGGAACCTGGAAAGTGCTCTCCTGGCTCTGTCCCCACAGTACTATATATAATATACATGTTATCTATTACTGCATAACATGTTCATCCAAAATTTAGTGGCTTAAAACAATAAACACCTATTATTTTACAGTTTGTGTGGACAGGATTTTGAGAATGGCTTAGCTGAGTGATTCTGAAGCATGGTTTCTAATAGGTTGAATTGTGATGTCAGCTGGGGCTGCAGCATCTTAAGCCTTGACTGACTCCCTCACATGGCTGTTGGCAGGAGGCCTTATTTCCTTGCCAGGTGGGAACTCTCCATAGGTTGCTTGAGTGACCTCATAATGTGGTAGCTGGCTAGCACAGGTTTAATTAATTAGTGATATGCACATATTAAGGTGTTTGCCCAGTATCATTTATAGTAATGGAAAGTTGGAATATCCAAATGTCATATTATAGGAAATTGGCAGTGGAATGTTTAACAGATTAATATCTCTAGGCCTCAGTTTCCTCCCATATAAATGCAGAAAACAATTTATGTGCACACTTGTCCACAATTCTGGAATCCAAAAAGCTTCGTGAGTGGAGAGATTTTTTTTCTAAGTTTGATACGAACTCATTTGGCAGTAAAACGAGATCTGAACTGATGTAATAGTCATTTTTTTACCCAAATAAGGGTGACTTTGCTGGATGTTCTGTAATAGATGTACTATATTACTTTAATAAAATTCAAACAAAATTCTGAATTCTGGAAACATCTGTCCCCAAGTTGTCACAATGAGAACATGCATGTGAAAAGGAGGTCTGCCTGCCCTGGAGCTCCAGGCAACCACAGGGGGCGCTGTTTACACGGATGTCAACACTTGCGCTGCTTCCTGTCACACAAATAGTGGGCTGTAGGGGTTTCACTCTACAGAAGCCCTTCTTATGGTCCTGGCACACAGCACATGCTCAAAAACAATAATAGCTAACGCGAATATAGCAACTTGCTATATGCCAGGTACTGTGCTTGGTGGTTTACATTATATTACCTCTTTTTATTTTCACAACTCCCTTTATGAGGTAGATAATGTTGTCTTCATTGTACTGATGAGAAAACAGAGACAAGGAGTTTAGAGACCCAAGACTATGGACTAGTAAGAAAGACAGAAGTAAAATGTTAGTTACTATTATTTTCTCCTTTTTTAAATTAAATTTTATAACAATTTTTTTATTGAGCTATACTTGACATAGTTTCAGACATACAGGCATACAATATAATGATTTGATATTTGTACATATTGCAAAACAGTCATCACAATAAGTCTAGTTAGGGTGGCCAGTTATCTCAGTGGTTAGAGCGTGGTGCCAATAACACCAAGGTTGCCGGTTTGATCCCTACATGGGCCACTGTGAGCTGTACCCTCCTTAAAAAAAGGAAAAAAAAAAAGTTTAGTTAACATCCATCACCACACATAATTGCAAAGTTTTTTTCTTGTGATGAGAACTTTTAAGATTTACTTAGTAACTTTCTAATATACAATACAGTATTATTAACTGTAGTCATCGTGCTGTACATTAGATGCCCAGGACTTACTTATTTTATAGCTGGAAGTTTGCACCTGTTGACCCCCTTTATCCATTCCATCCCCCCTCTCCAACTGCCTCTGGCAACAATCTTCAATTTATTCTGGCTTTTTTCAATCAATATACAGTATTTTGGAACTCTTTCCATGCATATCAGCATACAGATGTACTTTAAACTTTTAAATGGCTGCATAATCGTCATGATAATTAGCATTTATTGAACATTTGCAATTTGCCACACTGTTCTAAGTACTTCCATTTTATCTTTTCTTACTCTGATCATAATAAGCACTATAAATGTAAAGAAATGAGGAAAAGGAAATCCTTGTTCACTGAATATTTCCTGTGAGCTAAATATTTTCAAATTCTACCTTATTTTATCCATGAAACAATCTGAGAAGGATGCACAATTGAAGGAGAATGGAGAGCTTAACTGACTATCTCAGTTTTAAACTGTTAGTAAGCAGGGTATCCCCATTTATGCCCAGCCCATGCTACCATTCTTTCATCTTAGGAGGAAGTGTTGGCTGGGGAGCTAAGGGTTAACCAGCTCAGGCTGACAGAGCTGAATCACTCTATTAACTAGATTTGCTGGTTTCAGTGAACTATTATCTGATTTCAAACTGCTGGAGTGACACTCCTGGACCCCACAGTTCAGGCAGCTTGATTTATCTTTTCCATATCACTGACCTCCATGTTGACACCATTGTTCAGCCCTAACTGAAATTCCTAACTGGCTCTTTGAAATAACTTCTGCATGAGGGTCCAGCAATTCTGACCTTGTAGTGAGACAGGTTAGTTAACATGTTGTTAGACAGA
Source organism: Rhinolophus sinicus (assembly GCF_036562045.2). Lineage (NCBI taxonomy): Eukaryota > Metazoa > Chordata > Mammalia > Chiroptera > Rhinolophidae > Rhinolophus > Rhinolophus sinicus. The sequence continues at coordinate 51,424,543 of NC_133758.1, forward strand.
CAGGAAGGTCCCTGGTGAAATAAACAAAAGAGCCATTTTCTAAAACTCCAGGTTCTGAAGTAACTCATTCACTCCAGGACAAAATGTGCCTTGAGGTTAATAAATTATCTCATAAATCCCTTTTGGCTGGGCAAACAGGGAGCAGATCTGATAGATAGGAATGGGTTATTTTGTTAATCCCTTCAGGATGGGCAAACAAAACAAACCTGATAGATAAATCCAATTAGAAGCCTCCAGCCCCCTTCCCCAAACAGGCAAGGGAAGGTATAAAAGTAAGAGCGTTTGCCTCAGTCAGGGGGCATCCCATTCGGGAACCCCCTTCCACTCGGGAGCCACATTTCTTTGCTTTTTAATAAACTATCCTCTTTTGATGGAGAAACTGACCTTAAAATGGTTCCCTGCCACGTGGAACTGAGCTAAAATGGTGGCCCCAATGGGGAGAGAGAAGTCCCCAGCCTAAGCCCCAGTCCACTTCCACATAACCCCCTCCAAGTAACACCTTGAGCCAATCACCAGATGACACCTACCCCTTCCCCAACTCAAGGAAGTCCCCAACCCATAAAAACTTGCTCAAAACCTTGCTAGGGGCTCAGTCTTTTGGGAAGGATCCCACTGAGCCCGCCGGTGTAATAAAGCTGACTCTCCTAACTCTGAGTGCTGCTTGGGTTCTTTCCGGTCTTGGATTCTGCAACACTTTTACAACTCCTTGCCTCTTCTTGGTCCATGCTTCCATTCTTCGGTTTCACAAGACAAGATCCTGGCACTCACTCACAGGAAAAATCTCCTACGTCATTTGGGGGCTCCTCATGGGATTGAAGGAGAGGTAAATATTGTCTGTACCTTTCTACTTGCCCACTTATGGGCCTTCGTCATTTTTTGTCTCTTTCTCTTGTCACACAAATAGTGGGCCTCCGTCAGCCACTTAAATGCAAACAGCGTGGTTGCCACTCTTAAGCCATGGAGAGGTAAGGCTTTGCTGAAGGGCTGGGATCAATCCCTTCCAGCGCTGAGCTGGGGAAATGTCCCCAGTCCGACCATTTTCTCTTGTGAGGCAGAGGCTCCCTCCCCCTTACTGCTATTTTATCCTATCCCTCCACTGCCTTTTTCCTTTCTGCAAGGAGACTGAATACCCCCCGACTGGGGTTGTGGGCCTTTGTAGGCAACTGAGGAACTCTGGTCGTGGCTGCTCTATGGTGAATTCCACAGGCCTCATATGTCCCTTCTCAGCCCAACTGCCCGCAAGGGTGCCAGTGGGATGTCTCCTCCAACCATGCTGCTCTCTTCATCCTGTCATTATCTCTCCCCAACTCTTGAGATGTCGGTCTGGGGTCCCTTCCCCATGAGACCTCCTCAACACTCTCAGGTAACATATTTTGGCAAGCCAGTCAGGAGGTAAGCAAGCCCTTTTAGGGGACCCTAAAATCTCTTGCTCACTTTCCTATACCACCTTTGTTTGCCATCCTCTGTGGACATGGGTCGGACATTTGAATACCACCAGGGGATCCACCTTTGATAGGATGACCTGGTTTTGGGACAAGTCATTTAGGACTTGTGCTGAAGACAAACCCAAACACCTGTGAGGTCTGTGTTTGTACGGCACAATGTCTCTCTGGAAACTTGATTTTTCATCCCCTTTGTTCTTCTGCGATCTCACTGTACCACTCTGCTGCCTGACTCCGCCCCCAGCTCAGCACCACAGCAGCAACAGCCGAGGGTGAGAGGCCGAAAGAGGTCACCTCCTCCGGAGTACCTGCAGCCACTGTCAAGCAAAGTTTTTAAGGTGGACAGACATATTCCAGACTCGCTTTTCCTTGAAGAAGCAGCCTTGTCCGAAGACTTTTGGGGCTTCAGATATCTCTTTCAGTCCCCCCTCACCTATTAGGCTTTAGGGCCTCCTTCCATTCCCTCTCACCTAGGCCGTATACCTTCCTTACAAGTTTTGAGTATATACTCCCTCCTTAAACACCTGTATTCAGAAGGCTGCTATTATATCAATTGCGCCATCAGTTTTTGAGATGGCCAGAGTTAGGCCATATACCCTTCCACACCCCATCGTTGGCCACTGCCTTTATCTGCCTGTGGGCTGGCGTCAAGCATCCAGACGGGTATGGACATGGATATGGACAGGCGTTACCTGGGGACACGGGTCGGGTAGCCCAGGTAAGTGCAACTAACCTTGGCATGCCACATCTCCTCAAACGCCTCGGAACCAGTCGCACAGTCTCCGTGGCTCAGGCTTCTGGGGGACACTCCAGACAAGGTTGTTGGGAGATGAAAAGTAAGAGGGACGCCTCTTTTCCTTTCTTCTCCCGCACATAATGGGCAATCAGCCCACACGCGCCTTCACCCGCCCTGGATTGCATCTTAAAACATTGGGACAAATTGACCCTCAGACTCTAAAAACAAAAACGGTACCTGGTCTTCTTTTATTCCGAGGCTTGGCCTAAATATAAGTTAAAAGATGGAGAGACTTGGCCTTCGGAGGGAAATATTAATTATAATACTATTGTACAGCTAGATCTGTTTTGCAGACGGGAAGACAAATGGTCATAAATTCCATATGTTCAGGCATTTCTTTCCGCTTTAAGGGAACTTCACCCATCTCCTAACCCACCTATAACCAGGAATACCTGAGGTAACTGAGGGAAAAAAAAAAATGACACTTTTAAAACCAAGTGGCTAATTTTTAAGCCAGACCCCTCCCCCTTACTTTGCTATGCTGATTGTGAGTCCTGCAGGGACCACCCGCAGTAGGATTCATTGTAAAAGGGAAACCGCCTACTAACATTCTAAATAAGCCTACTGTTAAAGTCATGTTATCCCTGTTACAAAATTTGTCAAAAAAAAGAAAAAGCTTAGATTATTGCCCTTATATTATAGTAATTCTGACCCATTGTTGCATCTTAATAAAAAGACACAGATCCTAAGAAAGGCCAGGGAATTTGCTACATCTTTTACAATCAAGACAGGGAAGATGAGGAAAAAAAAACAGGCCAAAGACAGGCCAGACTTTTAGCTACAGTTAATAGACAGGCCAAGTCCAGGGCCACCTCAGGATCACCCCGCCAGCCCCAGAAAACAAAAAATGCCAGATGAAGGAGCCTACTCTGGATGTGCAAGCCCAGACCACTGGAGTAAGAAATGTCCTAGTCCTCCAAAACAGCCGTGCACTCAGTGCAAAACTAAAGGGCACTGGAGGCAGGATTGTCCCCCTGTTCTGAAGGGAGTAGGGACCAACTCCTTGCCCACAAATGGCTGAGATTTACTAAAGGGCCTGACACTCCCAGTGGCTCCCAAGCTGTTCTCATCACAGGGACAAAACTACAGGTGACTCTTGACGTGGCAGGTAAGCTTGTTAATTAGCCATTTATTCTTTCTTAACTGCTCCTCTGAAACCTGCTTGGTTGTAAAGATAAAATAGAGACCTGAAAAAAAGGGGGCTCTGGAAAAAGCTTAGTCAGGAGACCTCTAAGCCCTAGCTCTAATTACTGCCAACAAGTGTTAATACAAACCTATGCTGCTAGAACAGATTTACAAGAAATACCCCATAGATAACCCAGATAGGATGCTCTTCACTGATGGGAACTCTTTTATAAGAAATGGACATTTATTCAGCCCTGCTGAGTATGTATCCTTATCTCTTTTTATAGTACCTGCTATAATCATTGCTTTAAATGTACCTCTATTTCATTTTGTTCCAATTCTGGAGGTTTCTTCTGTTCTTTTATTTGGGACATGTTTCTTTGCTTCCCCATTCTGGCTGACTCTCTGTGTTTGCTTCGATGTATTAGGTAGATCCCCTAGGGTTCTTAGTTTTTGGTGAGTTATCTTATGTAGTATGTGTCCTTTATATTTGACTTGCACCACTTCCCTATTCTCCTGTGCATGTGCTCCAAAGGTGACCCTTGTGTTGTGTGTATTCTCCTGTTAAAGTTGAGCTTTAATTGCTTTAGGCTTGTCAGTAGGTGGGATTGACTCCTAGGCTGACTAGTTGTGAGACTTGGCTCTGCCCACAGCAGGATGTTCTGCTGCGTGAGGGTTGACCGCTCAAGTGAGGCTTGGTCCCTATGTGCTCTTGTGCCTGTAGAGAATTCCCTCTGGGGGTGTCACTTGTAGGTCAAACCCGGTAGTACTCTGGTTTGGTCTGAAGTTGGCCTCGGGGTGTGTTGAATCTTGTGCCTCTTAAGCTGGGCCCTGGTGTAGGGCAATTTCAGAACAAAGCCAATCACCAAGCACAACAACAACAAAGAAAAAAAACAAATACTCTCACATGTAAAAACAACTGATAACCCACACTCAATACAGGTAAAAATATCAAAAATAATAATAATAAAAAAAAAAAACAAAAAAAGCAGCGCCAGTCTTGGCTTAAGCCCACCAAGTAATCTCCAGCTTGTCCTCTGCTGTACCAGAGTCCTCTGCGTCTTGTGCAGGCAGAGCAGGTCACCTGGTGCCCAGAGTGACCCTGGGACTGCAGTTCTAGATGAGTGGGGCTGAGGGGTCTGGATGGTTTTTACAAAGTTTTCACAAAGTCAGTGCAGCTTCTGCTCTTGCCTGCACATATGCGCACGGAGAGTAACACAGCCATCCCTGTGCCAAGGTCTCCTGAGTCTTAGGGCACTTCTTCCGTGTGTGTGTGTGTGTGTGTGTGTGTGTGTGTGTGTGTGTGCAGGGCACAAGATTTCTGAGCTGCTGAAAGCCCAGAGCTGCCTCTTCCACCTGCTGCTGACCCCTGGGTGTGTCTCCGCAGTTGTAATTGCCTTGCTCTAGGCAGGCCAGAAAAGATGGGGGCTGGGGATGGAGGAGTCTTCTCTCTCCCAGCCCAGCAGTGTCACAGTCTTCCCAGCCTCTTCCCTGGGTCAGAGCTGCACTGCACGCTGGGTCCTCCCAGATCCTGAGCACTACTGCTCCTCTGTAATCTGACACTACTCTTCAGTTCAGGGGCCAGCTTGAGTCTCTGAAAGGGCAGAGGTAGGATTGGGAGAGTGGGGGGAAGAGCCCAGGTATGGTGTTTACTTCCTTTGTCTGATCTAGGGCCCAGCTGGAGGTCTCAGCTGAGGTTACTGCCTCAAACCTGGGTATGCTGCTCTCTCAGCAGGAGAGATCAGCTGTGGGACGCAGGGAAAGAGCCCACCTCCTGGTTCTTGTGGTCTCTGTCCTGTCCTGGGACCCCGTGTGTCTCTGCAGCAGTGGATGTGGCCGGGCTGCATCTACACTCCCCTCCCTTCCCTCTTCCCCTGCTCGCCCAGTTTGCCCACCTTCAAGTAATCCTCGTTGGAGTCTCTTAGCTGTTCTGTGTGATGAGCAGAAGTCTTTTGATGGGTTATAGATGTTCAATTTCTGGTAAGTTCTGGAGGAGAACGCAAGAAGACCACCTCGCTGCCACCATTCCTATAATAAAACATGAATAAATTGTTGATGACTTTATATTATTGCCGTGTCTTTTCACCGAATCACCCACCTTTAGCCATTGCTTTAAATGTAGAGATTAGTCAAATAGCTTGCTCAATAACGAAGGCCCTCCACACTATGTCACAGGCGATCTATACCCTGGGACAAGAGTTAAGAAAGGTCAGAGAAACAGCTCTCAAAAACAGAGCTGCCATAGATCATCTACTTCTCAAACACAATCAAGGACGTCAAAATTTTAAAGGGTTATGTTGTTTCAATCTCTCTAATAATTCAGTTAATTAAAGATAAAGTTCAACAAAGTTTCCAATATTAAACAAAAACCCAAGATTCTTTGGCCTGGATTTTTCCTTCCTTACTTCCTGGCTTCCCAGTTTAACGGGACTTAAGAAAACTTTTCTTATTTTTCTTTCAGTCATTATTATAGGTATTACCTCATGCTGTTGCCTACAATGCATCTCAGCTTACAGACTACCCACTGGTTGGCTACGATGGCCTATAAGACAACAACATCCTCACCTGGACTTGTTCATCTACCGGGGACCCTTAGATAGACCTCTGGACAAGCCCTAGCTGCCGGTCTCTTGCTACACCCGTCCTCAGCCTGAGCTAGCCAGAGCAGTCATCGCCCCTGTTCCCTAATGGCAGTTAGGGTTACAGTTAGTTAGCATGTTGCTAGATAGACAGGAAGGTCCCTGGTGGAATAAACAAAAGACAGCCATATCCTAAAACTCCAGGTTCTGAAGTAACTCACTCACTCCAGGACAAAATGTAACGGTGCCTTGAGATTAATAAATGATCTCATAAATCCCTTTTGGCTGGACAAACGGGAGCAGATCTGATAGCTAGGAATGAGTTATTTTGCTAATCCCTTCAGGATGGGCAAACAAAACAAACCTGATAGACGAATTCCATTAAAAGGTGCCAGCCCCCTTCCCCAAGCAGGCAAGGGAAGATTTTGCCTCAGTCAGGGGGCATTCCATTCGGGAACCCCCTCCCACTTGAGAGCCATATTTCTTTGGTTTTTAATAAACTATCCTCTTTTGCAACTTCTTGCGTCTTCTTGGTCCGTGCTTCCATTCTTCGGTTTTCACGAGACACGAATCCGGCCCTCACATCTCGCTCCTGCATCAGTAAGGCCGGAGACCTGAATTCGCTTCTGAGAACCCAGTGCCAAAACTGGTGTCCCAGAGTGGGCCTGGATGACCCCCAGAGTGGCCAGCTTTCTCTGCTCTCTTTCACTTCAAGTTTTCTCTGGATTTGTACCCATTGTCTCCTTTCTTGGTCCTTTGGAAAAGGATCCCATCTCACTTAAGCACATCCAAAACTTTCTGTTTTGCTTCCATCTTAAAATTCTCTCTGTACTGTTTTTCCCCTCTGGCCAACTTACATGAGGTTGGACAATTAAGTTTGCAAACTCATCCTAGAAAAAGTGTTACATACCTCATTGCTGGATATCACTATGGTCACCTTTGAAGTGCTCCCCTTGGGAAGCTATGCACCCACACCAGCACCTAATCCACCCTTCAAAGCAATTTTGGAACTCTTTTTCTGGAATGGTCATCAGAGCTGTGGTCGTATTACCCTTGATGTCCTGGATGTCATCAAAATATCTTCCTCTCAATATTTCCTTTATCTTTGGGCAAAGAAAGAAGTCGTTGAGGGCTAGATCAGGTGAGTTGGGAGGGTGTTCCAATACAGTTATTTGTTTACTGGCTAAAAACTCCCTCACAGACAGAGCTGTGTGAGCTGGTGCATTGTCGTGATGCAAGAGCCATGAATTGTTAGCAAAAAGTTCAGGTCGTCTAACTTTTTCACACAGCTTTTTCAGCGCTTCCAAATAATAAACTTGGTTAACTGTTTGTCCAGTTGGTACAAATTCATAATGAATAACCCCTCTGATATCAAAAAAGGTTAGCAACATCGTTGCAATAAGTTCACAAACTTAATTGTCAGACCTCGTATGTGCTTAAATCTTCTCTAGTTTTGATCAATTGCCATCCATCTCGTTTTCCCCAACAAGCAACCCTCTCTGTTCTTTACATTAATGAAATTCTTGAAGGAGAATCATGATCTTCTACTTTGATCTTCTTTATTTATTTATTTATTTATTTGGGTGACAATTGTTAGTAAAATTACATAGATTTCAGGTGTACAATTCTGTATTACATCATCTATAAATCCCATTGTGTGTTCACCACCCAGAGTCAGTTCTCCTTCCATCACCATATACTCGATCCCCCTGACCCTCATCTCCCACCCCCCACCCCCCACCCCCCTTACCCTCTGACTTCTTTGATCTTCTGTTCACTCCTCACTTGAATTTAGTCGCTATCCCTCATTCTGAGCTTTCAAAGGTTACTGGTGACTTACCTAATTGCCCTACTATTGACTTCCCTCTTCACACTCTCCCCACTTCCCTGTGGGCATCTGAGGCTGTTGACCTCTCTCTCCTGATGCTCCTTTCCTGGCATCTGGGCCTGGGTGCCATGGTTCACCTCGCTTCTTTCACTGCACCTTCAGACTTCTTATGTGCTTAAATGCAGGTACTCCTTGCAAATTCATGCTCCCGATCATGCTCAATTTATACCCCCTTCCTTATGGTCTTATCTAATTTTATGATTTCAACGATTGCTTCTGGCTTCCAAATTGTGGTCTGGCTTGACTTCTTTTGAGAGATCAGATCTTGGTTCCCAGCTGCCTGCTGAGTGTGCACCACGGGCATCCCGCTTCAGGTACCGATGCCCCTTTTAGGCATGCAGACACTCCTCCACTTTGCTACTTGTGTGCTTCGTGCATTGCATTCTTTCAGTGGCTCAGGCTTCACATTTGAGAGTCAGTATCAGCTCTTCTCAAGCATTTATCTAATAATCTAAATTCTATTTCTGGAATTTCTTGGAATGACCTTGAACTGTCCACTGTCCTTGTTTAGGCTTTAAATATTTTTTCTCAACTATTACGATAGTTTCTTAACAGATCTCTTTGAATTCTGCCTTTGACCCTCAAATCTATAGTTGAATCTGCTAACAGTGAATCTGCTAAACTATGGATCACATCATCTCATTTCCTCAAAATTTTCTGGGACAATTTATTGCACACTAAATAAAATTCCAACTCTGCCATCTGTGGTGAAATATCCCTCTCATCTGGGCCCAGACTCCGTCTCTGCCAATCACTGGCTGGGGCTGCTGCTCCCAACCACCTTCACCTCATCGTTGCTCTCCCCACTAGAAGACCATCTACATTTGCTGCTCTCTGCCTGGCAGTGCACCACTGGGCTTCTGGAGACTGGGGAGCACTCCTAGGAGCTTTCCCAGGTCCCCCTGGGGGAATAACAGCTCCTCTTCTAATCACTGTAAAGTTTGGTGTAGCAGGTTATCTTATAAGTTAAAATCAAATAGTGTTTATCAAAGATAATACATTTTTTGCATTAAATATGAAAAGTTTAGTATTACATTATCATTTTTATTTTCTACCCTCAGCATTGCAGTAGAAGACTAGGAAGTTAGTCAAGTATTACCATGGAGGGTCAGGAAACAAGAGAAACTCACATGACACTTTGATCCTACAGCATAACTTTTCCTTGAGTGTTAGTGTGTTACACTCCAAGCTAAAGACTGGAGATGCCAGTGTAATGTCCCTTACCTTCAATAAGTTTGTACTTGGACTCGGGAGAAAAGGTTTATGCTATGTGACATCATTTCACTAAATTTGTGGTGCTGACAGGACCAGGTGGCTAGGATCAAATGTGAGTATGTGACATTTCACTCTTTTTTTAATTAAACATTTGTTTTTCTTTTAAAGTATAATTTCCATTTTATTTTTTTCCCCCAGAGACTATTTCTTCGATCCTTAAGGACTTAGCTCCTTACATGGGCTTTGGTGGAGGTCGTGGGGCAGCACCCACAGGTCTAAATTGGGGTGGGGGTGTTCGGCCCTGCTGGGCTTCATGGCAACGATTCCTGACTACCTTGCTGTGAATGGCACAACTCACACAGTAATGTACTTTCACATACAGCTTGGGAAGCACATAGGCGTCGAAGACACTCGCTTCGGAAATGTGCCTAATGGCTGCGGCCTCTACTGTGTTTTGAATGACGAACTTCTTAATGGCCTTGTCCTTGGGCACACATCGGGCGCAGTTGGTGCAATGAATGGGCTGCACATAGTCGTGGGCCTTTTTGGCACCACCTTTGTTCCTTCTTTTCTTGGTCATCTTGGAAGCGACGACCCAAGGGAGCAACATTCGTTTTTCAATATTCTGATTTTGTACTTGGTATGGATGGTTTGAAAAAGTATTACAGGAATAGTTTCTTTTACCTCTTTCCTATTTCTTTATTCAGGGCTCAAGGTAGGATGATGGTCTGCCAGATTCTAATAAAGGTAATTTCAGTAAAAATATTTTTTAAACTGTTTTAATGTAAACCTTCATCAACCGTTTCGCATTGTACTTGCTGTAATCCATCCTGCTTTCATCCATCCATTCATCAAGTGCCCACTGAATGCCACACTCACTTTGCTGAAAGTGAGATTGGGCCCTTCCCAAGAAGAACAGTGTCATGACTCCGAACATCAAAGCTACAATTAATGCACTGGAGATGTTCAGTGGGGCCTGATGCTCTGCTCTACCCTGCTGTGGGTGCCATTTGTTCTGGAGGCAGGTAACTGTAGTCTGTTAACTCACTTGTCTGGCTTCCTTTAGAAGGTGGGCATTGGGAGATTCAAGGAATCATGTGCAGAGAGCAATATCCCTGCACTGGGAAGGGTAATGTGCATTTTGAAAGTTTTTGTAGCAGCCGATTGGTATTAAAACAACAAACTTACAACTAACCTGGATTTTACCAAAATAGCGCCAAACAGAATTTTCCAGTAAATATTTACATAGGAGAAATTTAAACATTATGCTAGAAGTCTTCCCAGCCACAAAAATGTTGGGGGTTAAATATTAGAACAAAGGAACTGAGAAAAGTCAGTAATGTACCCTTCCTTGAGCAAAACATAGATACCATTGTGTCCAGAACTGATGAGGAATGAATGGGATAATGAACTCAGAAAGCCAGGTACAAAGGCACTAGGTCTGCACCTTAGATAAAATACTGATTATTCATGACAAATCCTCTGTATGATGAGCCATTTGGAGGTAGAAAAGAAAAGCATTGATTTAGCATTTTAAAAAACAATGTTATTTTCCATTATAAATGTCTATTCTTTTTTATTTTTAATTCCTTTCCTCCTTTCTGCCCGACTCCCCACATTCTCCCTCTGGTAACCATCAGTTTGTTCTCTGTATCTGTGAGTTTATTTCTGTTTTATTTTATTTGTTTGTTTGTTTTGCTTTTTAGAGTCCACATATAGGTGAAATCGTAAGGTATTTTTCTTTCTCTGTCTGACTTATTTCAGTTAGTATAATACCCTCTAAGTCCATCCACCTTGTTTCAAGTGGCAGGATTGCATTCATTTTTATGGCTGAGTAATGTTCCATTGTAATATGTTCCATATTTTCTCTATCACATTCATCTATTGATGGACAACTAGGTTGTTTCCATATCTTGGCTATTGTAGATAATGCTGCAATTAACATAGGGGTGCATATATTTTTCTTAATTATTGTTTTTGTTTTCTTTGTAGAAATACTCAGAAGTGGAATTGCTGGATTGTATAGTAGTTCTATTTTTTAATTTTTTTGAGGAATCTCCATACTGTTTTCCATAGAATTCTATGAAAATTTGGAAAATCCTGAAAAATAGAAGGAATAGTAAGAATATATTAGATTTTCCAGTGTTTGTTACTATGACACTGAGAAACTAGGTAACAAACATAATCCTCCAGTAGTTGTTAAAATTGATCTATGGGTTTATTTATTTAATGTAAGACCACCACAATATCTTTCAGATTGGGGGGATGTTCTAAAGAAAAGTAGGATATGGTGAGTGAACCAGGTAAAACCCAGAGTTGTGCAATGACTTATACAATCAATTGCTTTCTGATTACTTTTGCAAAAAGTACTGAAACAGCAGTCATATATTATCAATAAGAAAAAATCGGAGGGGAATACGAAGTGTAGATAACTTTACACTTAGAATAATCACTACTGAAATGAAGTATTTTATTGAAGATAAGCATTCTTATATTCCAATGGCAAGCACGAAGCCATGCTATGTTGATCTGATTACAAAAGAAATTCTTAATAAAGAGGGATTCTGTGTGCCAAATGCTTCTCTATTCAAGTAATATTCTCTATCAGTTAACAAATACATGATCTGAACCACAGAGCCCTGTAGTTGAATCTTCCAGTCAAATTCCTTCAGAGGTGCCCGTTTTCAAGGAGCTGACATGTCACTGCAACATGAGTCACCTGCAGGAGGGACGTCATCCCCACTGTTCACCATGACCCTTGTCCAGTTGCTGATCGCCTTGCATCAGAATGTGCAATAACTCCCAGCTGGTAACCTCCTCTTTTATGTAGTCTTACAAATATAGAACACTTCAAAGATAGCTGCAACAAACCCACCACCCAAAATTAACAAATATTAACATTTTATTTCTAAATATGTGTGATATACATGCACACACATAAGGAATGAAGCAAAAGGAAATTGAATATAATAAAGTTAAAGTCCTTTATGATCTGAATTGGGGGGTTAAAACTGCAGCATATGAAATTTGGGAGGACACAATTCAACCCACAACAGCTGTTTGCATGCTACAACACCAGAGCTGAGTAGCTATAATAGGGACTATGTGGTCTGCAAAATCTAAAATACTTACTCGCTAGCACTTTACAGAAAAAGTTTGCTGCCCTCTGCTATAGGTGAACATATTTTTACATGGAAAATATTCGAAATATATTCTTACGTGAAAAGATTGCAAAATACAGTTGACCCTTAAACAACACCAACCCACCTGCACAGTTGAAAATCCGAGTATAAATTTAACTCCTCTAAAATGTAATTACTAACAGCCTGCTGTTGATGGGAAGCCTTACTGATAACATAAACAGTCGATTAACACGTATTTTGTATGCTATATGTATTATATTCTTTATTCTTACAATAAAGTAAGCTAGAAAAAAGGAAATGTTATTAAGAAAATCGTAAGGAAGAGAAAAATACACATACAGTGTTTATTGAAATAAAATCCACTTATAAGTTGGAATTGTGCAGTTTCAGTTTCAAACCCTTGTTGTTTGAGGGTCAACTATAGTGTCTTTTAGAAAGTTATCTCATTTGAAAATATTTACATATGAATAGAAGAAAGACAAATATTATACTTCACAATATTAATAGTGGTGATACCTGAAGATTGGCGCTATGAGTAATTTTTATTTTGTTTTTACTTATCTGTGTTTTCTAATTTTTCTGTTATGAATATATATTATTTTTGTAAGTATAAAGCCAAAAAATTACGCCAGTATGATGTATAAAAAGCTAGACCATCAGATCATCACTATATGTGGTAGAAATGAATTTCCATTCAGTGTTTATTCCAACTTCTAGTGTACTTTCCTGCACTGCAGAGGCTGGAAAACTAAAAACCACATTCCCTTGACTCCCTTGCAGCTGAGGTTCTGGATACAAATTTGATTCTACCAATAGATTAACCTATTGAGAAGAAGACTTGCAGCTTTGTCCCTTTCTGCAGGGACCTTGTGGTGGGGACTTGTTGGGGACACTGGAGCAGAACTCCAGCCTTTATCTCTAGCGCTGTGCTGAGAGGGAGTTGTGGGGTGGCTGACTCACCCCGGGATTGAAGCTATAGCAGAAAGTTCTTGAAGTCAATATTTCTTGCAGTGACTTTATGATTCCCTACCCTCCTGATATTAAGGAGTCCTACCTTCCCTGTCAGGCCAGTTCTGCAACGTTGTTCATTTTTCTAGAATTGTTCCTGGACACCTTGCCCAAAGGCAGCCTTTCCAGCTATTTTATAATCACCTAAATCTTTCTATGCCTAAAATAGCTGATTGTTTTCTTGACAGAACCACAACTGACATAAGGATTCATGAGCAACTTGGGGACAAGTTTGTGCTGAAAGAAAAAATATTTTATGACAAGATGAATAAAAATTATTCTGAGGCATCAATATTACAAGTTGCTTGGAATCCATCTGAATTGCAGAATGAAGACTAGAAATAATTGGAATAACTCTGCTGAACCTAAAACACAACTCAGATCTCCAAGTATAAGTGTAACGGTCACAGTTCCTCACTTCCTCACTTTAATCAAGATGTGCAGATAAAATGTGACTTCAAAACTTTTATTCAGTGAATCTACTCTTCCCCATGAGCCTCATCGCAAGTGGATTTGAGGAGAGATGGTGAGGAGCAGGGACACAGAATTAAATCTGCCTGTTTGTGGTGTTTCAGCCTAAAGCACAGTTTTTCATTCTGGTAGCAGCTCATCTTTCCAGTTCCTCTCCTTTCTCCATAATACATGGGTGCACAGCACTATGTGGACTAGTTGTGGCTGGGCCTTCTGCCTCTGCTGGCCTGGTCCCTAGACTGAGGACTACTGAGGATCACTGATCCCATCTAGGGGTTGGGGCACTGTCGTGCTACCTACTGGTTGAGCCTGTGCCTCTAGTCCTTGCCCCTGGTTGCAAATCCCTCTACACGATGGCTTCTTCGTTCTTTCTCGAGACCTCTACTGGTTCTCTGGTCCTCTCAGAACACTCACAACCCCACTCTGGGGCATGCAGGACTTCTGGATTCCTAGCATGTGCATGGAAGGCTGTAAGGCCAGGAGCCTGTCCCAGGCCCAACAACCCAGTTGCATCCTCTGCCAGTGCCCCTGTTGCTATGTTGATGTGCGTCCATGTGGATGTGGGACTTTCCTGGCCTTCCAGTTGGAGCATGAGGCAAATACTCCTCTGCTTTCAGCTTTCTTATGAACACATCTAACCTGCATCCATGCTAAGGTTTCAACCTGGAGAGAGGAGGCCAGGACATATGCGCACGGTGGAAAGTTTCTGAACTTAATAGTCCGACCGTGTATGTACCTGTTCTCTTGGCTTCCCGTATACTGGGATAGAAGGGGTGATGTTTTCACTTCTTCCTCTCAGTTAGGGAATTCTTCTGTGTCACAATCTAGTCCCACCCAAATAGCTCGTACAGGATGGTACTTTGCAGAGGAGGGTAATGTGGTTAGGAGGAGACACTTAGTAGGTGGTTACAGTGGGTAAGTTATAAAGAAAAATCTGCAGCTGGCGAATCCTAGAGGGATATTGTAGGAAAGTTGGTTTCAAGTTACCATCCTGGACAGGGCATTTGGCAAAAAGTACAGTGCAGTGTGGTACTCAGAGTGCGGGCTTGGAATCTGCCCCACATACTAGCTTTTGACCTTGAGCGAGTTATATCACTTCTCCAAGGCTCAATTTTCTCATTTGTGAAGTGAGGATCATAATGGTACTTACCTCAGTGGTTTGTTGTGTTATAGGAAATAATGACTATGAGTGCATATCAGGCAGTGGGCACAGCCTCAGTGTGGCCAGCATAACTGAGGCTGTCACAAAACTCTCAAACGTTACTGTTGTGAGTACAGAGAGGGAAAACAATCTGTAAGTACTATGAGAATATAAATTGTTACTCCTTTTATGATGTTAGATTGAAAAGAGTTGGCAGGCACGGCCTTGTCTTCACTATGAAGTAGAATATAGACAAAAAACCGGAAATGGAAAGTGATAAAGCTGGAGCCCTGGAAGAGCTGGAAATGAGGCCAGACAAACAAGCAGAAACACATGAAGGTGATCCTAAAGGTAAGAGGGAGGAAAAAGTGTTGCCTTAAGGGACCTATGTGCTTAGGGAATAGGCAGTAGTGTCAGACTAAGCTGAGAAAGTTGTAGTTAAACAAAAAAAGGATAAAGGATACATGTAATCACATGCTGCTTGGCTTTCTGTTGAATGTGATTATTCAAATTAAAACTTCATTCATAGGACTACATTTGTGAGCTCTAAGAATGACACCAGTCTTCCTTGGAGTATATGATCAGAATTTTATTTTTAATTTCTTTTTTTCATCTTTATTTTATTTGCTTTTTTTGTTCAGAGAATGCATCACTACGGGTTCTGTCCAACCATGTGACTCTCCTGGTCCCAGAGTTCTTGGTCCCAGCACACACTCAGGAGAAGGCCTTTGCCAATGACGTCAGCAACATACAACACAAAGCTGCAGAGAAGGCCAAAGTTCCACAGCCTGCGGACACATTCCTTCCTGAGCAGCGCAGTGACATCTCCAGTTCCTCAGCAAAAACCATGCAGCCCACAGAAGGTGACAACCCCAATTTCTCAACAAAAACCATCCCACCGCAGCAAGGTGACACTCCCAGGTCTACAGGAAAAACCATCCTGTTTAAAAAGGATAACACCCTTCATTCCTCAGAAAAAAACGTCCTTCCCAAAGAGGGTAACACTGCTAATTCCTCAGAAAAACCCATCCCACCCAAGCAGGGTGACACCCTCAGTTCCCCAGGAAAAATCATCCTGCGCAAAGAAGGTAACACCCGTAATTTTTCAGCAAAAACCATCCCGCCCAAGCAGGGTGATACTGCCAATTCCTCAACAAAAACCATCCCATCCAAGCAGGGTGACATCCCCAAGTCCTCAGCAAAAACCACCCTGCCTAAGCAGGATGACACTCCCATTTCCTCAGAAAAAACTATCCTGCCCAAGCGGGACGACACCCCTAAGCTATCAGCAAAAACCATTTTGCCCAAGCAAAGTAATGCCTCCGATTCCTCAGAAGAAACCATCCAGCCCAAGGAAGGCAACACTCCCAAGCTCTCCGCAAAAACCACTTCACCCAAGGAGGGCAACACCCCCAATTCCTCAGAAAAAACCATTTCAGCCAAGCAGGATGACACCCCCAAGCTCGCAGCAAAAACCGTTTCACCCAAGGAGGGCAACACCCCCAAGTCCTCAGAAAAAACCATCCTGCCCAAGCAGGATGACATTCCCAATTTCTCAGCAAAAACCATTTCACCCAAGGAGGGCAACACCCCCAAGTCCTCAGAAAAAACCATTTCAGCCAAGCAGGATGACACCCCCAAGCTCTCAGCAAAAACCATTTCACCCAAGGAGGGCAACACCCCCAAGTCCTCAGAAAAAACCATCCTGCCCAAGCAGGATGACATTCCCAA
Organism: Rhinolophus sinicus; assembly: GCF_036562045.2. Lineage (NCBI taxonomy): Eukaryota > Metazoa > Chordata > Mammalia > Chiroptera > Rhinolophidae > Rhinolophus > Rhinolophus sinicus. The sequence continues at coordinate 51,441,082 of NC_133758.1, forward strand.
TTTCTCAGCAAAAACCATTTCACCCAAGGAGGGCAACACCCCCAAGTCCTCAGAAAAAACCATTTCAGCCAAGCAGGATGACACCCCCAAGCTCTCAGCAAAAACCATTTCACCCAAGGAGGGCAACACCCCCAAGTCCTCAGAAAAAACCATTTCAGCCAAGCAGGATGACACCCCCAAGCTCTCAGCAAAAACCATTTCACCCAAGGAGGGCAACACCCCCAATTTCTCAGAAGAAACCATCCAGCCCAAGAAGGACAACACCCCCAAGTTCTCAGAAAAAAACACTTCACCCAAGGAGGGTGATACCCACAAATCCTCAGAAGAGACAATCCAGCCCAAGGAGGGTGAAACCCCCAAATCCTCAGAAGAAGCCATCCAGCCCACAGAAGGCAATATCCCAGCAGAAACAATGGAGCTCTCAGAGGTCAATATGGTGAAAGTGATCCTGAGCAAGGAGGATTTCGAGTTGGCACTCAAGGAGGCTGGGGAGAGGCTGGTGGCTGTGGACTTCTCAGCCATGTGGTGTGGGCCTTGCAGGACAATCAAGCCTCTTTTTTGTTCCCTGTCTGTGAAGCATGAGGATGTACTGTTTCTGGAAGTGGACATTGATGTGTGTGAGGAGCTGGTGAAAGACCTTGAGATCATTTGTATTCCAACCTTTCAGTTTTATAAAAAAGAAGAAAAGGTGGGCGAAATTTGTGGAGCCCTTAAGGAAAAACTTGAAACAATCATTGCAGAATTAAAGTAATCATGTATTCTGAAAGTGTTGTAAAGAGTCAGCTGTTTATAGCTTGTGATTTTCTATTCACAAAAGAGATATAACAAAAATGTATGTCTAAATAGCCCGTTTGTAAATTATAAATATTAACTACCTGTTTCAAAAAGTAATCAAAGCACTACAGTATATTATGACCATGTTTTTGTTGATAGGAAAGTGTGATATTAGAATTTGCTTTGGTGAAGATTGGAAGTCAAGCTGTCCTCTACTTTTTAATCTTTTCTTTTTCCACTCACCCTTGGAAATTCAGTTCATTTAGTGTTAGCGGCAACATTGGAAATTTAGAAAATTCTGTAGAAGTACATGATTTAAAGATGAGTGGAAACTTCTTTGCTCATGCTCACATAACTTTGGATTTTCTGATAAGATACTTCAGGAAATAAAGATTTTGAAAGATTCACATATCATATCTAACCTTCTTCTTCTGCGGGGAGTGTTATGGAAGCCTTGGGAAATTCCATGGTTTTGCCAACCCTGTATGGGATTCATTGGTGGCAGAGCTGAGACCAAGGTCATGCTTCCAGATTTCAAATCCAGGCGTCTTTCTATTATCCGTGCTCACAAAATCTGAGACAGAGCTCAAAATTTCAGGTTTCTCAGGCCAAGAGTTTTATTTATTATTCAGGTTTAAGTCAGTGTGCTCCTTGGTGCCATTGTGACATCACCTCCCTGGTGGCAAACCTTTTGCTTTGTCCCTCTGGTAACTGAGTTTCTGATACCTACTCCCAGATGTCTCAGAACCCAAAGGCTAAGGTCTGGGCTACAGATGGTGGTGTGGTCTACTATTTCATCCACAGTGGACATGCTCCAAGACCCCCAGTAGACACCTGAAACAACAGATAGTACCGAACCCTATATATATACTATGTTTTTTCCTATACATACTTACCTTCTCATTGAAAGGCATCAGTTTGGCATATCCAAAGTGCCAGCATCACTACTCTTATGCTTGGGGCCATTATTAAGTGAAATAAGGGTTACCTGAACACAAGCACTGTGTTCCAGGATAGTCAATCTGATAACCAAACGACTAATGGGCAGAACAAAGGATGATTCACATCCCAGGTGGAATGGAGGGGGTCAGCACGAGACTTCGTCATGTATTCAGAACAAAAACTTAATGAATTATTAAGTTTTCACAATTTAAAACTTGTGAATTGTTTATTTCTGGAATATTCCATTTAATATTTTCAGACTGAGGTAACGGAAACCATGGAAAGCAAAACCATGGGCTAATAGAGTTTTTTAAAAAATGTGTATACAAATAATTGCATATATTCAATGTATACAATTTGATGAATTTTGACATATGCATACACCCATGATATCATTACCACAATCAAGGTAATTAACACACCCATCATCTTCAGAAATTTCCTTGTGTGTCCCTTTCCTTTTTTGTGTGTGGTAACAGCCCTTAACATGAGATATAACCTCTTAAGTTTTTAAGTGCACAATACCATATTGTTAACAATAGGCACTATAGTTGTTCAGTAAATAGTACACATTTATGTGTACAGTAAATCTCTAGGGCTTATTCATGTTGTGTAGCTGTAACTTTATACCCATGGAACAACAACTCCTCATATCTCCCCCTGTTCCCTGTCAGCCACCATCCTATCTTCTGCTGGTTTAGAATGTTTTAAAGAATTTGAACTAGTTGTCAACATTTCAAAAAACGGGATTCTCTTTAAAATATTGAATTCTAGTTTTTCTTGAAAAATTGTAAAATATAGCAATCCAGGTTTGCATTACCTCATGAAACCTATCTAATCTTAGGAGCTGAGTGGCAGCTACCTCCATTAGGTGGGACATGCTTTCTCTAGTCCACTGCTGAGGAACTTGGCTGGCATCTTCATTTATCCAGTTGAGTTGCAATCCCTATCTTCAGTCCCAAAGGAGGGGGACTACTCCAACAACTTGCATCTTGTGTCTACTTGACTTTCCTTAGTATCTCAATCATAGACTTCATTTGAGCCATTAAAAGCAGACACCTAAAAACAGCAAACAAAAGACCACATATACTTGACTTTTTTAAAAAAATATTTGGAATGACCTACAAAAGCATTAATGATAAGCATAATAAACTAGTAAGAGGAAATTAGGAACATGAAAACAAATAATAAATCAATTCTGAGGGCTCATATCGTTGCTCTGATTGAGTGGCGAATTTTGTTCTGAGGTTCTTAGCAACCGGGAGGTGGAGCAAGAAAAGGGAAACTCAATTAATACCTGAAAGGTGCAAGCATCAGAATTTGGAAAAGAGGTAAAAGCTGTCCTGTAAATTCCTGAATGAAAATTTTCATCTGGTAACTTAAGTTTGCGACATTGAACAATGGATAATATTCTTGACAATATTTTTTATAATAAATTCAGAGAAAATTTTCATATGGCTATTCCTGGTAATAATCTTCCATATAAGCCAAAACTGTAATCATAAAGCATTTTCCAATGAACAGATTCCAGATTCAAGGTTTATAAGTTTGTAGCTTTTGTACTTTCATATATATGGATGTTTACTAATGATTCATATACCTGTTCTTTCACTATGTAGAGAGACCTTTCTCTGACTATGTTCCATTTTGAACAAAAGTTGTGCTTTGCTTTCCTCCCTGACTTACATCAGGAATAGTACAAAATCACCTGAAAATTATAAGAATCAATGGAAAACCTGTTTGAATTGATAAGAATTCAACAAAGTGGCAGTACTTAGAGTAACATACAAAAGCCAATAACTTCCTTTTGAATCGGTGACAAATAATTGGGAATCATTATGTGAAAAGACTTCATTCACAATAGTGACAAAAAATAAAATATCTAGCAACAGTACTTAGAAGAACAGTAGGGATTATTAAGGCTAAATCTAAAAATTTTGAGAGGTATACAATAAGAAGATCTGAATAAAGTGAGACACAGCTCAATTTCCCCACTGGAGAAAAACACTGAAAGCTGTTGATTCTTTCCACTTAATTTAATAGACATAATGTAATCACAACCCATATCTCAATGAGATCATTGGGAGAATTTGATAAAATACTTAAAAATTCACTGAGAATCATAGCCAGAAATACGTAGGAAAAAGTCTTAAATGAGAAGTAATGAAATTTGCCTTATCAGATAGTAAAATAAATAATTAGTATAGTAACTATAGTGATACCAAGAATGGTATTGATGAAGGAGAGAGAGCAATGAAGCGTCATGGTAACCAAGAATCAAACTTCGGTATATAAGTAATAATATATGAAAAAGGAATCATTTCAATTTAATGGAATGTGTGTGGATTATTTTTTTAAAAGTTGTGTGGCAATATTTAGATATTTGGGGGGAAAATCAAGTTATATCCTGTTCCCATGCCAAAATAAATAAAAGTTGGATTAAAGAACAAAAAATAAACTATGGAATCATTAAATAATTGAAGATTTAGTTAAACATTTATCTGATTCATGGATAGAAAAGAAATTTTCTAAATAGAAATGTAGTTAAAGAAATAGATTCAAATGTAAAAAATATAAGCTTTCTCATGACAAAATATAAACAAAAGTAACAGGAAACAAAACGAAACAAAAAAAAAACAAAAATATTTGCAAAATGGATGACTTGAAATTAAATATATTTAGGATAGAAAGTATTCTTACAAATCAGTAGGAAAAAATAGAATACCCCAATAGAAAAATAGGCAAAAGCCATAGTCAGTTCACATTAAAGAACAAATTAATAAACGTAAAAAAAATTCACTGATAGACAGGGAAATATAAACAAAAGTCAACCAGATGTTGACAGTACAGCCAGCAAGAATGTAGGGAAATGATACTACTGATGAGAACATAGCAGTATAACAAAAGTGCAGACAGCATTGTGAACTTTAGCTTTTGTGTGAGTCTGCTAAGACTGCCATAACAAAATACTACAGACTGGGGGGCTTAAACAACAGAAATGTGTTTCTCACAGTTCTGGAGGCTGGAAGTCCAAGATCAAGGTGTCGGCAGGGTTGGTTTTCTCCTGAGGCCTCTCTCCTTGGTTTGCAGATGGTACCTTCTCACTGTTTTGTCTTCACATAGTTACTCCTCTGTGTGCTCACATACCTGGTGTCTGTGCATCCAAACTTCCTCCTCTGAGGATGCTGTCAGTCAGATTGGATTAGGTCCCACCCTAACAGTCTCATTTTAGCTTAAGCATCTCTTTGAATACCCTATCTTCAAATATAGTCACATTCTGAGGTATTGAGGGTTGGGGTTTCAATATATGAATTTTGGGAGGGACACAATTTAGCCTGTAACAGTTTAAGATGACGCTCAGAGTCTGGACCTAAAGTATCTTCTGGGGATGCATCACAGAGAAAACATTTTCTAAGGGAAGCTTAGGAGCCCCAATAACACATCAGAAAAGCTGGGAGGTGGTACCCTAAGAAGTGCTGCCTCAGAGCTCTATGGAGTCAACCCTAAAAGTGAAAACAAGATGTTGGTAGAGTTGCTTTCTCCTGAGGCCTCTCTCCTTGGCTCTTATCCAAAGATCAAAGAGAAGACTGTGCCAAATGGATCTGCAGTCTGTTTAACATAGGCCTTCAAGCACAAATCAAGAAATCATAATGTCAAGGCCTCAGATGGCAGTGAGGCCAATGGTCCATTTCTCCAAGTGATTCTTCTGCCTTGAAATAAATCTCAGGAGTATGGATGGGTCTATCACCAAGCTCTTGTACCCCGGGGCAAACGGCATTCCACTGACTTCCTGCACTTCCTCAAGCAGATTAGATGGTTGGGAATGCAGTGTCTGTTGAATTCTTTTCTGCTGTCCCATCCAGGAGGGGGATGAGAAAACTAAAAGTGGTTCAGGAATTGTATTTAAATCAGGGTTTCTCAAACTAGTGGTCGTAAAAACCACATGGGGTGCTTGTTAAACATTTAGATTTCTAGGCCTCTGTACTTCAAAACTTGCATTCAGTAGTTGTAGGCTGGGGCCTAGGGATCTCTACTATAGTCCAAAGGAAAATCATCCAACAAATTAAACTGTCCCCTCCCCGATCCCGCACACACTGTTGTTCATAAATGTGCTTTCTTGCTTTCAGGACAATTACTCTATAGGACAGAATCACCTTTATCTAATCTCCACCCACCTTTCTAGAAACCCACAAGAGTTGTCTTACCCTAGAATTGGTCACCTTCTCAGCGGCATTTCCTTCCTAAGCCTCAGCTACTCAGTTTGGAATACCACTGCCAGAGAGGAAAGGGCCACACAGCCTGTGAGGGCTTTTGTGGTCCAAGTTCCATTCAACAGGCCAGGGTTTGGGTGGGTCCAACTCCTTTGAGATTTCCCACTACTATGAATCCCCCCTAACATGCCCTTATTTTTCTGATAATTCAGAACACAACTGATGAACAAATACACACGCTTCCATAACATAATAACTTCTCAGTGATGAATTGTTTAACCCCATAAGGACCTTCTTCCTACAGGAACCTCTTCCTATCTGTCCCAATAGTTTACAAGACTGTGGCTTTTCCAATGGAGTTAGGGCTTCACATTATTATATGGGGAGCATCTTTACTTCAACCCCTTTTTCTCAAATTGGCCCCACAGTCCTACCAGGAATAAGACAATGGGTTCATTGCTGAGTCATATTTACAGGGTGTTAAAAATAAATTGAGGCATATTACAAATTTTAAGAGTTTATTTGAATGAAAATTGACTCCAATCGGGTAGCTCCAAACTGGAAGTGGTCAAGAGCGCTCTGCTGACAAGAGCTAGGGGGAAAACTTACATAGAGAAGGTGTGGAAGCACAGTGAGGAAATTAATTTACTGACTAGAGCTCAAAGACTAGTTGGCTGTTTTGTTATTGGTCATCCTTAGGTTTTGATTTCTTTCTTTTTTATTTTTATTTTTTATTTATTTATTTTTTTTTAATTAAATTTATTGGGGTGACAATTGTTAGTAAAATTACATAGATTTCAGGTGTACAATTCTGTATTACATCATTTATAAATCCCATTGTGTGTTCATCACCCAGAGTCAGTTCTCCTTCCATCACCATATATTCGATCCCCCTTACCCTCATCTCCCACCCCCCACCTCCCACCCCCCTCACCCTCTGGCAACCACTAAACTATTGTCTGTGTCTATGAGTTTCTGTTTCTCATTTGTTTGTCTTGTTCTTTTGTTGTTTTTGGTTTATATACCACATATCAGTGAAATCACATGGTTCTCTGCTTTTTCTGTCTGACTTGTTTTGCTCAGCATTACTCTCTCAAGATCCATCCATGTTGTCACAAATGTTCCTATATCATCTTTTCTTACAGCCGAATAGTATTCCATTGTGTATATATACCACAACTTCTTTATCCATTCATCTATCGAAGGACATTTTGGTTGTTTCCATGTCTTGGCCACCGTAAACAAAGCTGCAATGAACATTGGAGCACACGTGTCTTTATCTCTAAATGTTTTCAGATTTTTTGGGTAGATACCCAGGAGAGGGATTGCTGGGTCATATGGCAATTCTATTCGTAATTCTTTGAGAAACCTCCACACTGCCTTCCATAACGGCTGCACCAGTCTGCATTCCCACCAACAGTGTATGAGGGTTCCTTTTCTCCACAGCCTCTCCAACATTTGTTGGTATTTGTCTTGTTGATGATAGCCATTCTGACTGGGGTGAGGTGATATCTCATTGTGGTTTTGATTTGCATTTCTCTGATGATTAGTGATGTTGAGCATTTTTTTCATATGTCTATTTGCCATTTGTATGTCCTCTTTGGAGAAATGTCTCTTCAAGTCCTCTGCCCATTTTTCAATTGGGTTGTTTGTTTTTTTGTTGTTGAGTTGCATGAGTTCCTTGTATATTCTGGATACTAGCCCCTTATCGGAGGCACTGTTTGCAAAAATCTTCTCCCATTCAGTTGGTGGCCTCTTTATTTTGTCAATGGTTTCTTTTGCTGTGCAGAAGCTTTTAAGTTTCATATAGTCCCATTTGTTTATTTTAGCTTTTACTTCCATTGCCTTTGGAGTCAAGTTCATAAAATGCTCTTTGAACCCAAGGTCCATAAGTTTAGTACCTATGTTTTCTTCTATGCAGTTTATTGTGTCAGGTCTTATGCTTAAGTCTTTGATCCATTTTGAATTAACTTTGGTACATGGTGACAAATAGCAGTCCAGTTTCATTCTTTTGCACGTGGCTATCCAATTCTCCCAGCACCATTTATTGAAGAGGCTGTCTTTGCTCCATTGTATGTTTTTAGCTTCTTTGTCAAAAATTATCTGTCCATATTTATGTGGTTTTATTTCTGGGTTCTCAATTCTATTCCATTGGTCTATGTGTCTGTTTTTCTGCCAATACCATGCTGTTTTGATTATTGTAGCCCTGTAGTACAAGCCAAAGTCAGGAAGTGTGATACCTCCATTATTGTTCTTTTTCCTTAAGATTGCTTTGGCTATTCGGGGTCTTTTGTGGTTCCAAACAAATCTGATGATTTTTGTTCTATTTCTTTAAAATATGCCATTGGGATTTTGATGGGGATTGCATTGAATCTGTATATTGCTTTGGGTAATATGGCCATTTTAACTATGTTGATTCTTCCAATCCATGAGCACGGAATGTCTTTCCATTTCTTTGTGTCTTCTTCAATTTCTTTCAAAAATGTCTTATAGTTTTCAGCATATAGGTCTTTCACATCCTTGGTTAAGTTTATTCCTAGGTATTTTATTCTTTTTGCTGCAATTGCAAAAGGAATTGTTTTTGTATTTCTTTTCTGAGATTTCATTGTTAGTATATAGGAAGGCAATGGACTTTTGTGCGTTGATTTTGTAGCCGCAACTTTACTGTATTCGTTGATTGTTTCTAATAGCTTTTTGGTGGAGTCTTTAGGGTTTTCTATATATAGCATCATGTCATCTGCAAAGAGTGATAATTTAACTTCTTCATTCCCAATTTGGATGCCTTTTATTTCTTTCTCTTGCCTGATTGCTCTGGCAAGGACTTCCAACACTATGTTGAAAAGCAGAGGTGATAGGGGACATCCCTGTCGTGTTCCTGAACGTAGAGCAAAGGGCTTCAGTTTTTCTCCATTAATTATGAGATTAGCAGAGGGTTTGTCATATATGGCCTTTATTATGTTAAGGTATTTTCCTTCTATACCCATTTTATTAAGTGTTTTAATCATAAATGGATGTTGTATCTTGTCAAATGCTTTTTCTGCATCAATTGATATAATCATATGATTTTTGTCCTTTATTTTGTTTATGTGATGTATCACATTGATGGATTTCCGTATGTTGAACCATCCTTGTGCCCCGGGATGAACCCCACTTGGTCGTGATGAATAATCTTTTTAATGCATTGTTGTATTCGATTTGCTAGAATTTTATTTAGGATTTTTGCATCGGTATTCATTAGAGATATTGGTCTGTAGTTTTCTATTTTTGTGCTGTCCTTACCAGGTTTTGGTATCAGGGTAATGTTGGCCTCATAAAATGAGTTAGGGAGTACTGTCTCTTCTTCAATTTTTGGAAGAGTTTGTGCAGAATTGGTATTAGATCCTCTTTGAAGGTTTGGTAGAATTCACTAGTGAAGCCATCTGGTCCCGGACTTTTGCTTTTGGGAAGGTTTTGGATGACTGATTCAATTTAGTTACTGGTGATCGGTCTGTTTAGATTTTCCAGTTCTTCATGGTTCAGCCTTGGAAGGCTATATGTTTCTAAGAACTTGTCCATTTCTTCTAGGTTGTTGAATTTGGTGGCATATAGTCCTTCATAGTATTCTTGGATGATCCTTTGTATTTCTGTGGTGTCCGTGATAACTTCCCTTTTACGTTTCTGATTTTGTTAATCAGTGTCTTCTCTTTTTATCTTAGTAAGTCTAGCCAAGGGTTTGTCAATTTTGTTAATCTTTTCAAAGAACCAGCTCTTTGTCATATTAATTTTTTCTATTGTCTTTTTGTTCTCTATTTCATTTAGTTCTGCTCTAATTTTTGTTATTTCCTTTCTTCTGCTGACCTTGGGTTTTACTTGTTCTTCTTTTTCTAGTTCTTTAAGGTGTAACATGAGGTTATTTATTTGGGAGTTTTCTTGTTTCTTGAGATAGGCCTGTAATGAGATAAATTTCCCTCTTAAAACTGCTTTCGCTGCATCCCAAAAATTTTGGTAGGATGTATTTTCATTGTCATTTGTTTCTATGTATCTTTTGATCTCTCCTCTAATTTCTTCTTTGACCCAGTCCTTCTTTAAAAGTATGTTGTTTAATCTCCATGTATTTGTGTTTTTCCGCTTTCTTTTTACAGTTGATATCCAATTTCAAAGCCTTGTGATCAGAGAATATGCATGGTATGATTTCAATCTTCTTAAATTTGTTGAGACTGATTTTATGTCCCAATATATGGTCTATCCTTGAGAATGTTCCATGTACACTAGAAAAGAATGTATAGTCTGATGTTTTAGGATGAAGTGCTCTATAAATGTCAATTATGTCCATTTCATCTAATGTGTCATTTAGGGCTACTATTTCGTTATTTATTTTCTGTTTGGATGATCTATCCATAGCTGTCAATGATGTATTTAAGTCCCCTAGTATAATTGTGTTTTGGTCAATTTCTCCCTTTAGTTCTGTTAGTAGTTGCTTGGTGTATTTCGGTGCTCCCTGATTGGGGGCATAAATATTGATGACTGTTATGTCTTCTTGTTGTACAGTCCCTTCACCATTATGAAATGTCCATCTTTGTCTCTTGTTATCTTTTTCACCTTGAAGTCTGTTTCATCTGATATCATTATGGCTACACCTGATTTTCTCTGGGTACCATTTGCTTGGAGTGTCAATTTCCACCCTTTCACTTTGAGTCTATGCTTGTCCTTGTAGCTGAGATGTGTCTCTTGGAGACAGCATATGGTTGGGTTTAGTTTTTTGATCCAATCTGCTACTCTGTGCCTTTTTATTGGTGAGTTCAGTCCATTTACATTTAGGGTGATTATTGATATGTGAGGATTTCCTGTCATTCTATCCTTAGTTTTCTGGTAAGGCTGTGTCTCCATTGTTTCTTTGCCTTTTTGTTGTTGTCTATTATTTCTGTGTGGTGGTATTCTATGATGTTTCCCTCTGTTTCTTCTTTTATTTCAGTATATATTTCAATTCTGGATTTATTTTGAGTGGTTACCCTTAAGTTTATGTAAAAGAAAGTTTGATATTTAGAGTATTCCATTTTCTTCAGCACGCTTACTTTCTCCATTCCCATATTCCGGTTCAGGCCTTTACTCTCCCCTTTTTGAGTTGTGGTTGCCACAAATTGTCCCTGTTGATGGTGGTCGAATAGCCTCCTTTAGTATTTCTTGTAGTGCAGGTCGTGTATTAGAAAATTCCCTCAGCTTCTGTATGTCTGGAAAGGTCTTTATTCCTCCTTCATATCTAAAGGATATCTTTGCTGGATATATTATTCTTGGCTCATGGTTTCTCTCTTTCAATAGTTTGAATATTTGGTTCCACTCCTCCTGGCTTGTAGAGTTTCTGCTGAAAAATCTGATGATAATCTAATGGGCTTTCCTTTGTAAGTTACCGTCTTCTTTTCCCTGGCTGCCTTGAGGATTCTTTCTTTGTCGTTGATTTTAGACAGCTTCAATACAATGTGCCTTGGAGAAGGTCTGTTGGGATTGAGGTAACTAGGTGTTCTATTTGCTTCTTGGATTCGAGGGTCCAGTTCTGTCCACAAATTTGGGAAGTTCTCATCGACAATTTGTTTGAATATATTCTCTGTTCCTTCTCTCTTTCTTCTCCTTCTGGTATGCCCATTATTCTTATATTGCTCTTTCTGATGGAGTCAGAAAGTTCTTGTAGAGTTCTTTCATTTCTTTTAAGTCTCAAGTCTCTTTCTTCTTCAATTTGTGTCATTTCCAGGTTTCTATCTTCGATGTCACTGATTCTTTGCTCCATCTGGTCAACTCTACTACCTAAGCTGGTTATTTCATTCTTAATTTCTTCTATTGAGTTCTTAATCTCCAGAAATTCTATTTGGTTCTTTTTAAGATTTCAATCTCTTTCGTAAAATGCTCATGCTGTTCTTTGATTGAGTTTCTGAGTTCCTTTAACTGCCTATCTGTGTTTTCTTGTATCTCGTTGAGTTTTTTCAGAACTGCAATCTTGAATTCTCTGTCATTTAAGTCACATATTTCTGTATCTTTAAGTGCCTTCTCTGGAGATTTTTCACTTTCTTTCTGAGCTATCTTGTTGCCTTGGTTATTCATGGTGATTACTGGTTTACTATTTCTCTTCCTAGACATCTACAGGAGTGACTTCTGCAACAGGTTGATAGAAAGCGGTCTTTCTTTTGTTTGCCAGTACTTGTTGGTAGAATGTTTTATTATTTCTCCAACTGCAACTTATTTTCTTCTCCCACACAGTAGTGCTATGTTTTCTCTGCACTATTCCAACTTCTCACACAAAGGGGGGATTCCCTGGGAGACGGGCTTCTCCTCTGTTAATAGTTCGTCTAGGTCACAGGGCGCAGTGTCCCGGTGGGTATGCGGAGAGCTTTTGATGTTCGAAAGCTCTTCCAGCTGCTGATTCAGAGCCCGTATATTTCAGCAGTTCTGTTTACTCCTGCAGGGATCCGCCCAGATATGTGGGGTCAGGGGCGGGGTGAGTTGTGAGAGGTGGCCCAGAGCAATGGCGGCGACCACCACCACAGCCGGTCCTGCTTCCACAGCTCTCTCCCCTTTGCTGGAACTAGTTGGGCTTTGAATTTGTGTTTGTGGTCCACAGATCTCAAAACAGCAAATTTTCTGTTGTTTTGATCTGACACTGCTACTGTTTCGCTTCTAGCACCGGGCAGGTGGGGGCGGGGCGAGCTCTGGGAGGGAGGGGGCGGCTAGTCTCAGTGCCTAAGGCTCCGTTCTCTGCTCGGCAGTGCGGGCTTAAACCACCGTTTTCAGCCTTTTTCCCTCAGTCTTTTCTCCGAGGTCTCTGCCGTGAGCGTTGGGTTCAGCCGTGGTATATGCTGTCCCCTCAGCCCTGTGGAGCCCTGGCGGAGCCCTAGCAGTCCGAGTTCTTCCCTCTCCCGCAGCTGCGGTAGTTCCGGGAAGCAGCGAGCTCGGCGCACTGAGCGAGGTCTGCGTCCTGCGCCCGCGCGGCTCCGTCTCCGCGCGCTTCTCCCTTTCCTCCTCCTCCCTCCACTCGCGCGAATCTCCCACCTGTAGGTGATTTCAGTCGGTAGTGGGCCTCTTCATGTTGCCTGTCTGCTGTGCAGGGAGTCCTTTGTGGAGTTTTTGTTGTTCGATTCTTTGTAAATTCCGGGGGAGCTTTACAGAGGCTCACCTCACGCCGCCATTTTTCCGGAAGTCTCCAGGTTTTGATTTCTTAATCTTGATGCATTACAGGCGGAGGTTTTGATTTGCTTAGGTAGGTCACCAAGGCATTGGGCAATTTCATTCTAATGGCCTCCTTGTCTAATTAATTTAAAAAGGGCTACAGCCCACTGACTTCTCCTGGAGCATAGATGTGGGGGTCTTGGTAACATGCCTCATAAAGGTCTGGCCAGATTTCTGAAATTCTTTTATTTCAAAAGGCCTTCTTTCTCCCAGTCAATGCTTAGAGTAGTGGGAGTGAGGAATGAGGACAGGAGTGGTTTCCTCTTCCAAATTCACTGAGAAGTGAAAAAAAAAAGAGAGAATTAAAGGTAAAAATATTAAATTTACTTAATATTTTATTTAAAAATTGAATAAAAAGCATAAAGTGTTATTATTGGTTATCACTGTATAGATATTTTTTCTTTCATTCTATTTTTTTCTGCTTACTTATATAATAAAAGAAAAAACAACCAATGTTATAGTTCGGAGATTCCAACTACTTGGAAACTGCTAGGAAATACAAAATCTGGGAGGTCAGAAGCAAGGGAGAGAGAACATAATGGCCCAAGGTCAAGGATGTTCTGGCAGAGTCTTTGAATGTTGAACATAACCTGAGATTTTTCTGTTCTAGTTGTACATTCTGGGCATTCTTAACTTTATATTATAAATAGCCTTAGAGACTAAATCAGTAGAAATTCTTCTGTTTGGAGATGAACTGCCTAAGTAATTGTGGGTGTTAAGGGGCAGGTGATATACTAGTTTTTTTGTGGCAAGTGACAGAAACCCAACTCAAACCTGATCCAGCAGAAATGGAGAGTGTATTGGATCTTGAAACTGGAAATTCTAAGGGGACAAACTGCTTTAGGCAGAAGTGGTGGTTAACCAACATCATTAGGACGCTGATGTTTTCCACCTCTCAGCTTTGCTGCCCATCTTGATTTTATCATTGATTGCTTCCATGGCTCATTATCACAGATAAAAAGTGAGACTGTTTCCTTATAAATCCAACAGAAGTCTCTGGAAAAACTCTGATTGACTGGGTAATGTGCCAATCCCTGAACCTGTGTATTTGGGGGAGATGAGGTAATCTGATTGGTCAGGCTGGGTCACTTTGTACCCCTGGAGCAGGGTCAGTGCCATTAAAACCATGACTGAAGCAGGCTTACATAGGGAGAGGGAGGACTGAAGAACTACTGTGCAGACAAGCATATCCACGGTAGGGGGTCACATTTGGCACCACTGCCTTAGACCAAGAGCTACACAGAAAATTTGGTGAGAATCACCCTTATCTCCACTTAGCAATTCCCATGAAAAACCCAACCTGATATTCCCTTTAAACATACCTCATTTCATTTAATCCAATCTGATTTTCTTAAGTCTGTAACTATATGGCTAAAGAACTAAATAACACTCTGTGCTTTATTCAAATGACAAATTATCTTATGGTAACATGTAAGTTTCACTAACGATGACATATGGAATACGAATCAAAAAAGAATACAAAATACTTATGAAGTGGATGCTCAGAAAGATGCAAAGCATATGAACAGGATAAGACAATTTTGGGGTCTGATCTTCTAAGTGATGCTCAACGCTTCTGTCTTTTTGAGGCAGAAAGATTCATTTCAAATAAATTATATTCAGTAAATATTTGAAAGTTATGGTATATTGGTGCCTGAAGAATTCCAGTATGATTTTGGGCAGATTTTGGGCAGTTTCTAAGATCTTGTAAGGGAACTGTGAAATGTACATTCTATGGAGATAGAAGTTAACTAAAAAACAAAATGACCTAAAAGGTACAAGGAGAAGTTAGGTTGCAAAATTTGAAGTAACAGTGGCATGTTAATCAGGACATCCTTTAACACTCACAGTGAAAATAGTCGCCAAGAGCAACAATTAAAAATATTGGGATCAAAATAGTGTGGAGCCAGAGAAAGCCAAAGGCTCTAGCTTCAAGGCTTAGAAAAATCAGGAATTCCAGAATGGAAAAAGACAACTTATTTGAATATGAAAAAGCTGATAATAGAAAATGATAAACATGAAGTTAAAATTAAAAAGAGAGAAAGTGATTGAAATGAAGAAAGGTGAATTGAGAAAATCGGAAGAAAATATGATCATTCTGTTCCATATTGATTACAAGTGTATTACTTTTAAGCACTAAAGTTGAGAATCATGTTCTTTTAGGTTAAGATGGCCATTTCAAGTAAGAGTGAAATCTGGCATGGGGAAGAACGGAGAAGAGCAGGGTTGTTCTTACACAGAACACGTCTGCAGGCCTTATTGCTATTTTCACTAAACATCCCTGAATGGTTTTTGGCCTCTGGAGAACCATCTTACTGGTATGGGTTGGAGGAAGATGGAAAGGTCTGCATCTCTCTACTGTGACCCAGGCAGGCTACAAAGCCAGAAAGACAAAGCTAAATGCAAGTCTAATGACTCATAGATCAATATCTGTCATTGACATTAGGAAGATCCAGGAGGAAGTCACCAGTTAGCTAATGATTCTTAGTTTGGGAGAGGAGGTAGTTACCTCCCAGAGAGGGCTTTAAAGAAGATCTCCTTTAAATCATACCAGTTAACAATAGGTAGACTGTAGTGTGTTGTCATTCTATCAGAAACAGCTAAATAACTGGAGCAGTATCTTAATAAAACAATTCAACATTAATGGATTTTGATGATCTTGTCCCTATGTTCATTTCCCTAATAAATATGATCTCTTCCTGTGAGCTTGAAATTAGTTATATGATAAAGATACTTGCTTTTAAATTCCGTTTCAACATCTGAGGTTTTTTTTTAAAGTATTTATAAATCCAAATATTAATCCCACTTCATACTTCAGTTTGGAGATATATATATATATATATATTTTTTTGTTGTTGTTGTTTGTTTGTTTGTTTGTTTGTTTTTTCCTTGTGTACTTAAAAAAAGGCCAAGATTTATGATGTGTGGTTCAGACAGTATGCATATTTATTATTGATATTCAGGTTGAAGACAGAAAGCTAAGTGCATATGTCAAGAATGAGCTCTATTCACACCCAATAGATAAACTGTTTTGAATGCAGTGACTATTCAAAGCCCATAGGCTGTTCTCTAGGAAAACTGTTTAGAGGTGCATATGAAACTAAAAATTCCTCCATTTTTCAGTTAATTAAGAAATTAATAAATAATTTCTAATACTTAGGATTCTTCTATACTTTATTGACTTGCTTAAATATCAGATCTTGATAACCCTAGTTGATCCTTTAGACGATGATTAGATGCCTTTTCATTAATTCAAGCGAAACTTGTCCAAATGTCCCCTCTCCAAGAGGAACAGGAGTTCAGCTGACCAGCAGGGAAATGGGGAATTCCTGAAGGTCAGGGCTGAGAGTAGAGATCTCGCTCATCTCAGATAGCAGAGAAGCCAACCAAGCTAAAAATGAAGCACCTAAGAGGAAGAGACATAAGAAATCAGGAAGGTCGAATATATGGTGATGGAAGCAGAACTGACTCTGGGTGGTGAACACACAATGGGATTTATAGATGATGTAATACAGAATTGTACACCTGAAATCTATGTAACTTTGCCAACAATTGTCACCCCAATAAATTTAATTAAAAAAAAAAAGAAATCAGGAAGGGACTGCAGAAGTTGCCCAAACCATAGGGGTGGTCAGTGGGAATAAAAGTCAGAATCTGGTTACTGGTCATGAAGACAACATGGGCTCAGGTGAGATGATGTAGGGAAGGTGTGGGAAGAGAAGAAAGTTGTCACCTTCAACAACCACTGGTGAGCGTGAGAGAGGTACAGAGCAGAGTTGGGTCACACTGACTTCAAGGACCGTGGTCAGAATGAATGAGATCTTAGCGTTTGAGGACCACCCTAGCAATATTCTTGCTATTTCTTTTCTAGGTGGATCATTGGGTTGCACCAGAAATCTAAAATCATACTGCTTATGGCATTTTTAGAAACTGGATAGCTGTAACTAGATGATGCTTACCAATCTCACTGTAAATGAGGTAATAAGATGGATGGCTAAAAGTCCCTCCGAAATACAGGATATTTTAATTTCGTAATGGGGTTTGCTGTCCCTTGACAAAAGACAAAACAAAGTTTACTAAGGTGTGGGGGAAAAGTTAAGTATTTGGGTCTGAATCTGACTTTGGTATCTTTTGCATTTCAACTTTTGATAATTTTCAACCCTATTATTAAAAAAAGGAGAGATACCTAGATTTGTATAGTAATCACTGGCAAATTTACACATAATTTAGATGGAATATTATTTTCACAAAACCTCAGTCATTTTTTAAGAGAATTAGAAATGGGATAATTTTCATTTTATGTTAAACAGTCTGTTGATTGAATGTTTTTTATATTTTCAACTAGTGGTAGTTATATAGGCACCTCTGTATATTATTGCATTTCTCTATGTTGGGTTATTTGTCAAAGATAATTTAAACCAAGTTCTTAAATTGATGTGAAGATTATTAGTACCAACTGTAGTAGGTTGAATGTTGGCCCCAGATATACCAGATCCTAACCCCGGGAACCTGTGAATGTTACCTTTCGTGGAAAAAGCGTTTTTGCAAATGTGCTTAAGTTTAGGATCTTGTAATAAGGAGATAATCCTGGATTATCCGGGTGAATCTAAAGGTCATCACAAGTGTCCATATCCAAGAGAGGTAAAAGGAGACGCAACACACACAGAGAGAAGAAAAGGCTATGTGAAGACAGAGGCAGAGTTTAGAGAGAGGTGGCCACTAGTAGAGGACTGCCGGCAGCCACCAGATGAAAGAAGGAAAGGACAGATTCTCCCCTAGAGCCTCTAGAGGGAGCACAACCCTGCCCACACCTTGATTTTGAACTTCTGACCTCCAGAGCTGTGGGACAATAAATATCTGTTGTTTTAAGCAATAAGTTGTGATCATTTGTTACAGCAGCCACAGGAAACTAATATACTCATGAATAAAATATTTTTGCAAAAGGTGTGTAAACATAGAGTAGCAATGATAGGTCAGTTTTAGGATATACTTAAAAGTAATATGTTCCTGCATATGAAGTAAGTATTTCTAGTATGATATTTTCTTGAACGGTCTAAGAAATTCTGAACCATTGTGAGAATATTATTCACAGAAATATTTTAATTATTTTAATTCCTCATAAGATTGAGTAGTATGGAAAGTTGGTTATTTAAAAAAATAATCTATAAAGCACTGCATGCAAAAACCAACTGTATATTTTATTATATCTTTCTTTAGCTCCTATAACAACAGTGTTCTGAACAAAGAAGCAAATGACACATATGAAAGATGGCCTATGAATATTGATTAAAAAATTAATTGGAAGGGAAACGAGAAGTTTGAGGAAAATAAGAGACTGTAAGATTGTGTTTGAGTGGAAGGCATTTCTGAGGATTAAAGTGAGAGGTAATCTGGAATTTCACCTTGGATGGGTGAAAGAGTATGTGCAAGAATGCAGGAATAGAGAAACAGTAAGCCAAGGGGAGTTATTCCAATAAAAGTCATGTTCCTTGGCTCAGTTCCCAGACCTAAGCCAATTTTCACATTCAGAACACATTGACTGAGGAGATGAGTAAATCCCCAGGAGGAAGGATGCAGCAACAACATAGCAAATAAATACTGTGGTGATTCTCTCAAGACTACCTTGAAGAGACCTCTGGCCATTTACTTGAATTACTCACTATACACGGGGCAAAGGGAATATCCAGACTTTTCAAGGCTTGTTGGACACAGAGTCTTTGTTGACATGGATACCTGGAGATCTGAAATGTCATCTTGTGCATGTTCTTCTCCCTGCCCCAATCTCACATTCCTGATTAAAGCCTAGCTTATTGTTGGCCCTGTTATGGCCACTTAATGGTCACTTCTTATGCCCTGAGTGTATAATTGGCAGTTAGAGTAATACCCTCTTTGGGTCCTTGGCTTGTAGGGTAAGAGCTATCATAGTGGAGAAAGCTAGGTACTAGCTTCTAAATAGTCCCCAATCCCCGGGTCAAAATAATAAATTAAAGCAATATTGCATCGTAGCAACTAGTACTTCTATTAAAACCTGAAAACATACAGAATGGTGATACCTCCTATCCTGTCTCCTGTTGACTAGCCAGTCTGGCACCTGCAGAAACCAAATGATAGTATACCTCAAGCTTACCCAAGCTGTAGCCCCATTGCAGTTGCTGAACAGAGAAGATTTATAAGGCCTCAGGTACATGATCTGTGGCCATTGATTTGGCAAATGTGTTCATTTCTATTCTGAAGAGAAATCATATGTATTCATGTTGAATGGACAATAATATTTATTTACTGTTTTTCTCCAGAGCATTGTGAACTTTTTTTTCTACCCTCTGCTATAATACAGTATGAAGAAATTGGGACTGTCTGAACATCCTGTGAAACATTACAGTGATCCATTACATTGATGGCATCATGCTAATCGGGCAGGACAGCAAAATGGGCTAGTGTATTGGAGGTCTTGGGAGGATGGTGGAGAGTCAGGAACTTGCCACCTCAGGAAAGTTTTTAAAGGTCCAGTGATCAGAGGTGTTTCAAGATACCTTTTCCAAATTTTTGTTCTTGTATCCTCTATCACAAGAAGAAGTCACATGTAACATGTTCTACCCTGGAAATACTGCTCCAGCTCAGATGACACAGAAGGAAGATTGCCAGCTTTGAGTGGGGCTTTGAGCTTTGCTAGTGGCCCATAAGATCCAGTACAGTCTATAGTGCTGGAGATGTCAGTGGTGGGAAAAAAATGCAGTAGCACCCTGTGGAAGTTGATAACAAGTCGTGATGCTCTAGAACATGACCATATTGTCTGCAGCAGAGAATTCAATACCTTTTGAAAATCAGATTTTGGTTTGTTACCAGGGCGCCAAGTAACTATGCACCTGGGACTACTCCTTATGAACTGTCTAAAGATTTCTGTCAGACCCACCAAGTTGTAAAGTCAGGCAGGTCACACAACAGTTCATCATGAAATGGGCATGACACATTTGGGTTTGAGCCTAAACAGGAAAAGAGAGCAAGTAAACATGAGCAGTAGCCAAAACCCCACATCACCCATGGTGGTTGCCCCAGCGCCCCTCCACCAGTTCATATCCATGATCACATGGAGATTCTATACAACCAGGTGAAAGGGGGAAGAAAGAGCTCAAGCTTGGTTTACAGATAGTCAGCTCAGTATATGGGTGCAAGGTGAAAATGGATGGGTGGTTGTATTATAGCCACATTTAGGGATGGATAACAAAACACAGAGGAGTTAAAAATCCCAGGTGTGTCTCCTGTATTCTAGCTTACATTCACCCACTGTAAGCCTTGTGGCGAGCAAAGAGAGATGAGAAAAACTGCAGGGAAAGGAGAAGAAGGGAGTTAGAAATGGGGTCCAAAGTTGATCTATACCCACTGATGGTAAAACTAGGTCCTCCCTAAGTCTGAAACTAAATCTGGAGTTCAGAATATGGGCAACCAACAAGAAAATTTAAAATGTGCTTGTTTTGATGGAGTAGTCTTTGAAACACATAGCTTCTGGTGTAGAAAATACGAAGAAAAATAAAAGGAAATTTGTCAATACCTACAACTACATTTACACTTGCCTTTTAGTCTAAAAATCCCACTGCTAGAAATCTATCCTGCACACACAATATGGGAATATATATGTAGCAACAATATGGAAATATATATGTACAAGGTTATTCATTGAAGCATTGATTAATTATTGCAAAATGTTAGAAACAGCCTAAATACTCAGACATAGCAAAGTACGGTTGGCCCTTGAACAACATAGGTTTGAACTGCAAGGGTCCACTTAAACACAGATGTGTTTCAACAAATACTGTAATTGTATTTTCTCCTCTTTATGATTTTCTTAATAACATGTTGTTTTCTCTAGCTTACTTTACGGTAGGAATGCTATATATATATAATACATATGCCATCCAAATATGTGTTAATCGACTGTTTATGTTATCAGTAAGGCTTCTGGTCAGCAGTAGGCTATCAGTAGGTAAGTTTTTGGGGAGCCAAAAGTTATACATGGATTTTTTGACTGCACAGGTGGCTGGCATCCCTAACTCCCACATTGTTCAATGGTCAACTGTAGTTGAATATCTACTACACAATGGAATACTACACAACTGTACAAAAGGATGAGAAAGTGCCCTATGAACTGATATGGAGTGATTTCCAGGATATATCAAGTGAAAAAAAGCAAAGGCAAAAAAAGAGTATTATATTCTACCCTTCAAGTACAAATGACGGTTAGATAAGGGAAAAGAAAAAAAAATATATATATATATATACTCATTCGTGCCAAAGGAAAAAAAGTATATTTTCTACTGTTAGAACCATGTTATTGCTTTCCATACCCCCAAAATCATTAATTAAAGCGAAGGGGAGGGGCAAAATGGTATACAAACAGTAAAAAGTGAATTGTATTGCAAGTGAATAACAACTGCAGTGAAGGCAGTGGGGAGAAAAGCACTAACCTAAGTAACTTTGGAAAACAGTATTTTGACTATATGGTAAAGTAAAAGACAAAATGAACTGTACAAAAATATCGTACTCTAGTCAATAAATCTCTTTTTCTCAGGGATATGGGTTAGCAATTCTGAGATTACTTTGTATGCATGTTAGGACTGAGCAAATAAATAAATTACGCTAGTTAGGTCTCTTACTATTGGAGAAAGGAGTTACAAATAAGGAAAGGGGGGAGAAGGCTAGTATGAACTCTCTGATGTTGGATTGGAATGGAAGGTATCAGTATGAACTTAATGTACATAACTAAATATACATGCGTATATTGCGTATATTTTAGTATATATATTTCCTAGCTTTGTCCACTGAAAGGGCCTATAGGTGATGACACTCCAGTAGCACAAGTACATCTAATTGGCTAATCTTGGTTTCCAAATACCATTATCAAATTAAAGTAAGCAGGGCCCTCAGGGATCTGGCAGAGAAAGTACAGAATGATCCTAAAATATCTTGTGGTAACTAAAGTAAGGAAGTGTTCAAAAAATGATGGAGCATGTTGAAAGAACACAGGAGTCAACCTGAAAAAGCTTCCAATGGTCAAATGTGAAAGAAGAAGAGCAACAACAAAAGTAATGATAGTAGTAGATTATAACAAAACAAATTTCCATGAGTCCATACTTACCTAAATAAATAGATGAATAAATGAACAAATGGAGAAGAGACAGCTGTTTCTTACAGGAGACTCCAATGAATAAATGTAGAAGGAATGATGGAATAGATAATCACTATTAGGCAAATATCTCCATAATAATTGTTATAGGCAAGAATCATGGGTAGATGCTAAAATTAGCAAGTAAAAGTCTGATTAGAAACAGGGTATTTGTATAGTCTCAAGTATTTCATCACAAGACACATATTACAAAGGAAAACATTGTGGCTTTAGAGTGGAGAAAGCTGGCAGATACCACCTTAACCACAGGAGCAGTTATCATGGCCAGTAATAAATTGGCACCACATATATCTCATAGGGTGCATTGAGGAAGGCCAGACATTACTCCTGCAGTATCCTTGTTAAAAGTGTGTAACCTCAAGCCAATCAGGAGAAAACATGAAAGACAAAACAGATTGAAGAGCTATCACAGGGTGGAGGTTGTCATGTCTCCTTAGTTTGGATTGGATCTTGGACAAATTAAAGGACATTAGTAGGAAAACTGGAGAAAATCTGAAAAGATCTATGGGTTAGTGAATAACATTGAATCAATATTTTCCTGTTTTCAAAAACAGTTCTATGGTTATGTAAGATATTAACTTTAGGGGAAACACGGCGATGGTATAGAGGAACTCTCTCAACTCTTTTTGCAACTTTCTGTAAGCCTAAAATTATTTCAAAATAAAACAGTAGAAAACAATAAATACATGTTGAGAACCTTCTGAATTCCAGGTCTTGCTGAAGATACAGCAGTGAACAGCATGAGGTCCCTGCTCCCAGGGAGTTTATTAAGTTATATGTCTCATCTTAATCACTGACCATTTATAATAAAGACAATACAAATTCGATTCTTTAGACAGTGTTTACATAATTTATACTGACAGTCAGCTTCCATCTCAAAGATTTTGTAAAAGAGAATGTACCAATCAGAGGCCAAGCATCATTTACTACATTGCCAAAGAGTTCAGAATTTATATACTCATTTCCAACATTGCATGGTTACTAAGTCTTCTTGGTGAGCTTAGTCTAATTTCAGCTTGATGTATTTCTTCTGAAATTGAACCATGCTGGTTAGATTGCTACGCGATAAACCACACATTATCTGGATTGCGCTTTATATGTAACTACAGAAACTTAAAGAAAAATTAATACATATTAAAATCCATGGTTTACATCTGAATTATGATTTCATTTCCATTCTTTAGCTTCACAATTACTCAAAATGTGTAATTCCATTGATCTTCACCCAAATTTAAAATAGGAATAATTAAATTCCGGTTGCCATGTACTCCGTTTTTCCCAGCTGTGTCAATCACCCTCTGTTGGCGAGGAAACTGGGCAAGGGGCAGCCTGGCAGTGCAGTCCTACTGCTGACTCTTGTCCCTGACCACAGAGTGCAGTTGCGGGTGAAACCCTGGAAGGTGAAGCCAGCTGGATGAGGGGATTGATGCTATAATTCTGGAGTTGGACTCTATGTTTGTGTGACTTTTATTCTTTGCCAGCATGCTCCAGCGTTGGCGGGGCAATCGTTTAAAAGGAGGTGAGAGGACATAAATAGAATATAAATGAAAAAGAGAAAGGCAATGTGTGTATGTTCAAGGATTCCACTGTTTTCATTACAGCTGTAAGGAAATAAAATCTGGTGAACTGCTGAGGCTGTGATAATTAAATTTCTCAGAGCGTTTTAATTCCAAAGAAAGTTCTTTAATCTGAGGAAGCAGCTCCATGAATTCCTTCAACAAGTTTCCATGCCATGCCATGTAACTGCACTGAAATAAAATTAAACCTAAATACTTCAATTTCTTCAAACATATTACAAACTGACAGTGGCTAATGCCATTGTACTAAGTATACTACTAAGTGATACTGCTGAGTAAAATACCGAGAATATTTACAATGTTGAACTCTTCCTCTATCACCTGGTGCTATCAACTTCACTTACGTATTTCATGGCAAAAACTCTCCAGATGAATGAATCAGTGAAGTCCCCAGACTCCTCTGGAGTGACTTGAGTGAACTCTTGACTCCATGCCTCCCAGCCCCACCCCACCTCACAGGTGCTCTGGTTGTGAAGAGTGAACTAATCATATCCAGGTTCAGACTGAACTTTTCAGGTTCCTGACTGGTAACTGGTTGGGTCTCACTAAGTGGATATCTATTTAATCATGGTGTCACCCAACCTTTATTTGGTCCCTAGGCTTAAACCACTGGTTTAGAACCACAGGTACTTACTAATCTCTGCAATAAAAAAGTGATCCCCAAATGGATTCACATTCTTATTTTTGATGTAATGCTTAAGAACTTACTTTATATGCTGATGAAGTATAGCCCAGACTTATGTGACAGTACTAGCATCAAGTTCAACAGGATGTCTAAAGAGAATTCCTTCATAAATAACTGTCAGATTGTGCCATTGAAACTCCAATGGTAACAATTCAAATTTTTGATTATTTTATTCAGATAAATTTATAGTCTTAGTTATCCCCAACTTATATTGCCTCTAAAAAGGGAACCAGAAATGAACATTCATGCCTGCCTATGAATGAGCAATTATCAAGTAAATTATAATAATGGTAACATTTATTGAGCACTTTTTTCTTGTGCTCAGAAATTTACAAGTAATATCTCATTTAATT
Organism: Rhinolophus sinicus; assembly: GCF_036562045.2. Lineage (NCBI taxonomy): Eukaryota > Metazoa > Chordata > Mammalia > Chiroptera > Rhinolophidae > Rhinolophus > Rhinolophus sinicus. Next base: position 51,465,993 of record NC_133758.1, read on the forward strand.
TTATCAACAACCCTGTGAGGTAGTTTTATTATCCCCGTATAAGTGATAGAGTCAGGAAGTGACCCCAGATTTGAGTGACCCTAAGCTCTGATCCCCAAGCTATTTCTTAAAACGGCCAGGATAAGTGAGGTAAGAAGAGATGTTGAGATGGAAGTAGACAGCAAGGACACTGTTACAGAATGACATGATTAACCATTTGTGCTAAACAAAACACATGTTTTTATTCTTTTATTTTATTTTGGTAAAATATACCTAACAGGAAATTTTAAACATTTCTAAGTGTACAGTTCAGTGACATTTAGTACATTTATAATGTTGTGCTACCATCACCATAATCCATCCACTGGATTTTTTTCATCTTTCCAGACTGGAACCCTCCACCCATAAACACGAACTCCCCATTCCTCTTCTCCCCAGCCCCTGGTAACCACCATTGTACTTTCTGTCTCTATGAGTTTGACTGCTGTAGGTACCTCATATAAGTGGAATCCTACAGTATTTGTTCTTTTGTGTCTTTTATTTCACTTAGCATAATGTCTTCAAGATTCACTCATATTGTAACATGTGTCAGAATTTTCTTTTTAAGGCTGAATAATATTCTATTTTATGTATCTACCTCATTTTGTTCTCCATGCATCTGTCGATGGGCATCTGGGTTGCTTCCAGCTTTTGGCTACTGTGAATAATGCTGCTATGAACATTAAATATTTTTGTTTCTTACCAAAAAACAAAACAAAGCAAAACAAAAAACACAAATAAAAAATATTCCAGGAAAATAAGTTAAATGTTCAATAGTAAATCTTAGAAGGTGTGTGCGCACGCGCGCCTGTGTGTGTGTGTGTGTGTGTGTGTGTGTGTGTACCTGGACATGAAAAATGCCATGATCTTGAAATGGTCGTATATCTGCAAAGCATTTCCCAACTCCTTTGGAGTTAATCACTCCTATTCCTAGTCTTCCATAATTCTTTTCAGTTGCTTCTTTTAACCACATCACACATTATATTATGCTTGTTTAAGTCCATTTACACTATCACCTTCTTCAGGACTGAAACTAGGTATTAGTCTTCTTCATGTCAGCCCTTGCCTATACCATGTAACTTGGCCCAAAACAGGTCATTAACCAACAATTGGGATAAATAAATACAACCCCCCCAAAAAAATCCAATCCTCAGTATTTTCATAAAACCCTAGAAAATTATCTTCCATATCTCATTAAGAAGATAGCATTCAGTTGCGAATTTAAATATCTAACAACTTACATATATATAGTGTATATTTCAAAGGAGATACCAAATTTTGTGTACTGTCATGTAACAATCATTTATTAAAAGGTTACTATTTGCCAAGCACTATGCTAAGCACTTTACTAACGTTATCTTATTTAGGACTCAAAAAAAATATTAAATATACGTTGTATTATTGCCATTTTATAAATAAGGCTGTAGAGTTTAAGTACATAACTGGGCAAAAAGTGATGGAGACTGAAGTCCAGTCTGCCTGATGTTCAAATCTGTGTTCTTCACCCACATCTACTCAAGGTTTTGTTAGGGCTATATGAAGAAACCTGTGTGTTCAGAGACTATGAGAAGTCAGGCAGGGAGTCAAATGTGTATTTAATGTTCATAAGCACCTTTGGTTTCCTTTAAGAATAATTGTATTTGTGGGAAAAACACATTATTAACGGTAGTGAATCTGTTTGCTTACAGGTGCTGTAATCTATGTAGTCTAGAGAAGAAAAATGGAATATCGAGAGGAGAAGATGGGTTCAATGAATAAGGATGGATTCAATGAAAATGTACAATTTTGGAGGCCAAAACTATTAACCCAAACAATTTTGGATACTTATACGCAGCCCTTCTTCTGTTGCTGGTATGGGGTGGGATCTAGCACTTGGTGAAGATGGGAGAGATGGACACCTTCATACATTCCTGATAGAAGTGTGAACTACAGCAACCCTTTGGATAAACAGTATGTAGTATGTATTGAAATAGGACATATCATTGATATAGTGCTTGCATCACTGGGAATCTCCCTGTGGAAATAAAAGCATTCTGTAATAAGGAAATGTGTATACGGATGTTTATTGCAATGCTATTAGTTGTGATAAAAGCCTAGAACAATTTGCACATTCATCAATAGGGAACAAATGGTACCATAGATGGGTATTTTCTGGATTCAGAATCTATTCTATGTATTCAGCTGTTAAAAGACTGAGTTAGATGCCAATTGACCTTGTCAGATATCCAGAATACACTGTTAGGTGAATAAAGCAATTGTAAAGTAATATGTTAGAATTCTTGTAAAAAAAAAAAAAAAAAGCCACCAAACCAAACTAGCTATGTTTTTATAAGTATGGATAAAGTTGGGGAGTGATACACAATCCAGGCAGTTAGCACTAATTACCCTCCGTGGAGTGGACATTGGAGGTATAGGAGGAAACTTTATTCATTTGCTTTTGGATTGTGCCACTTGTTACAATAAGGACATATTGCTTTTACAGCATAAAAGATTAATTGAGAAAACACATATTATTCAAATTATTTTTCATATACAAAGATGCTTAATCTTATAGTTTCAACTGTTTTAAGTTGTCATGCAAAGAAAAGTCCCAGGGTAAGTCTTTTTTCTAATTCTTCTTTTTCCAGACTTGATTTGATCTGGTGCAGCTTCCATCGGCCTTCTCTTGGAACCTATATTTCTCACAGAAGTTTGACATGTATGCTACAATAAGCCCCACCAACATATCCACATTTATACAAGCAGTGCATCCCTGTAATACTTGTTGACCTTATGCATATTTCTGTTGGTTATCACTCTCAAGCATATCTATCTGTTTTAGAAAGAGCTCTTTGTGTGCAGTGATTCTGTTTCATTCATATTTTACCTGCAGCATCATGTTACTCTGTCAAGTGAAAGGTTTCTAGTCCTCACCTTATAGTTAACAATTCAGCAGATTTTTACACCATTGACCTTCTTGATCCATTCTTGGCTTCCATGACACCTGACTCTCTGCAGCACTCTAAAATCCGAAGCAGGAAGCAACACAATAAAGGGAATTAAGTGCTAATAAAATTTTGGGGATGGGTGGAGGAGCAGCCTCTAGATGAAGGATAACTCCCAGAGCAAGAATAAACTGCCCCATCAGGGCAGCTGCTGCCTCTGAGGCTGCCCCTCTTACCTTTGACCCAGGGATCAAGAAGCTGGACTCAGGAAGGAACTACTGCTTCTGCTGACCCTGCAACAATTAACTGTGTCTTGACATCCAGGAAGCTAGTACATGGGCACTGGAATGCTAGGCAAAAAGCCTCAAGTCTCTGCTCTTGCTTCAGCAGAAAAATAGCCAGAAGGTGCAAAAAGCTGGCCTCCATCTCAGTTCTAACTTTCCACTATCACGTGAGTGTACCTCACTAGTTGAACTTATTTCAAGAACAGAATCCTAGCTGCAAATGGGCATTCATGTTTGTCTCTCCTGCCTGAATATAAGCCTGTAAGGGCAGAGACCATGTCTATTGGCTCATCACTATATAACCTACCACTGTGCCCAGCACACAGCAATAATTTAACATTTAACATTAATAAGGAAACAGTCCTGGAATCCACACTATTCTAAGCTCTTCATGTGTAATAACTCATTTAATTCTCATAACAAACCTCAGATATAGGTATTATCATTCTCGCCAATTTACCAATGTAGAACAGGTACAAAGACTTCAAGTTGCTAAGACCACATAGAGAAGAACAGTACTTGAACCCACCAGTTCAGATCCAAAGCCTGTACTCTTATTCAATACACTTCACTGCTTTAATATTTATTGAAAACATGTCCATTTAAATGTTTACTGAATTGAATTATGCAGAAAATTGATCATAAACATATTCATAATTATATAACTCCTCTATAGTAAAGCTTAACATGTTTAACTATGGAGAAGATGGTATACATTGTTAATACCATTTGTTAATACTGGAAACTGGTGGTTCTTTTTTTTTTTTAATCCTTGCCAAACCCATGAGATAATCTGTCCAAAGGTGAATATTACTAGTGATTCAAGTAGGTCGAAGTAATATTCAAGGTCTTCACACCTCCTATACTCAGGAAAGCTTGAGAGCTAGAGAAATACGTTTGGATATATTTTGCTAATATCTCAGGAGAGCTGCATTAATTGATGTAAAAAGAGTAATGAACATTAGGCTACATATCTTTCCATTCCTAGCTTATGTGTTAAACCATAGATAGGTCAATTACATTTTAAATGGTTGCTTTAATCACTCTTGGTTGTCATTTTATTGTGACTGGGAAGAGCAAAAATGTACAGAATGAAAAATTGGGTAACTTTCTCTCTATAGTTTAACTCTATTACTGACGTGAGATGCTCTCACCTGTGTTTTCCTTTTCATATTTAACAATAAATTAATACTTGTTAACTGTTATAAAGTTGTTTTGAGTAGTGTATGATGATGTTTGTAAAGTTCTTTGAACTGTTTGAGAAAGGTATTGATAAATATCCAAGCACAAACCACTGAAATAGATTACCGTATATTTAAATTCCTATAGATTTTAAGACTATACTATATGATTTTTGAAGCAATATCGAGAAGAGAAAAACAGTTGATTCCAAAGGTGATGACTTAAATAGGCAGAGGTTTCTTAATGATACAGACTGGGAAACTGGAATACATCCAATTCTGGCTTCCTATTGAACTCATGGTGAATGCCCAGCCATTGTCCCATAGGGGAGTGACTGGGAACTTCCTCAGCATGTTATACCTTCTAATTGGTTGTTTGCACACTGGGGATTCATATGCTTTCTGGTAAGAGAAGTGTCATTCTTGCTGTGGAGGAACCACTTCAGCCAAGGCTAACTTGGCAATTGATAAGACATCTTAGGCAAGCAAAAAATTGGAGTTTGTGTCAGTTTTAGGGCTGTCAGTTGGTAACCAAATTATGTGGAACACTATCCTGTGGCATGAATGTCAACCTCAACTTTTTTTTTTTTTAACTCTAAGCCCCCCCCCCCCCTTTGGTAAACATACAATTTTTGTATTCTCCTTTAAGGGTAATTGACATTTAAAATAAATTTTGTTAATAAATAGAAATCAAAGGAAAGGTAAATTTAGAATATGCTTTTCAAACTACTTAAGCACTCCTATCTTCTGAGATTTTTCATGACTGAAGATACATTCCTCTTGTGTAGCACAATCTTCTGTGAATGCTAGGCTATGTAGTCCAGAGAGCTATTCCCAGATGGGCTCTGATACGTGGAGTGCACCTGAAAACTTGGACTTTGTGCCTACGCCTCCACTACTGTTCCATTTGTCTCATTTATTTTCTAGACTACCTAGGCTGCCCTTTCATGGTAGTAACATCAATATGCCTTTTGTTTCGCGGTGCTTCCTAGGAATTTAAACTCAAGTAGGTTTATTTATAGCACATTTATTTGTTTCATTTAATGATTTTATCCCCATTACCTTGGCAATCGGTTAAAGATTTATCAGCAACTTTGCTACTGAGATTTTTCTCATTTGGCTCAGTTTGCTACATGCCACCGTAAATGATGCAGATGGAATTCATTTCCTGTATGTGAACGTGACAATTGTTTTGGTTTGGGTCTGTCATTAATCAAAACTGATGAATAGACTACAGCAACTGAACGCTGTAGATTTTGACTTTATTTTTAGCTTTATACGTGTGCCTTGTCAGATTTCCCCAACGACGCGTTTGCTTTTTAAATGAGGTTCGTTTCTTCATCTGCTTTTGCATCACTGGAGTATTCAGGAAGCAGAAGAGATTGGATTGGAATACGACACAGAATTTACCTTTACTAATATAGGATCGGGTAGGATTAGAGAGAAACCCGACAAATCCCGGCATGTTTTCCACAGAGAATATTTTTATTTCTAACCAGGGGACCTCAGGTCAGTCTCCAAAAGTTTTTCTTTTTCTTTTTAGCGCAGACGAGAGGCCATCGGAGAGCCAAAATGAGTGTCAGCACGCCCAAGCCCATTGGCCTCCGAGAGACCTTACTCTCCTTCCCGTCCACGAACAGTCACTACTACAATTCCCAGCAAGCATCGCGCAGTGCCGCAAAAGGAACAGGCCGTAGGCAGCGGCTCCGCCCTCCGCACAAAGCATGCTGGGAGTTGTGGTGAGTGAGTCTGACTACTCCTTCGTTCCGTTAGGTATTCCCGTTTGGGAGATGGTGATGCCTTACCACAGCGGGTTCTCCAGTTTTGTAATAGCAGCTAAGCGTGAACGAGGATTGTGCCCTCCTGCCTGGCAGTGCAAACCGCATTAGTTCCACGGAACTTAGTTCCGCCCCTCTCCACACCCGTTCCCTTGACAGCTGGGCTATGCTCCGGGCGCCGAGGAGGCCGGGAGTGCGCAGGCGCAACAGCCCGCGCCTCTTAGAGCAGGACTCGAGGGCGGGACGAGTGCTAGGGAGTCCTGGCTCCTGGGGCGCGCACGTAGGCACGCAGAACTGTCACGTGGGGTGCCGAGGATCGCAGTGCGCGTGGCCGCGACGGCTGGTGTGAGGTTGAGTCAGTTGTGAGATCCGAAGCTGCTGACCCAGCGGGAGGCCTACCGACCCGGAGACAGAACGGCAAGCGTCGGGGTGCGGGAGCTGTGCGCTGGCCCCATCACAGGGCTCGGGTGAGCCGGCGCCGCCGTCGTCCCCCACCTCCAGCCAGCAAACCGCCGCCGCGGGCGCGCCCCCGCTCTGCGCTGTCTCCGATGGCGTCCGCCTCTGGGGCCATGGCGAAGCACGAGCAGATCCTGGTCCTGGACCCGCCCACAGACCTCAAATTCAAAGGTAGGAAAAAGGCAGCCCCTGACTGGGGTGGGGCGGGCGGAGGGCTTGATTTGGGGCGGGCGGTGGGTGTGGAGGGAAGGTCGGAGGCCGGGGCCTTAGGTGAGCGTCCCCTCCCCCACGCCCCAGCACTCTCATTCTCCCGCGGCGCCTCGCTCCGGCCCTTTGCCTGCCTACTCCGCAGCCGGGCCCGTTCCTTCCCTCGGCCGCTCGCGCCTCGGTGCGCGCGCCAGCCCGGGCGAGGCGGAGGGGCCCGGCCCTGGCGCCGCCGCCGCCATCTTGCGGTCCCGCGGGGGCGCCTCTTGGTGCTGCCCGCGCTGCTGCCCGCGTCTGGCACTTGTCCTTAGTCCTGGAGGGCTGTCGGGCGTTGTCTAGGAGGGCGTGGGTGGGCGGTGACCTTAGAGCTTACGCTCTGGTCCGGTGGAAAGGGGGGGGGCTCTAGGGCTGGCGCAAGTGCCGCGGTCTCCCGCGCGGGCTGTCAGAGGCGGTGGGAGGCGAGGCGAGGCAAGGCAGTGGCGCGGCAGCCCCTGGACTCGGTTCCGAGAGAGAACCACTCCTCGGCCTCCGTTGCCTCAGTCCGCCTTCTGAGGAGGGGCTGGGTGGAGCCCGCCCTCGGCCTACGCCGAGGGTTTTGCTCCCTGCCTTTTTGCCCAGTTTATAAGTCGGCTGTCAGGTATATCGAGCGCTAGGGAGGCGGAGAAGCCCATGAAGTCTTCTGGTTATGACTTACCGGGTTGTATTGGCAGAGACCCAAGCGCGTGCGGGCAGGAAAACTCTGCGTCAGTCCGAGAATTGATAGTAAGTTAATAGTAGACGTCTTCCTGGTCCTCTGATAGGACATTTCAGCTTACCTTCCGCGTAGAGCAAACCTAGTATTTGCTCTTGTTTAGTCCTTTCATTTAGGTTTTTTTTTTTTTTGCTGCGGAATCTTAAGTGTTTGAGACTTTTGCCTTGACAAAGTGTTTGTGACTTTTGCCTTTACATTTGTGGTTTTTCAACAAACGCCTGATAAGGGTGATAACGTGTCACTCAGCACAATTATATTTTTCATAAGAAAAGTGAATAGTTCTAGGAATTTTAAAATAGTGTATTCTGGCATTATGTTAGAGTAATATTATATAATTCCTTTATTTTGCAAGCTTTTTAGTGCATTTGCAAGTATCTTTGAATGGAAATGTGAGCGAGCTGCTTGTTAGGTAAGGATTGGTTTTAAGACAACTATGAAATACCTTGACGGGCACTAAGTGCATTTAACGTTTCAAGTTGGTGCGTGTGGCATGATTATACATAGTTTTAACTGAAAGGAAAAAAAAAAGCCTGTGGGTAATCATGAAATTACCTAATTCAAATAGTCGTTATTTTAGATAGGAGGAATTTAGTGTAAACTTTTATGGTGTGTATTCTTTCCAGAATTTAAGTATTTTGCTTTTACTTTTTGACAGGCTGAGTTTATAGAGGAAATTTCCTTTATTGGATAACCATGTGTGTTTTGCTGTTAGGGATTTAGAAGCCTTTTTAACTAGGCTTAGGCCAGGAAATAGCCAAAGTTTGAAGCTTTTTCCCTAGAGAAGTTGTAATGTTGCCATAGTAAGAGACTAATAATAGTAGAGAAGCAAGTTAACCAAAAGCATTACACAATGACTTATCCATATATTTTACTTATTTTATGTATTGAAGAATTATTAGCTATGAGTATAGAATAGACTGTTTAGTGCTGTGGATGAAAATAATTCACAAGGCCCATTTTTAAAAGTTTGGACATCAATGACTACCTTTTAAAATTCACTGAAAAAGTGTTTCATTGAAAAGTTTATAGGGACACATTCAGTTGGGTCATTTATTTAGCAAACACTTACTGAAAGCTTTGTGCTATCCCTGTATTAAGAGTATTTAAGCAATGAGTAATTCATTCAGCAGGTATCAGTTGAAGGAGACATCAAAGGCATACAGATGTTACTTCAGAGGCAAAACAAGTATGTGTGAGGAAAGAAGCCCCTTCCTCCCTGACCTCTCTTTCCTTAAGGAAGCATTCTAGGAAGAAGCTTGTTTTCAGTTGAGGAGCAGGGAAAGGGTTGGGCAAGGGAGTAGTGGTTTGCTCTACCACAGATGTGAGAGAATGTATGGCTTATACTTAGATACCCAGTGGTTTGCTGTGTGTTTCTGTTTACAGGTGGGGTCATGGGGAGGATTGGGAAAGAGGAGGGATAGGATGAATTAGGTGACACTTGGTGTTATTTGGTTTCTTCCTCCTTGATGTTATTCTTTTAGTCAAAAGTAAATACTTAGCTTTGACGGAATCGGCTCTGTATTCCAGTGTGCAGTTTAATAGTAAGTAAGGAGATTCATTTAAAATTAACAATCTCCTTATGCTTAGTTTGGTGATGATATAAAAACTCATTTAACAGACTTGCCCTAAATCACCTATAATTTTTAATTGAAGTAAAAGTCTGTCAAAGGATAGTTTGCAAAATGTCATCTTTTAGTAGGTTTATTTGAATTATTTTGACACTACATTTGACTGATAGGTTTCTCCAAGTGACTCATTCAATCATTCTGAGATTGGGTGAATTTTTCTGCTATATGCATAACATACTCATCATATGAATTATCAGCACTTTAGCACAATTGTGGAGAGGCAGATAATAATTTAATTCATTTTCTGCATATGTCAATATTGTATTAAAAATTTTGTTGTTTGTTTTATATAATTGTTAATATGTGTAAGTGCTTTTATAATGATGTAATGGATTCTAAAGTAGCTCTTTTGTTACATTAGTACAAAAAAAAATGACATAGGTATTTTCAAATTCTATTTAAACCCTGGCAGTAATTTGACCTAGAATTAAGATTTGAAATTTGTTATTACATGTGAGAGACTATTTTTTTGTCCGTAAAATTTCTTATTTTTTATTATATTACATTTTATTTTTCCTACTTATTTGTAGTTTTGGAGGAAAATTTGAAGAAGAAAGTCCAGAAAATACGAAAATAAATTGCAAATATATTCTTTCCCTTAATGATCAGAGAAAGAGGAAAATAGACCAAAACCCTTGTTTTGAAGGTGGCCCATAACAATAACAAATCAATAAAGAAAATTAAGCTCTCTTAGGGACCAAGGGACCTGTGATGTGTCCTTAGTTTTTAATTAACAGCACATCACTAAGAAGAAGCACAAGTGAAGATACAGAATACTTCTGCGCTTGGATATTTGGCATTATTTTAGGTGTTTGAGATGACCTTCTATTTCACAGTGGCTACAGCAAAACCTTGGAGTGGTTCTTCCCCCACCCTCCCCACCCCAAAGACATAGATATCATCTTATTATTCCATTCCTTAAAAGCTTTCAAATAACTAGATTGCCCACTGGATAGAAGTCTGATTTTTGATTTTTTTTTTTTTTTTTTTTTTTTTTAGTATGCCATGCAAGCCCTTCTATGATGTGCTATCTCCTCTTGTAACACCTGTTCCCTTGCACATAATCCATACTTTCTTCCCTGAGAAAGAAAAATCCTCAGATCCAAGCTTGTTATGCTATTTTTGCTGGTTAAGGTAAAAATCCTCATGATTCTTACTTAGACCATGTTCCATCAGCAATTTTCCCACTCATGTTTCAACCACTCGCTTCTTCCTTTAAACATATAAATACACCTAAGTCTTTCATTTCACAGGCAAACAAAATATTTCCTTGACTCCCAACTCCTTCTGGTACATGTCCTTTCCTGATCTTCATTTCCTTTGCAATCAGCTTGGAAAAATAGTCAGTGTTCACTGGCTCTCCTGCTCCTTAGCTCCGTAGCCACTACTACTGTCTCTGTCCTCACTACTTATTGATTGCTAACTGCACTGATCGTTTCCAATTTTTATCTCACTTGACCTTTCTTTGGTACTTGACATTATTGACACTTCCTTTTTTTTAAAAAAACTAATTCTTTTGACTTTTATGATACAGTTGTCTTCTGATTTTCTTCTTTGCTCCCTTTATTGTTTGATTTGTGGTCTTCTTTTTCTTAAATGATGGTGTTTCTGAGATTCAGATTTGGTTTCAATTTTATTTCTGTGAACTTTCCTTGTTCAGTCTCATTGTTTTGAGGGCTTCTCTTTCTCTTCCTTACTCTCTCTGCACATGTTACACACCCAAATCTGTATTTTTAATTCAGTCAATTTTGGAATACATACTAATTACTTACTGACTATCTGAATTTAAATGTTATTCAGGAGTTTCAAACATACCAACTGGGTTTTTACTACCCACACCTACTCTTCTTCCCAAATTATTTTATTTTTTAGTGGCATCATCATTACTTACATCAGAAATACTCTGCACATCTAATAATTAAAATGTGTGTTTCTGCTTCTCAGAGATAACCCTTGAACCTGTCCCCTTTAATCTGTACTTTTAAATTTATTTGTTTTAATTCATTCAGTTATACAGTAAAGATTTGAGTTTCTGCTATAGTAATGTGTGGTGAATAAATGTTGGAAATATGATTTTAAGTAAAACAGTCTTTATTTTCATGAGGGAATTCTAGTGGAAGAGATAGACACTAACAAGATTATCAGCAGAAGAAAATGCAGCTATAAGAGAGATGTAGTGCTATGAGAATATAAAATAATGGATTTCAATCTGGTCAGGCAAGGCTGTCACAATTGGACTAAGATTTTCCAAGAATGGCTGGAAGTTATCTTGGTGAAGAAGAAAGGAAAATGCAGTAGGAGCAGCATATGTAAAGATCTTGAGGCAGGAGGGAAAATATGTAAAATATTTACATATTATTTAACATGTTAAATAACATTTCATGTTGTTTATAAGGCTGAAAGAGTCAATGTGACAGTAGTGGAAACAGCCAAGATGAGTGTGATGTTGCTTTAAGTAAGAAGTTCAGTTTTTATCCTAACCCACTGAAGGATTTTAAGTGGGGGGAATGGTATTGGTACAGGGAATGGAGTGACATCCCATTTGGTTTTTTTTGTATCTATCTATCTATCTATCTATCTATCTATCTATCTATCTATCTATCTATCTATCTATCTATCTATCTCTGGTAGCAATTGAAGTAATATTAGAGGGGAGATAGAGATGAATTAGGCAGTTGCTGTAGTCCAGGTAAGAGGTGACAACCTGGACCGAGGGAATGGTGTTGGAGATGATGTGAAGTTAAAGAGGGTCAAACCTATGAGACTTGGCAGTCTGTTAAATATGAGCACTGAGAATAGAGGTACCTTGGATATCTGAGATTTCTGGCTTACATAACTGGAGGAATGGTGGTGGTATGCACTCAGCTAAGAAACCTTGGGTGTCTGGATGAGGACCAAATACGTTCCTTTTATTTGGGGGTGTGGGGGAGAATGGTAGGAGGAAGAACATGATCTCATTATATATCTTAGATATGTTTAGGTCCTTTCAAGACATTAATGAAGAAGTGACTAGTAGGCATTTGGTTATAGGGATGTGGTTCTCAGAGAGAGGTTTGGGCTTTGGATGATTCATTTGCTTCAGATGATTATCTTTTATCTTTTCTCTGCTGGTCAACAGGCTAGTACCTCTTCAGTGCCCCTTTCTCTTCAGCCTGTTTTCCACACTGCTGCTAGAACTACCCTTTGAAAAATGCAACCCTGATATTGTTGCTCCCTTGGTTAAACAAAAAGAACCCACAGTATTTTCTCATTATGTACTTGAAAAAGTCCAAAATTTGCTGCCTACCTTTCCATTTCTTTCTTACCCGTAGCTTTGGTTATGTAAAACCTTTTTCTCAAATACTTGAAGCTGTTGCAAGATTGTACATGCTCTTTACAGAATATTGTTCTCCTTCATTTCTGTTAGACAGTCTCCAGTTTAAGAATCACTTCCTCTTGTGAAGGCTTTGATTCCCCCAATCTAAATTGGTCATTACCTTCTTCATGCCACTGTCGAAGTATGTGCTTCCCTGTGATAACAGTGCTTACCACATTATATAGTATTTATGCTTATTACATATTTTCCAGTACCAAACTGCGCTGTGAACTACGTGCCCATTTCTTTTATTTTTATATCAGTAGTAACAAGATCAGTCATGGGATGATTGCCCAGAAAACATCGATTGCATTAATAAGACTAAGATGATTTCTGCTGTAATTCCCATGATTTTAGTCTTGGATGTCTTTCAGTAGGGTTTTTCATCTGCCATTGCAGATAGGTGTGCTTTCAAAGTTTTGTAGTTCCAGGAAAGGGAGAGTAGGGTATTTTGTTAAGAGCTGACTAGCCATAGATAAATTGTTCATTCTTTGTGCTTCACCTTTTTCATTTTTGAGGTGAGAAGTAGGACTAGGTGATTTCTTGGGTGTTGTTCTGGTCCTAAAGGTTTGTGAATACATATGACAGTTGAGTCCAAAAAACATTTTTCTATGAAATGGAAAAACAAAGAATTGGGAAACCTTGATTAAGTTCTTCAAGGTTTGGTATTTCGTCATTGTTAGTGTTGATAATTTTGTGGGTTAACTGGACTAAGTTACCTTTTAAATTTCTTTTAAGATCTTTCTTAACCAGCCCATGCATAGATGGCCTGTGAAGATAGTCTAGTCTGTTAGCCAGCACCTTTTTATTTTCTCGGAGGCACTTTCTGAGCTCTCTTTTTGTTGTTGCTTTTGTATCTTGACTGACCCATTCAGTGAAATCTTGTCTTCCTTTCAGAGGTGATAGTAGTTAATATAGGATAGGATGAGTCTTGCTTTCCTTCAACCATAAAAAGTTGTTTTAAGAGAATGTTTACTAGTTTATTATAGTGTACAGACCACAAAATGTAATGTTATTTTGTGTAACTACTAAAGGAAAATCCTTGTTAAAAAAATGAAGTGTAAGAGGAGGCTATTATTTGCAAATGCTTGTTTACTGGGTTTATTTTAACTGAAATGTGATGCAAATTACTCGATAAAAAGTTTGAAACTTAGGAAAACTTGCATTCATACAAACATAATAATGAACCTCTATACACTTAAATTTAATAACTTCATATACTTAAGTTTAATATTAGCATTTTACCATATTTGCTTTTTTTATTTATTTGCTGCAGTATTTTAAAACAGATTCTGGATATCACAACATTTCAAGCCTAAATATTTGACCTTACATTTCTAATAAGTGAAAAAAGGGGCATTTAAAAGATATATAATCATGACACCATTATCATTTAATAAAACCAAAAATAGTCCTTTAATATCATCTAATATGTAATCTATTGAAATTTCCTCGATTGTACTCCTGGTTTTTAGTTGGTTTGTTCAACCTATTTATTGTATCCAAGTATTATTTACCTTAAACAGTGCCTCTCCCTACCTCTTTTTTTAATCATGCCATTTACTTGGTGAAAAGACCAGGTTGTTCTCCAGGAGAATGTCCCATATTCCTGATATTTCTGATATGTATTTCTTTTAAATTTGGAGTTAGATTTAAAGGGCTTGATTAGATTCAGTTTTCAATATTTTTTGGTAAAAATACTTCATAGGTGGAATTGTGACACATCAGGTGTAGATAATGTATGGTTGTCTCACTTTTAGTGATGTTTGGTGGTGACAGCCTTATCCCTCCATTGAGAAGTTGCAAAATATGAGCCCATTTATGGTAATATTTGCAACAAAAAAAGATTGGAAAGGAAATAATGTTCGCAATCAATAGCTCTACTTTAGGATTTAGGAGTGTCTTTTGTTTTTATATTTTAACTTTTCTGTATTTTCCAAGATTTCTACAAGGAACATTCAGTGCTTTTTTATAGTAAGAGAAAAAAATTACTTTGCTGTTAGACTTGATGCCTTTGGTTTCATTTGTTCTTCCTGTATCGCTTTATTCATTTGTCTTTCCTATATTACTTTATTCATTAGTAATTTACCTCTTTACACAGTCTAAAGTCTTTTTTTTTCAAATAATAAGGTAAGTTATATAGAGGTAACTAGAAAACAAGTCTAATGTTTGTAACTTTGTAGGAACAGTTCACAAATCAAGGCATGTAAAAACAAGCAGAAAAACATATTTATCGGAAAGTAAAGTAAATTAATTTATAACCATTCTGTAACAGTTCACAAATAACAACTGTACACGCATGTGTTAAGTTACATTGAGCTCTTTCTGACATGAATTGGACTGTCATACCTTTAAAGGTAAGAGTATTTTGTAGCCTAGATTATTTTCTGTTTATTTTCTCTACAGAAAAAAATTTTATTTTTATAACTTGTAGGGAAAGATGATTGTTTGGTCTTGTTTTCTGAGTTCTGTTCCCACTACCAAAACCCTCAATGACAACATCCTTGGAAGACATGTTTTCCGAATCTTTTCAGTTTTTCCACTATGACTTTACCAATAAAAGGTGTATGAACAAATTAAGCTAATGTGTGTACCCATTTAAAAATCCTTTCTGATTATAAAGTCAATACTTATATGTTTACCACTTTGCTATGCTACCACATACCTACCACTATTAACATTTGATATTTCTTTTTATGTTTTCTGTGTGTAACTGCACATTTATAGCCTGTAATTTTTTTAGTTAATATAACTGTGATCATTTTTTCATGTTATAAATATTTGGCTTCTAATCTAATGAGAGTTTTAAATCTATAAATGGTGCTAGAAGCATTTATTTCATATTCTCCCAAAATATCCATTTCTCTTGTTTCCTCACATCCTACACCTATCTAGATTTTAAAAACTAATCTAAAGTCTGAGATTTCAATACATTTCAAAAAATATATAGAAAAAACAAATAAATTAAGGTGACCTCATTTTTAAAATTTATAATGAAAATGTTTCAGGGCTTTTTTAGATAGAAACGTAAAATACTTTCTCAGTGTTTGATGCTCGTTTCAGGAAATGTTCATTGTTGACCTGTGAGACCAAGAGAAATACAATAATCCATTTAAAAATCTTTTTTCATATATTACGGATTTAACTGCAGTTTCATGCTTTAATGTTGCAGAACTCCACTTGGAGTGCTTATGAATTAGGAAATAAATATAGCTAGATAGTTTGCATAAAATACATAGAATTTATGAGAGAGAGTTTAGGCTCTGGAGTCAGACCTGATTTGACTTCCCACTTTCATTGCTTTGTATTAGTTGCATTGTATTTGTAATAGTTGTATGAACAAGTTGTTTTTACTTCTCTGAGTCTGAGTTGACTCATCTGTAAAATGGGGATGATACATAGTAAAAGTATCTCATAGCCTTGTTATGAAGGTTAAATAATGTAATTCATGCAGTTACTGATACATGGTGAGTGCCCAATAAAGGCTAGCTATTGTAAAAACTTGTGTTATTATCACTATTTTTACTGTTAACTGCTGCCACCACGCTATTACTGTGGTAATTCTTAGTAGATATTCTGTATACTTCATATGCATGATTATTTAAGTTAGCATTAACATTACACTATTCAGCAACATAACCTTTATGTAATTGGAAAACTATTTATACAGCTGATAATTTGCTTGTGGAAAAACTGAAGTAGTCATTATCTTGGCATTGCTACAGCTACATTATATATTTGAGCTGAGCATCTAGCCTTCTCATTAGGATTTTTACCTATTCTATTTCAGTTAAGGCAGGATGAAGGAATAAGAATATAATATTGAAATAAATGATTTATGAAGACCTAGAAACAATTTGAAACAAATTGAAGACCTAGAAACATTTGAAGCAAATATGCATACTTCTGGTATTTTTTGTGGTTGTTGCATGTTGATTAAAAATAATCTATGTGACTATTCAACCATACTTCCAGTGTATATTCATTCAACAAATATGTTATCAGCTAGTACGACTTAAGACTTGTGCTAATTACTCATTCAGGGACGAAGTGAATGTTTCTTAAGGGGCTTGCAGTTTAGTTGAGTGAGATAAGACCTTGTACATCAATAAATAATAAAAGAAAGTGAGAAGTGCCATCAGAGAGGTACAGATTATGCACCATGTGAATTATACTGTCAGCCATGTTTTTCCTCAGAGATTCACCCTTTGGAACTTTGCACTTTCTGGTATTAATTATCCAGAGGTACCTCATAGCTAAGAGCTCAGAAAGGCCTTGTCAAGAACTGAAGGGTCTGAAAATTTAGCCTGCTACAATTTTATGGGTGTTGGTAGAAGACACGAGACTCCTAGGTTTAGAGACAAAGGATATTACTCTTCATAATGGGCTGCGTGGAAACCTGCCTGACCTTTTTTCCAGAGGAGACTTACTTTTATTATACTGGACGGGAAACAAACCTATACTCTCCTCAGGAGGGAGACATTGTCTTTCAAGACTGTTCACTGTTTAATACATCCTTGAAAAGATAGTCTGGATAAAAGCCCCCAGTGCCTCCACTTGGCAAAACATGCAGAAATGCTAGAAACCCATGGAGAATTGCCTCGCAGCAGGCCTCTGAGTAGCTAGCCGAAATGGATCTCACAGAGTTCACGAATTAACGTTCATGTACATTGCCTGTTTATTCTTAAGCTGCATCTCAGAGAAACGCTGCGTGCCATATATTACTACTTATCCTGAATTAAAATTTGGTTCTCTTCACAGTCAGCAAATATTGAACTCAAGTTGATCTGCCTGTTGAGGTGTTTAGAAGTGAGTGTACTGAAGTCTTAGCTTACTTTAGAATGTATCAAAGATAAGATGGATAGATGAACGGACAGGCAGAGATGGATAAATAGATTGTTATGTCTCAAAGTAAATAGAGCAAAATGTTAATTGTAGAATCTAGGTAGTGGGTATATGATTGTTCACTGTACAGTTATTTCAATTTCTCTGAAATTTTTCAAAATCTTAGGGGGAAAGCTAACTGGTCTCGTCCTTTCTCTCCCCAAGTGAATTTTCTTTGCAACTAAACTCAGCTTGACATTTCAAGAAAACTTAATGGCAATTATCAAAATAAGGATGGATGATAACCATTAAAAAAATTGTTTAGTCAGAGTGGTACCATTTTTAGCTTAATGTGAAGGTTCCTTATAAGATTGGGAGGTTTGGAGAATAAAGGTCCCGCTATTTAATAGGAAATCATTGCTCTGAATGCTAGAATTTTCGGGATACTGCCTGAATATAAAGGGTGTTTCATGCTGGAAATATATCTTTAGGCAGAGGAGGAAGGATCGCCTTCTGGGTGAGCTGCCCTAAACTTTTCCTACCTTTTTGAAATGCCAGGTTCCAAGTTTATTCAGACATGTGTCCAAACCTTGTTACACAGAGGCCATGTGTGTATACATTACATTTCTGTCTGATTGTTAGAATTTGGGATTGTGAATGGGATTTTGGCTTACTGGCAATGACAACTGTAGTTGAGCTAGGGCAGAATACTTAGTGACAGAAAATGTTATGACTATTTAAAACTAGTCTCCTTAGACTAAAGGAGGACAACCAATGTATAATCGTTATGTGGTAGAGTTATTTTGATTGTAGGTCCCTCCCTCCCCAGTAAAAGAGTGCAAATAAATGTAACCTGAATTATATGGAGTTTTCTTGTTTTATATAGAATATTATTACATATAAGCAGTGAAATTTCCTTTCTAACATAGAAAGTATGTATCAGATGGTACTTGTGGTTAATGACTAGTATACTTGACTATCAGGTGATCTTAAAATGGATTATTGCAATAATTGTTTCTAAATGTTAAACTGCATATATATTGGACAAATCACAGGATTTTCCTCATTTATAGGGATTGAGTTTTAGAAATCTTCAAAACGTGGTGTTTATGTTCTACATAAATTGGTTCAAATGTTCACGTTCTCATCAAAACTGCTTTTCATCTCAGTAAAACGGGGGGTAAAATTCCCTGCTTTCCACTGTTTTTTTCAGTTTTTTTTTTTTAAGGTTACATCAAAGATCAGCTTTTCTAAAAAAATAAAAACATTTATTGCCTTGCATAAAGGAAAAATATGTACAGTTTAAGGAATTAGCAAAAGTAAATGCTCATGTAATCACTGCTCAAGACAAGAAATAGAACTAGGCCAGCATCCCAGAACCCTCCTTGTACTCTCTCCCTGTTAACCACCTCCTTTCCCTGCTAAGTTAACCCTTATCCTGGCTTTTATTGTAACCATTTACTTTTTTTTTTTTTTTTAATGCGTTAGCTACCAGAGCATTGCAGAGGATAAGTATTCAATTAGCAGATTATTGATACAATGCAGTGTTTTTTTTTAACCCTATAGGATGCAATATTCTATTTTAATATTTTATATTTTGTAATGGCCTCTTGACCATCCTTAAATAAAATCGTGCCTAAAATTTCCTGCCAACATACATAATTAAAATTTTAACATAATTTCCTAACTATAATATAAGGGAGAAATAAAACGAAAGTTAATTTGTAGTGAAATATGCATTTGATTGTGTAAGTGTTTGGGCATGACTATACTAGAAGATACAATGAAGTAGCCAGATGCTTGTAAGCTGCTTGTAACAAATAAGCTTGCATTTAAGAAAATAAGGCAAGAGTTATTTGAGTAGAGGGCTGATCAGTTTTCTTTTAACATTTTGAAATAAAGGCAAACTAATATGCATATAGGTAGAATCATATGAATGTGTCACCTACAAATATCTACTGATACAGATATGTTGTATTGTTGATTCAAGTATCATGAGTGACATTGCTGTTGGTAGAATAATTTTCTGTAATGGTGAACGCACCTTTTAAAGTTTTGGAGCAAAGAACAATTTTTTCCTGTTTTACACAATAGATGTATTTCTGAAAAAGATATTTTTCACCAATATGTATTTTTGGAGGTGTATTTGAAAATTTGGTGAGATTGGGGCATAATGCTTTGCTGTGTGCCTCTGCCCTGGTTTTGCAGAATGTCTAACATCTTATTCCTCTTCTCCAACTCCCACCAACAATTACATCACCCAGTCATAATGTCAGGCAAAAATACGTGATAGGGACAGTATAACCCTGGGATTTAGGCTTTTTTTTTTTTTTTAAGAAATACAGTACATAGTTTTTCTTTCCCTCTGTTTTTGAGGCTCTGTACAGGTAGTTTTCATCAGGTCTTTTTTTACCTTCGGGCTTCAGGGGTCCACGTCTCCCTTCCACCTCAACCTTAATCTCCCAACCTCACCTTTAACCCCCAACAATTCAGTGTAAAATTATTGTGAATATTAGCTTGTGTATGTTTTTCTGGGGTAGTAAGCTTTCATCAGATTCTTAAAAGGTTCTGTGACCCACAAGAGTGGACAATACTCCTTCCCAGGACCCCTAAAGCTATTAAATCTGATTATTCTTATGCTAATGGTTATCAGTACTTTGCTAATTTTCCATTTTAACTGGGAAAACAGGCTCAGACTGCTGGGAGCAACTCTTAATGAGAGGCTTGTTTAGGAGGGACACAATGGAGCAGAAAATCTCAAATTCATTTGTTAGGTGGGTTTATTATAGGTAATTTTATATTTTATTGATAAGGCTAACAGATCCAGTTAATTTTGTTTTACGTTGGTGGAGTTTTTTTTTTCTTTTGACATACTATCTTCATCTTTAGGTAGTCTGCATTTTTATGTCTAGAAGGACCACAACCTATTACTGAAGATTTATAGGCCCTGCTAAGCAATATAAAGTTGAAGTACTATTCCAGAATTCACACGTTGATGAAAATTGACACATTTATTTTCTAAATCAGTTTTAAAAATCAGTTATTTTACTTTATTTTGGATAATTGGTATTTTCCCCTAAATTGGGGATAATTACAAAAATGCAATTTAAAACTGAAACGTTCACATAATTATATTATGAAAATATAGGATTGTTCAAAATTAAAATTTTGTGAAATGTTTCTTTTGTCATGTTAAAGTTCTAGTTGAAATAGTTCTATAAAACTTTATATGTTTTCAATAATCTGTAGTAATTTATGGACTTTGAGACTGTTAAGAAAGGGAGTCTATGTCTTTAAGACTCCTAGTTTTGTCAGTAGTTTAAAATGTGTCTGTAGCCACCCATTTTGTGGATTCATGTGGCAAAATGAACAGATTAATTTTCTTCTTTACTCATATGCTAATGTATGGTAGAGTTGTTAATCTGCTCATTAAAAATTGCAAGCAATTGGGATTGAAGAGGAAGCAAAGGTTGTGAAATAATACACAAATTCAATGATTAACTTGACATGTAATTAAAGCAAGTTGTTCAGAAGATCGTATTTCATATATACCTTGTGTATACTTTCCCCCCCAAAATGACATGCATACCCGTTGATTTAAAGAGCTATTTTACATTAAAATTTTTTCTTTTTTGTAAGTGGTTCTCAGTCTTTCTGTATAGTCTAATGTTCTCTCATTTCTATCTCTGTCCTCTAATCCCAGTTTTAAATCTTCGTTAGAAAACATTTTGTAACTCTAAAACTTTAAACATAGGATAAAATAATTTCCCTTACCAGGACTTCAAATAAGTACCTTTTAATGGCCTTGTGTTTGAAATTTCTTTTCCTTTTGTTGCATTAGGCAGATCTGTTTGTTTTCAAGTTTTAAAAGACGTGCTTATTCTTGTTTATTTAAATAAAAGAAAGATAGCCTTATAATAGCTGTCTTTGATTTCTGTCTTCTAGTTTTTTTTAAAAGCGGTAACTTAGAACTGATTGTTTTAAAAACCATTTAAAATTGCTTTTGTGTTAGAAGTGTGTAGTTATTGCTTCCCATTGGGACATAGTTTTATCCTCTACAAATTAATGGGTATTTTGTCTAAATTAATCTGTATAATCTGTCTGGGTTTTTCTTCAGCCAGGAGCAAAAATGGCTCTAATCTTTCTTTTCCCCTCCTTTAAAAAAAATGATTTGGACTTGTTTAAGTCAGGCAGGACTGGATCACCATTTTCGGTTTCCTTGTTTTGCCATTTTATGTTGTTTGGGTGTAGAACCAATGCCTAAAAACTTTGTGTCCTAGGGCAGGGCATTTGACACAGTGGTCATAATAAACACTTAACAAATATGTGAGTGAATTAATGAGTGAATGAATCAAACCTAATTAAGTTAAAAAAAAGAGCACTGTTGTCATTGGATTTATGTATCTTCAGATATAGATCTTTGCATTTGGCTTAGTAAAATGAATTTGAAGATTGGCACTGGTTTGCAGACCATTGGAAAATCCTGATCTTTTCAGTAATGTACTAAACTACTATGAGAATGTAATTGTGTAATTATTTCATAAATTGAAACCTAAAATACTTTTTTTTGATAGAAATTATACATGCTCAGGTAGAAATTTTGTAAACTATGGTAAGGAATGAAGAAGATAGTAAAACTCACTTGTAAGTCTACCACTTGGAGAAAAGTTCTGTTAGTCATTTTGTATATTTATGTACATAGACTTTAATATGTACTTTAAATAAAATTGAGGTTATATACCTTTAATTTTGAATTCTGCTGTGGGGATGTGTGTTTGTGTATGTGTGTGTATATGTATGTATCCAATTAAAAATTTTTTTCCCTGTTTTTGGTTTTTAAACCTCACAGGCCCCTTCACAGATGTAGTCACTACAAATCTTAAATTGCGAAATCCATCGGATAGAAAAGTGTGTTTCAAAGTGAAGACTACAGCGCCTCGTCGGTACTGTGTGAGGCCCAACAGTGGGATTATTGACCCAGGGTCGACGGTGACTGTTTCAGGTAGCAACTCATATCCTGAATTTATACAGTTTGAATTTTGATATTTTGTGATTATGTTTAATTTGGTTTTAATTAATAGGGTTTCATCCGGAGGGAGAGAAAAGTTTTTTAAGTTATTCTGGCTTTGCCTTCAATGCTGTCTTTCTGTTCTCTTACTGTTTGCAAACTGTTGCAGAAAATTTCTCACCCTTAATGTTGTGATGGGACTTTCTTTATATGGTTGATTTATAAGCTACTGTCAATTTAAAATCTTGTATCGATTATTTCTACAGCTCACTACCACATTCTCTGCCCTTATTAGTTTATCTTTGGAATAGTACATCATTTTTGTAATTGATCATTCTTATTCAGATTTCTAACCAATACCGTGTTTCCCCGAAAATAAGACCTAGCCGGACCATCAGCTCTCATGCGTCTTTTGGAGCAAAAATTAATATAAGACCCGGTCTTATATAATATTCAATAGGACCGGGTCTTATATTATATTAAATAAGACCCAGTCTTATAGTAAAATAAGACGGGATCTTACATTAATTTTTGCTCCAAAAGACGCATTAGAGCTGATGGTCTGGTTAGGTCTTATTTTCGGGGTAACACGGCATTACATGTTGCATGCAGCTGTAGAAGTATTCCAAATCTTTTGCTTAAAATACAATGCCTCTTTTTTTGCTGATTGTATCAAATTAGATGGGTATTTCTGCCTTTTATTGTAAATGCCAATGGTGCTCTGAACTTGAAAACTTCAGTTTTATTACTCCCTTTTGTGTTTACTTGGAGCCCAAGGAGTATACTTGGTTCCTCCCATAAATGGATTGCTTAATCTTGCTGTGAAGTCTGTGCTGGTGCCATAGTTAATGCCCTCTATAAAATATTTCTTTCTTCCCTCAGATTTTCCAAGACAGTACTCCCTAAAGATCTTATCTAACATAGCTGGGAAATAGGAAACAAGTAAGAGAATGCATCTTACTTAATGGGAGAACCTCTCAGGCCTCACACAGAGACCATTTACTTTTACTTTCTAGTAGTTCTCAACTCTCACTGTGTGTTGTAATGACACAGAGCAGGAACACACGTGGACTTCTCCCAGATCAGAATCTCTAGGGGCATGACCTAGACATGTGTACCTTAAAAAAAAAAATGCCTGGGTGCTTCTTATAAGGTATTATAATAATTCTGTATCAATTTTCTGGTTTGCAAGTCTACAGTAGATTAAAAATAGCAAATTATACAAAGTGAAAGCCTAGAACAGACCCATTAAGAGTATTTAGAAGTAGAACCTGACTTCAAAGACAATAGAGGACATATCATGATTAGAGTTCTTGATGACCCTAAGTCCTCCCTCAGTTGTATGTCAAAAACTCAGAGGTAGGAGGCCCTAGAAAAGATGTTTTTAGTGAGCCTTGTGGTATGGTGGCCTGGGAGGAATGCTTTCGTATTTGTTTGTCCACCTCGTCAGTTCATGGGAAAAATGGATGGGAAATAGGAAGATAAAGCAATTAGTACATTTATTCTGGAAGTTGCTCTCTAAATCTTTAAGCCTTTAGCTAAATTGGAAGAAATGGAATTATTTCTCTTCATATGGTTAAAAATAGTTTTTGATGCAAATAGTTACATTCCTAGAAATGCATAAAACTATCCAGAATGACTTTTTCTTTGAGGGTTCTAGATTGTTGAAGTTTTACTGTATTAATGTTTCTTAAGAAAATGTATACTTTTCAAAGCACTTTCTCCAACATAAGCCCCTTGTATTGAACATCTGACTTACTAAAAACGTGTTTGCATAGCATGCCCTCATATTCCTCTCCTTCCATTAGAACTTCTGATTTTTAGTGCAGTGCCTTTCCATATGAGTCATTTAAACTACACTCCCTCCAGCCACTTTCCCTGATTGATTATCTACTTACTCATTATTTTCCTCTCACCCTTTAGCACTTAGTTTTATGGGTTTACTCTTTTAATTTGTGTGTGTGTGTATATATGTCAGGTTGGTGCAAAAGTAATTGTGGTTTTTGCAATTGTTTGTAACCTTTTAAACTGCAGTTACTTTTGCACCAACCTAATAGTTTTAAGATTTGTCTTTGTTCCATGGTTTGCAACCTTGAAGTCTAATTGTCATAAAGTCACAACCATGTTTTAAGTTTTCTTTTTATCCATTTCCTAGTGATTAGCTTATAAAGATTGTTCAGTGAAGGGTATTAATGGAAGTTTATTGTGCTTTGTCTGGATTCTGGGCATTTATAGTGCATTTTCTGCTACTATGTATTTGGCGCTTAAATTTTTTTTTTTTTTACCTTTGATGGACTTCTCAGATGCTGTGCACGCATGCGCGCACACATACACACAGGGGTGGTGGGGAAGGTTGCCAAAAAAATGTATACAAGTGGACACTGATCAACGTTGCTCAAGCTGTAGTTCCCGTAATCAGAAGTGTCTGGACCCTGATGGACACTTTGAGCACCTCTTGTAATTGCAGAAGTCAAATGTGACTTGTATTCATCTTTTGTTATCGGTATATATTATTACAATTTTAATACAGTTTTCCTTTCTTAAAAGGTGTATACATTTTTTTGGTAACCTCTGTATATGTTAGAAATAATTTAAGTATCAGAGGAATGATTTCCACAGTATTATATACATATCTTGTATTATTGCTGATTCATTCATTATTAGATTTATATTACATAATTTAGCATGACTTTTAACCACATGGGACCTCTAAAATCCCTCTTTTGTAGGCTACTGAGAATCATAAATTCTTAGAAAAAATTTGAATATAATTATTAGGATGCTAGAAGAATTCTAGACATCATGCGGCCATGTGGTTACCTTGTATACTTTGTTTTCTTAGAATCAGGTTTAAACAAATTGATAAATTCTTGAATGGGTGTTTAACATCTATTTAAAAAAGTTTAGTTATATTAGAACACTAACATAGTAGTGAGTTATTAAGTTACTCAGAATTTCTCCTTTAAATACACTTGTTGTCTAATTTTAAGAGGTAATCACTGTTAAAATGAAACCTAAATTTATAGTTTTAATAGACAATTTACTAGATTTAATCCAAGCTTGCAGGCATTAAAATAGCTAATGTTGACAAAGTTTTGAAAATTTCCTGAAATTTAAGTTTAGAGGGGACAATCATAGATTGATATTTATTTTTTTTAAAATAGCCATCAGTTTATTTTGTGGGTTGTTAAATACTTAGAAAATCAGAAAGGTGGACAATTTAAAAATAATTGGAAAACATAAAGTTGATTCTGGATCCTTAATGCCAGTAGTCCAGTGTTTGGTTTCTTGAACCCATCCTGGTTGTCTTTAAATTATATTAGTGAATGAGATAATAGGAATAAGAAGCAAACAAATGCAGAAGACAATGTAATGTGTCCTTTCTTCTTATTTAGTAATGCTACAGCCTTTTGACTATGATCCCAATGAAAAGAGTAAACACAAGTTTATGGTACAGACAATTTTTGCTCCACCAAACACTTCAGATATGGAAGCTGTGGTAAGTATGGAAGTTGAATAGAATTTATTTTGGGGAATGTTGCTTAAACTGGGATTTGTTTAGTTCTCAATTGAGAAACCTAATTTTTAAAAAATCCAAAGATCTGTTTATTACAGATAACCCTAACGTATTTCAATGATGAAAGAATTGTGAAATAGTATTTCTTAGAAACAATTTAGAAATGCCATTAAGGAGAAAGTCCTGTAATATCTATAGAGATAGTAGTGTGATTTTAACGGGTGGTGATAGTAGCTCTTTTTAGGATTATACAGAAATTTCTGTGGATTGACAGGTAACTATGACAGAATGCAGCATTGCATCCTGGTTGAGCCAAAGACTCCTGCTCCTAGTAGCTACACTGATCATTTACTTGTCCCTCGAGGTGAAACCTATTTGACAGGATCATATTTCTTCTGTCTCATGTTTGGTTTTGTTTGTTTTTAGTGGAAAGAGGCAAAACCTGATGATTTAATGGATTCTAAATTGAGATGTGTTTTTGAAATGCCCAATGAAAATGATAAATTGGTAAGTAGGAAAATTGTTTTAACAAGCTCTCAGTTACTTTGAGATTAATTTTTCTTTTGTTTTGACCTTTGTGGGGTGTATAATAATGGTTATTCTGCTTTATAAGACTCAGTGATGAAGTTTTAATAAAAACTTGATATGCCATTTTCATTTTATAACATTTGTTTGTTCAAGAAAAAAATGCTTTTAGAAGCTGCATAATGGAGAATCATTTAATTCTACCAAATTTTTGCCATTTAAACTACTTGAAGTTCTTTTTCAAAAAAAATGAGGCGTGTATATAAATATAATTAAATGACAGCAGACATAAACCACTTTTTGGCAACTATATACCAGCAGTCTGGGGATAAGAGATTTGATTTACATGAACAAGCAGTTTATTCCAAATTTGGCTACCCCTAGGTATTTTGCTTAGTTTTGATTTTGGCCAAAATCCATCTGATTTTATTCTTTAGTAAATAATTTTTAGGTTGCTTTTTGATTACTATGAGGTAAATATAATTTGGGGGACTGAAGCATGTAAGTGTAGTTTAAAAAATAATCTTTGAATGTAGAACAGGTTGTGGTCACTTTCCATATGTTCCTTCTGAAATACAAATTTGAATCTTTTTCTATGGTTGTAGGAGGGACTTGAAAGGTAAATAGGTGTTTTTCTTGGTGACAATATATAAAGTAATATGGATAACTAGTATTATTTGTCACAATTAGGTTATAGTCTGACATGACTATCCCCTTGATCTGGAGGCTCTTTGCCCTATTGAAAAGTAAACTTGCAGATTAAATACATGGGCTCAATTATTGTGTTAATACTCTTTAAGAATAAGCTGAAATGAAAAAGTCCCTGAATGATAATTAGGTTTTGACTAAATTATGTTTTTAAATGCCCCCTAACCTCATGTGAATGCATAGATTCTTACTGGAAAGTGAGGAGGGTTCAATGGCATTTTATGCATCCCTTTTGGACTTTACTTTCTCTTTTGCTTAGGGTGCCAGGAATCCGTAGCTTGCAGAGCTCTTTATTGGCACCCAGAAAACGTGACAGTATATTTTCTGGGTTGACTAATTTTATTTTATTTTAAAATTTTTTTCCAGTTTTGCGATATAATTGACATATAGCACTGTATAAATTTAAGCATGACTTGACATATATATTGTGAAATGATTGCCATAGTAAGTTTAGTTACCATCCATCATCTCACACAGATACAAAAAGTAAAAGGAAAAAGTGTTTTTTCCCTTGTGATAACTCTTAGGATTTACTTTCTTAACAATTTTCAAATATACCATAGTATTAACTATAGTCATCATGTTGTACATGACACTCCCAGTTCTTATTTATCTTATAACCGGAAGTTTGTATCTTTTGACCACCTTTATTCAATTCTCCCCTTTCCATTTTCCAGCTCTGGTAACCACAAATCTGATCTCTTTTTCTATGTGTTGTTTTGTTACGGATTCCATATGTAAGTGAGCTCATACAGTATTTCTTTCTCTGTCTTGACTTATTTCTCTTGATACAATGTCCTCAAAGTCCACCCATATTGTTGTAAATGGCAAGATTCCTTCTTTTTTATGGCTGAATAATATTCCACTGTTATATATACCATAACTTCTTTATCCATCGATGTCCATTTAGGTTATTTGCATGTCATGGCTATTGTAGATAATGCTGCTATATCAACATGGGGTGCAGATATCTCTTTGACAGAGTGTTTTTGTTTCCTTTGGGTATATTCCAGAAAGTGAAATTCCGTGAAATAAGGGTTGACTTATTTTAAAAACATATTTGGATATTTTCTCAATGTTTATGTCATTTTATTACAATCATTTAATAAACATAGAGCTATCTTTCATCTGAGCTTCTAGTATGCTCTGGATAGCAGACAATTTGAGAGTGTAGTCTGAAAGGGGCTGGAACCCAAGTATTTGATATTGCTGATCAAGAGTAGCTCTCAGTGCTTTGGAAACCAAACCAGAAGTTGATGGAAATGATATGGCTATGGTAGTTGAGCCTAGCCATTTTGCCACATCATACAGGAGAGTAGCAGGTGTATCTACATATATGTATAGCCTGTAGTAATCCCAGAAAGTGGTTTTGGATCCGCAAAAGGGCGTAAACAAATACTGAATGGAGTCCCAGAGTCCCATGCCATGGAACATGAGCAGAAGTGATTTGGTCCTGGAACCATTTCAGAGCAGGTATTATTAGTAACCTGAAGTCTGTTCAATAATTTCAAAGTACTCGAGAGAATATCTGATTTTGAGCCTGCATGAACTAGTTGCAGAATGTATTTGCATTAATTGAACTACTTGGACTTGCAATATACTTACTGACTGATTAAGCAGTAGGCAATATTTGCTGAAGATCATGATTTTTTTAACATTTTATCTTGAAAAAATTTAAAGACTTAGAAAAGTAGACAGTACAATGAAGGCCTGTGAACCTGTGATCAGCTTTCACAATTACCAGTCTATGGTTAATCTTATTTCATCTACCCCACCACTTCCCATTTCACATTATTTAAGGGAAATCCCGGGTGTAATATAATTGCATCTGTAACTATTTCAGTATAAACATTGAGCTATAAGGACTTCAAGAAAAGGGAAAAATTTTAATGACAATATTACCAGTAAGCATTTACAAGATTAATAGATAATATCAAACTATCCAGGCAACATTCAAATTAGTCTCACAAATGCATTTAAATTTTTTTTGCAGTTTGTTGGCATTGAGATCGAAATAAAGGCCACATACTCCTATGGATGTTTCTTAAATCTCTTAATCTATAGATTCCCTCACTGTTTTCCTCTTACAAATTATTTATTAAAGAAACTGGGTTTGTCCTATATAGACTTTTCCCAACAGACTAGATTTTGCTGATTGCTTCCTTGTGGTGTCATTTAACTTTTCTTCTGTCTTTGGTATGTCCTACAATTGGAACTAGAAACTTGATTAAATTGAAATTTATTTTTGCTGGTGCGGAGAGGCAAGACTGCTTTGTAGGTAGAGATATATTTTCTTAAGGAGGCACATAATGTCTGTCTGTTGTTCTGTGTGAAGTTAGCAGCCATTGGTGTGCAATGTGTAGATCAGCCTCCTTCCCCCATCCCCCGTTGCCCCCCAAGGGGACATTTGTCAATGTCTGGAGACATTTTTGGTTGTCACAACTGAGGGAGAGATGTGCTGTAGGCATCTAGTTGGGAGAGGCCAGGGATACTGCTTAACTTCCTATAATGTATAAGACAGCCCCTGCAACAAAATTATCAGGCCCAAAATGTCAATAAAGTTGAAATTTAAAAAAACATGGTTTAGGTCAGTTAATTTATTTAAGGTTACATAATGGCGATATTTCTGTCATTCCTACTTTATATTACTTAGAGTACCTGTGTAGAGAGAAACTGGTGCTCATCTAATATTTTGTTATTCATTCAGTGATAGAGTTTATAAAGGCAGGATAAATGCCTTAGTCTTTCTCTTCAGTTATAGGCTTTCAAAAAGTGAGTTGGTTACAGGTGTCCCTCTGATAAGATGTACAGTCAACCTCCCTTCCTCCCCGTCTCTCTTCTCTTTTGTGTATTGTTATAAACTCATGGACTTAACATATCTGTGTTTCAACTCCTTGTGGTTATTATCATTATTAGTGCTAAAATTGGCCAGTAGGAACCTCTTTAAGTTGATTCCCGAGTCCTTTTACCCTAAGTTGGTTTACCTTCTTAAGTTGGTCCTTTGGTAATTTTCTTGATGTCTAATATGGCAAGATATTTCCAGACCCAGACCTGGAATCAGCCATTTCTTGAAGAAGCTCTGGCTGCTTTCAATGGGAGATGGTATTTCAAGATCATAATCTGGGAACTGGGGTAAGACAATGATTTTTCAGAATTTCTATCAAACTTTTCTTTTGGCAAAGATTAGAACGGAGGCCAGATTGTCACTGGAAGGCACTTCTTCAAATGGTAAAATTTTAATGGTAAAATTATGTCTCCATTAGATAGGATGATGTGTATCCTTTTATTTCTTGGGGTAATGATTGCATTTTATGATTGGGATATATTCTTCAATGTCTTGGATAATTTAAAAGTGTAAAATCCAACACTGGCCTTGAGAAGAATAGGCACGTATTCTGTGAACCAGCTGCAGTGCTGTTTCCATATAGCAACTCACATGGCTTGTTAGCTTTGCCATTATAATTCTGGATGGATATTTTTAAGTGTTTGGATTTGCAGTTATAAGTTTTATACAGAAAATGAGACTTAATATTTCAATATATTAGTATTTCAAATTTATATAACACAAATGTAAAAAAGTATATACTGTATACACGAGATGTGATCACAAAATACAGTAAATGTTTAAATAAAAGAAAATTATTACAGTAAAAGACACATTGCCATTAATCCACCTCAAAATACTCCCCCTCGCTTTGAAGACACTTCCCATCATTCTTACCACTTCTGGAAGCAGTTCTGGAGTCCTCTTTTGTGAATGTCTTTAGTTGCGCTGTCTTGGCTGCCTCGATGTCCTGAGTTTCTTGTCAAAACATTTACCTTTCATGGTCATTTTGACTTTGGGGAATAGCCAGAAGTCACATGGTGCCAAATCCAGTGAATAAGGTGGATGAGGACACATCAAAATGTTTTTATTTGACAGAAATTGCCGTACCAGAAGCAATATGTGACATGGAGCCTTTCCCGTTGTGATCACAAAATACGGTGAATGCTGCTGCTGAGTGCCATCCCGTGGAAAGGCAGGGATCTTCAATATGGGAAGTGGCACATTGAACCTTAGTAACAGTGTGTGACAAGTTTCAGCTTGCTCAGTGCAGTCAGGTGTGAGCTATAGTTGAGAGAAGGTGTGTTTTACAGTGTGCCATAAAGCATCTTCCGTCGTGATAACACTGTTACACATTGCTTCTGGTATGGCAATTTCTGTCACATAAAAACATTTCGGTGTGTCCTCATCCACCTTATTCACTGGATCTGTTACTGTGCAACTTCTGGCTCTTCCCAAAGTCAAAATGACTTAGGACATCGAGGCAGCCACGATAGCGCAACTAAAGACATTCACAAAAGAGGACTTCCAGAACTGCTTCCGAAAGTGGTAAGAACAGTGGGATAAGTGTGTTTCAAGTGAGAGGGAGAGTATTTTGAGAGGGATTAATGATAATGTGTCTTTTACTCTAATAATTTTTGTTTTATTTAAACATTCACCATATTGTATGATCACATCTCGTAGTCTGGAGGTGGCCTTAGTGGATTCATGTGCATGTTGAAAAGAAGGACTGAAACACAGCTGTGTTTTTATAAGGCAGTATTTCCCAAAGTGTATTGCATTGGAAAGGTACTATGGTGAAATGAGTTTGGAAAAATGCTGCAAATACTTTCTCCCTATAAATAAGCACATTGTATATTTGCGTACATCGTTTCCCTGAAAATAAGACTTAGCCAGGCTATCAGCTCTAATGCGTCTTTTGAAGCAAAAATTAATATAAGACCCGGTATTATGTTATGTTATACCCAGTATTATATTGTTATATTATATTTATTATATTATTCCCAGTCTCATTGTATTATATAAGACCCAGTATTATGTTATGTTATATATTATATTTATCACATACTATATTATTATATAAGACCCGTTTTATAGTATATTAAAATAAGACCGGGTCTTATGTTAATATTTTTTTTTTTTTTTTTTTAAAGATTTTATTGGGGAAGAGGAACAGGACTTTATTGGGGAACAGTGTGTACTTCCAGGACTTTTTCCCAAGTCAAGTTGTTGTCCTTTCAGTCTTAGTTGTGGAGGGCGCAGCTCAGCTCCAGGTCCAGTTGCCGTTTTCTAGTTGCAGGGAGCACAGCCCACCATCCCTTGCGGGAGTCGAACTGTCAACCTTGTGGTTGAGAGGACGCATTCCAACTAACAGCCATCCGGGAGCTCAGCGGCAGCTCAGCTCAAGGTGCCGTGTTCAATCTTAGTTGCAGGGGGCGGAGTCCACCATCCCTTGCGGGACTCGAGGAGTTGAACCGGCAACCTTGTGGTTGAGAGCCCACTGGCCCATTTGGGAATCGAACCGGCAGCCTTTGGAGTTAGGAGCATGGAGCTCTAACCGCCTGAGCCACCGGGCCAGCCCCCTTATGTTAATTTTTGCTCCAAAGATGCATTAGAGCTGATGGTCCAGCTGGGTCTTGTTTTCAGGGAAACACGGTATTATAGGCCTTGAATAAAGAAAATATGTTTAACCCAGCATTTCATTTTTATTTAATATAGTGTAATTTACTTCTTATGGAATGTCTGGTATTCTGTAAAAGACACTTTTGGAAACACTGTTACTGCTTAAACTCATCCTTGTAGTGCTACTAACCTGCAGATTCTACAAAAATTCTTAATTTCTGAGAAATATATTTAAATTGAGTACAACCTGGCACACACCCAGTTCTTTCTGAGTTGTTGATTATATGACTTTCTATCAAGTCATCAGTTTTATGTTGCAACTCATTCTTTTCAGAAAATACGAAACCTCAATGTAGCCAAATCTGACTGTTTAAAATAGTATAAAATATAGTTTTTGTTTATTTGTTTACTACAATAATTACGGATGTAACCTTTTATATACATATAAATACATATAAAACACCTCTTTTATAATACTTCATGTGGTAATTAGACTTTGTTAATAATTGTATCTTGTCACTTCAACTTCAATGTTGTCTATAGTTGAAGTTGATAAAACTGCTTAAAAACCATAGTGTCTTTGACATACTGGTTTTTCTCTAGTACCCAGCTAGAAATTTAGTTAGAAATCATCTAGCGTTTATCGAGCATAGATAAAATTACAAAATTATTTAACATCCTTTTTATGTATGTTTATCTTTAGTGTGAAACTTATTTGTTGGGAAATTAGGGCATTATTGAATAGTGTTTTGTCTAGATAAAGTTTGTTAGTTTACTACAGAAAAATTGATAAAATGCTATAAAAAGCTGAATTCTGACAATTTGATTAAAGGTGATACTTTCCTTTCAAGAAGAATACATTTCTAAATGTATCTTTTTAAGTATACTATTAGTTCTTGGGCACTTACATGTTCTAAAAACTGTGGGAAAAGGGTATGTTATTGTTTTATAGGTTTCTTTGGTTCTTTTAGGACCTTGATACCAATTATATAAATAAGAAAATGATTGAAGTTTTGTAGTCAATCTTGTAGGGTAAGAAAGGTGTCAGCTTTAGAAGTACAGTGGTTGAATCCATGTTTTTATTTTTATAGTTTAAAGAAGTCATTTTTTATGACAAAACAATTCTAATTTATTTGAACCATCATTACAATGTGGGCTGCTTTTTGAGAAATAGCTGTCTAATTTGGATCATAGAGTGACCTTAGAAATCCAGGAACCTTTCTATTTTAGAATAAAAGGAGGTACTATTAATAATTTTCCCTGGACAACAGGTATTAACTTATACTGCCTTTAAGCACACTAAAATACATGTTGTCTCCCTAGTCCTAGGTAGTAACTGGTCTTTGACTGGATATATATTTCAGGAAATTAATCGTCTACAGAGTTCAATTGAGTTGTGTTCAGCACTAATACTGAGAGCCATTCAGCATGTTGTTGATAGCTGGAGGCAGATGATACTAAAGCATTGACTATTTTATATTTCACAAAGTGGGGTTTTCTGAATTATTAGCTCTTTTCAGTTATTATCAACTCTGTATTATGAAATCTGAGGTCAGTTAGTGCTAGTGTTTTTTTCAGGATTGAATGTGACTTTAATTAACTTGTTATTTATGGTATTTTATCACCTATTCAGTTCTTTGTGTTCAATTAAACCTTTTGTTTGTTTGCTTTTTTGAAGCCTGAAGCTCTACTTGACATTTTCCAGATTTTAAAAATGTATTGCCCTGCATATAATATATTTATGCCCTGTGTGTAACATCTGTTAATGACATATTTTCTAGGAAAAATTAATGATTTGTTTTAATGAAGGGCTGTGAAGAACAGGGCATTTCAGGAGTCTTATGTATAAATATCTTTTATGATTAAATATACATTATTTTCTATTGAGACAAAGAACAGATTGAGGACAATGCATTATTAAGACAGAGTTCTCTTAGTTATATACAGTGATCTGGATATCAATAACTATTATTTCAGAGTCTGTTCCAAACTTTTTGGGTAATATTATTTTTATCTGTATTAGAGGAACTTGAGAAGATAGGAAGAGAACTGCGGAGATAATTGTATACTACAGTGTTACATGCATCTTTAAATTTGTTTATTGATCTTGGGAGGGTGTGTGTATGTGTGTGTGTGTATGTTTTGGGAGGGGTGTTGAGTATAGGAGAGGTTTATAAATCATTGTAGATTTTGAACCTTGGGGAAAAATTCAATTAACTTAATTGTTCAGGTTGAGTGTTATCAAAGTTAAGAAAATATGAAGTCCTTGTTCAGATATTGGTAAATGTTGATTAGTAACAAAAATTAAGAGTCACAAAGTTAGAAGGTACTCATTTTAGGATAACTTGAGACTAGCATAAATTTAATAAGGTTTGTATACAATTTGAACATAATGCAAAATCATAGGTAATTTTGTTAGGGAAATAATATAAAAAATTCAGAAATTTTGTACTTTTTGCTTTAACATAGCTATTATTTATTAGTAGTATTTCTTATGTTTAACATCATTTTATAGAATAAAATGTGAATGTCTTAGAGTCTAATGATTTCTATGTTAGTCATTCCCAGTACCATGCAGGAGAACTCAGAATTTGGTGCGAATCTGAGAATATGTTTCCCATGCCACCTCAGGGTATAACTCCAGGGACTGCTCCGGCTGTCACTTCAGTGAGCACCATCAACCACACAGTTGCAACTCTTGCCAGTTATAACATGAAGAATGACCCCAGGGGACTCACTGTGTTCAAACAGGAGAAGCAGAAGGTTTGTTTTAGGGAGCTAACAGACATAGGAGTCTACTAATGTTACTGGTTTTGTTAATGTAGTTACCTAGCACATATGTGGTATTGTGAGTGTGTTGGGTGAAGTAAAAAGAATTGAAATTTTCAACTGTGTTTAAAATGACAGTAGAACTACAAATCACTTAAATATCATGCACAAACTGTTCTCTATTCTAAAAAAACGTTTAACAATAAAATCTCAGTATTGAGCAGGACAGATGTAATTTGAACATTATTATGAAATTGCTGATTTTTCCTGTCACTGAGATTTTGGGAGCATACGCTAGAGAAAGGGAGTTAGGAACATATCTGAATAGACTAGCAGGCATAGCAGTAAAGGTAGGAGCTGGCAAACATTGCTTTCCAGGCAAGTATGTATGTTTATATATTAAAAAAATTAGTGAAATTACTATTTTATGTTTTATCAAGTACAAATAATAGTAGCACCCGTCTTTAACTGTCTTTGTTAGTTATTTACAATGTCCCAGGGTAGGAGAATTTGTGGTATTAGCCCTAAATATCTTAGGTCATCTTTGAGTGTACTTGTGTGTGTGTGTGTGTGTGTGTGTGTGTATGTATGTATGTGTATACACATATGTACCTGTGTACTCAGGAAAAATGATGGTACATCAATAAGACAGTGGTGACTTTTAGGTGGTATAATGGTTGCTGTGTGATTCACTTTACCATTTCTTGTTTTCTGGAAACTTCAGGAACCCCACAGTTTGAGCAGGTTGCTTATACTTTGATTTTGCTTCTCAGAGAATATGTATACTAAGGCTTAAAAAAATCTGGCCTTTTATCTGAATGTCAAATACTTTTTGATTTTGTGATTTTAGGTATTCTAGAAATGATGATCCTAGAGAAACAGTAAATTGGCTGTTTAAAGTGAAAAGAAATCTTCAATAACCTTATTTTTTCAAATACTGTCTTTTCCCAGATTAATGATGCCTCTGACAGTTTCATGCTATAGCTCTTGGCTTTAGTCTTTTAATTCTCTTTTTATATATTTACACCCCTTATTCATAATAGTCACAAGAATGTTGCCCCATATTTATGTTCTTTTGCTCCTCTGTCCTTCCCAAGGCTTCATTGTAAAAATCTATCTTGCCTTGTTTATATTTTATCTTTCCCTTTCTATTTCCAATCTCCGGCTCTGTCTAATTACCACCAATAGGAACAACTTACAATATTCGAATTGAAATTCTGAAGATTGTTACAGAAGAATACAGAAGTAAATTCAACTCATAGATGGAGAGAGATTACTGCTTATAGGCTAAAATAAAATAGTGGAAAAAGTACAAGACATGGTATATATTCTTAATTGATATCATGGCCTTGAACTTTCAGTTTATTCTAAGTTGCAGTGGTAAATATAATGTTAATGTAATGTTACTATTCATCAATTTTCTGAAGCAACTCTCAAGGAACAAGCTCTTTTCCTGGAGCCAAACCTCATTAAGTGGAGCTCCTAAATGGAAGCATATCCTTAAAGTCACAACAGCCTTAGTGTTTCCCATCAGGCTCTTCAG
Organism: Rhinolophus sinicus; assembly: GCF_036562045.2. Classification (NCBI taxonomy): domain Eukaryota; kingdom Metazoa; phylum Chordata; class Mammalia; order Chiroptera; family Rhinolophidae; genus Rhinolophus; species Rhinolophus sinicus. Next base: position 51,502,912 of record NC_133758.1, read on the forward strand.
ATTGTTACTACACAAATGACTCAGCCTCACCCCCCCACCTCCCTTAACCCTCAGCTAAGTTAGGTTATGTATGCTTATATTTAAATATACATAAATAACTTAGATTTTTTTGTATCTACTATGTATGTTGACTGCTTTGTAGGGACCTGAATAGTACATGCTATAACAATACTCCATGTAACTTGTTCCATGATTTAACTTGGATCACTTGTGGAATGTGTTTAAGCTTCATTGTATCTTTTGCATTCTAGCCTTTATGTCTGTGTTCCACAAATTGGTAATGACATTTCTTCTCCTTTTTGTTATAAAAGTGGTATAACAGCATTAAAAAAAATTACAATAAAAAAGAAAATCTAATTCTGCCACAGTAAGAAGATATTCATTGACATGTTACTTAAAATCCCAAAGAGTGGGAAGCTACCCATCAAATATCTAACGAGTGAAATGTTTAAATTATTTTGGTAAGGAACAGAAAAGAATATTTAATGACATTGTGTCATTAAAATGATAAAAGATATAAATGAATAAAGATAAAAATATTACTTGTATGTAAATTATACAAAATATGCATATGAAAAAATATTGGAAGATAACAAATAATTGTTGTGTTGGGTTGATGAGATAATGGGAGGTAGGTGATTTTCTCCTCCTAAGTCTGAATTTGGAATTTATTTAAAAATAAAAATCCAATTATGAACAGTTTGATGATTCCTCATTTTAATGTTTTTTTTTTTCAGATATTGGCCTCATGTATTTCCTCTTAATTTTTTGACTTTTTGGTATAAGCATGATGTTTTCTCCCCAATTCTTAATCAAGATATACTAAGGAAAAGAATAGGAAAGAATACTGGTGGAGAGCAAAATACACCTGAAACAGATTTTTAATAATAGAGGGACAGGGAAGGATAATGTGAAAAACAAGAGTAAGAGAAAAACTTAAAGAAGAAAATTAAAGTGGGCTTCTTAAAAACCCTTCACAATGTGAGGCTTTTAAAGAACAATAGACAAATATGAATGTTCACAGGTCAAATATATAGTGTTGTACACTAGAACCTCACATAATTAATTTTTACATGGATTTAGACATACTGATCAAATCACATCCCCTGCATAAGAAAATACTAGATTTCCCCTTGAACTATTTATTTGCACTTAATATAAATTCAGGAACTGGGATGATGTGATACCGTGTTTCCCCAAAAATAAGACCGGATTTTATATTAATTTTTGCTCCAAAAGATACATTAGGGCTTACGTTAAAGGGATGTCGTCCTGAAAAATCATGCTAGGGCTTGAAAATAAGACCAGTTAGGTCTTATTTTGGGGGAAACATGGTAGGTGTGTAATCTATAATTAAAATCTAGATGTTTATATCTGAATTAAGCAGTTTATTTCTTTCTATCTAACAAGTTAAATTTTTAGCAAGTAAAATTTTAATTAAAATGACGACTTGTTGCACTAATACTGTTACGTTGTATGTGATGGGATAAATGATGTTAGGATGGAAGGATGCCGAGGCACTGTAGATCACAGGCTCGAGCACTTGGCACTGCCCTAGTATGAGTTTCCATGCCCTTGCTACTAGTTTCAAATGGGTAAGTGTTGGTAAGAATTAAGATTTGGGGGGCTTGTAGTTATAAAAGTATCTTAAGTACAGTGATTCCATACTGAATTTCATGAATTAAAGCAAATAGTGATACTGTTTAGTTTGAAAGAATCATTTATATTTTGAATTTTAAGATCATGAAATTAACTCCCTTCCCTCTTTTTTGTTTTTTTGTTTTTTGCCATCGTATGTTTATGTTCATTATTTCCCCTTCAATTTTTATTTCCTTTAGTTATTTTTTCCCATTAATAGGAGTTAGGTTTTAAGTGTTTTTCTTAGGTAGTCTTCTAGTTTTATTGGAAGGAATTTGATAATATCTCCCTAACCCTCCTAGAACCTCATTTGAATTACAGAATCAGAGCACTGAAAGTGACCTTCATATTTGGATTTTGGTTGGCATCAGTCATTTAGCATACTTTCACTGAATAACTGTTGGCCAAAGTGCTGGATTAAGGAGATAAATACAAAGAGAAATGACTCTTGATATCCCAGCCTTTGAAGTACTGTAGGAAAGAACATAAAAAATGCATTGTTATGATAAGTGCTTTGGTAGAGGTAAGTGCAAAGGATTATGGGAGTACAGGAGGGGAGTGAGCTGCTTATTTTGCTAATCTAACTGCTGACATTTACTGATGTAGTCCTTCTAAAATTGTTCACAGGTACCAAATACCATAACATTTGGTATTAAAAAAATTTCTTAGTGAAGTTGAAAATTGTCAAAACTTTTAAGTATTTTTTTTTTTTTAAAGAAGGATGTGGAATTTAAATTTTTATTTGTTTAAAACCTGTAAGGAGATTTGGTCAGTTAAAAAACTCCCACTGTCTTTGTAATACAGAATGACATGGAACCTAGCAAAGCTGTTCCACTGAATGCATCTAAACAAGATGGACCCATGCCAAAACCACATAGTGTTTCACTCAATGATACTGAAACAAGGAAACTCATGGAAGAGTGTAAAAGACTTCAAGGAGAAATGATGAAGCTATCAGAAGAAAATCGACACCTGAGAGTAAGTTACTTTTGAAAATAAGTGATTTAAATAAAGGCATGGGATATGTGAATATTATTACGCCATTTTATCTGTCAGCTTTTTAATGTATCTTTGGTCAATTCTTCTCTTCCAATTTGATTATGTCCTGTCCTTTGCTTCCTACTTCCCATCTTCTTTTTATAGTTTTACTGTGGCTTCTGATTGCCTGCAAGTTCTTATCCTAGAAGATGGCCTGGTTATTTGTGATGTGGCTTGTGACATTGCTAGCTTCCTCTTTTGTTTGTACCATTCACATTCTGTGCCCTAGTCATATGAACTGTCTAGAATGGTGCTGTCCCATAGAGTAGCCAGCCACTAGTCATATGGAGCTATTGAGCACTTGGTGTGTGGTTAGTTTGAATTAGGATGTGATTGTAAAATACACATCGATTTCTTAGACTTAGTACAAAAGAAGTAAAATACGCCCTTTTTTGTATTGTTACATATTAAAATAATATTTTGGTTATATTGGATTGAATACAATATATTAAAATTAATTTTGCCAATTGTTTTCTACCTTTTTAACATGCTATTAGAAAATTTAAAATTACTTCTGTGGCTCACATTTGAAAACCATACTATGTTTGTATTGGACAGCATTGCACTGTAGTCTACTAAAGAAACTTCCCTGTTTTATCACCCTTCTTTTGCATTAGCTTAAGTTCTTCCCTCTGACTAGAATGTCTCGAATTCCTTTCCTACCATCACAGCACATAAGTACATGCACATGCATCTCTTGGTACTTGGTTCTTGTCATCCTTTCAGTAGGACACTCTCCCTCCAAAAAAGAAAAGAAAAATTGCTTCGGAATGCTGTCTCCTTTGTTTCCACCATACCTCTTTGTTGGAAGTATTTCTCCCTCTAGTGGGCTGTAGTTTCCTTGGGGGTGTAAGGACTGTGTTCATTCATCTTTGCATTCATAGCACATGCATATAGTAGCCATTTGTATATTTGAATGAATAAATGAATGGGCCAGTGAATTGAGGAATTTGAATATGTGTGGAGGTTATTAATAGCCTTTGACAAGTAATTATTTCAAGATCTGAGTACCTTTAAATTGCTTTTTTAAGGCTTTGTCCTTTTTTTTTTTTTAATCAAAGTAGATGATACAAAAATGTATATAAGTAAATAAGATAAATTATGGGACTTAATCTACATTTGGTTATTCTGTCTGTTAAATGTACATAGGAACTGGGATCAAATATATAGTGATGGAAGGAGAACTGACTCTGGGTGGTAAACATACAATGTGATATATAGAGGATGTATTATAGAAATGTACACTTGAAACCTTTATAATTTTACTAACCACTGTCACCCCAATAAATGTAATAAAATAAATTAAAAAATAAAAAGTAGTAAATTGGAAAAAATGTACAAAGGAACCACACTCTGAATCAGAAGCACTATATCTTGAATTGATCTATGCTGAAATAATTTTTCTGGCTAGCTCTTCATATCCTTTAGTGTACCCCCTTTGGGAACCACCTACCCCCTTCCCACAGCACCTGTCTGGGTAGTGGAAAGAAGATCTCCATTTCACACCCACACACCCATGGATTTTTAAGGGTGCAGTTTTTTGTTACTTTTACTTTATTTGCCATGTCTTGCACAGTTGTGTTCTTTGATGAAAGATGTGCTCATTAGCGTGCTCGGAATATTTGTTCAAAAAAACACTGTTTATCTTTTGGCAGGGAGGGGAGAAGTGGAAATGATAGGACTAGAATGGGTAGGGCAGGGCTGGAAAATAAGAAGAGTGAACAGGGAGCTGAGTGAGACTTAATTCCTGGTCTCTACTCTTTATAGGCTGATGCTCTCTAGGAGATGTTATTTGAAAAAACATCCTGCTGTTCAAATGATAAGTAAAAGATCACTGGCTTGTAGAATAAGTTTCAGGCCCTTTAGCATTTGATACATAAGGGCCATTATAATTTATTGCTAGATTAATCTTCTTGAGCATGTCTAATCACTACTCCTTTTTATTCCTCTACCCCTGTTGTTCTTCTTCCAGACTATGCCTCTGAATCTCCCGGAGAGCTTTTTAAAAATAGACCTGGTCAGTCCCTCCTCAGACCTACTGAATCAGAATCACCAGTGTTTTTTAAAGTTCTTGCTGGGATTGAGAATCACTGCTCTTTCCACACAGGACTAATTAGAGTAAAACCAAAAAGACCCACAAACCCTCAGAAAATCCAGTAATGCAAATAAAGCGGTATGATAACAGGAGGACTCTTTTACTTGGTATTAATAAACACCTAGAAAAATCAGTGTGAGAAAATAAAATTAGCTGGTACTGAGGAAGTAAAAATGTGCCCTGCCATTCATCTGGTTGGGATGAAGGACACACAGATAAAGCCAACTGCCTAGGTCACAGATACAGATATCAGTATTTTCCCCAAGGTCACACTGCCACTGGTAAAGTGTCATAACAACTTCCTATTTTGAGTGACTACTACTTACTGAGAAACATTGCCCCTAAAATCATAGACTGTCAGAAGCGTTGTTGTATGAAACCATCATATCAGAGTGAAGCAGCCTATTCTTGTTGGAGTGCAGTCACTTTGGCGCAGAGAAGCAGCCTCCCTTTTCACTCCAGGTGCAGAGTTTCAGATGAGAGGTTTCTGTATGCAACATTCCACATCAGTTATGATTTGTAGATTTCAAAGAAACAGAATTCTGTGTCTACGTTGCAGTTCAGACCCAATGCTGAACATTTTACACACAACCCTCCTGCTTTACTTTATCCCTTTTCACTGCATGAATTGATTTCAAGTTTGTTCTTCAAAGTGTGTCAAAAAGCCACAAAAAATAATTACAGTATTTATATTTTTAAGTAAATACAGTTAAGGTGCTACATTTTATTAAAATAAGTGATTATTTTAAAGTATAAAAATTACACTATTTATATTTTTAAGTAAATTCAGTTAAGGTGCTACATTTTATTAAAATAAATGATTATTTTAAAGTATAAAAATTTCCTATTATTCATTTTTGAAAAACACAAAAATAGAGAAAAATGTTCATCTGCTTTCCTAAACTTCCTTTCTGGAACACTGATTAACAAGATTTTTTATAGTTTCACCTCTTGGGGTAAAGTCAAACACCACAGTCAGTGGCATGGAAATACCATTTAACTGTAGTCGAACTTTTCAGTGAAAGTATTACTTTGAGTTTATCAAAGCAGTGCATTATTTAAATTTCATCCCGAACTTCCTCCTTCCCCCAAATCCTATAAAGTCCTGTCTCTTCCTTTGGTGAGATACTCCTTATGCCTCAGCTGCGTGGGTGCCCTGGTTGCAATGAGTCAGTAAACCAGTCAGATTACAGATTTGTTTCTGGTAGTCTTCGGCACTGATGGGGCTAGGACAGGTATAACAAATGTAAAAATACTGTGGGCCACAATGGAAATAAAAGTGCATGCACAGAATTGTTCTTTAATTGTACTAATTTTAGTGGAATTTTTCCTTCTATGTACATACAACCATATCTGATTTTTCAGATTTTTTAGGAGTGTATTTCTGAGCTCCACTTTTTAAAACCAGTTTTTATAATGTACATTCTATAAAGATACTCATTGAATGTACAATTCAGTGATTTTCAGTAAATTTATAGGATTGTGTAGCCATCGCTAGAATCCAGTTTTAGAATGTTTGCATCACCCTAGAAAGTTTTCTTATGCCAGCTAACACTTAATCTTTATTCCCATCCCCAGCCACATGCATACAGATCTGCTTTCTGTCTGTAGATTTTTACCTCTGTAGTCTTATTTACATGCGTGTTTGTTTTTAAAATCTCTTTGCCTATATTTTTTTCTAGGATGAAGGCTTAAGGCTCAGAAAGGTAGCACACTCGGATAAACCTGGATCAACCTCAGCTGCATCCTTCAGAGATAATGTCACCAGTCCTCTTCCTTCACTCCTTGTTGTAATTGCAGCCATTTTCATTGGATTCTTTCTAGGGAAATTCATCTTGTAGAGTAAAGCATGCAGAGTGCTATTTCTTTTTTTTTTTTCCTCTTGACCAGAAAAAGATTTGTTTACCTACCACTTCATTGGTAGTATGGCCCACGGTGACCATTTTTTTGTGTGTGTACAGCGTCATATAGGCTTTGCCTTTAATGATCTCTTACGGTTAGAAAACACAATAAAAAAACTGTTCGGCTACTGGACAAATTGTATATTACCAGATCCTCACTAGCGATGTCGGTTGCACATTCAGTCCTTTATGAAATTCATAAATAAAGAATTGTTCTTTCTTTGTGGTTTTAATAAGAGTTCAAGAATTGTTCAGAGTCTTGTAAATGTTATTTTAATAATACCTTTAAATTTTATCTGTTGCTGTTACCTCTTGAAATATGATTTATTTAGATTGCTAATCCCACTCATTCAGGAAATGCCAAGAGGTATTCTGTGGGGAAATGGTGCCTCTTACAGTGTAAATTTTCTCCTTTACCTTTGCTAATATCATGGCAGAATTTTTCTTATCCCTTGTGAGGCCGTTGTTGACTGAGTTTTTCATCCTTAAAATCCTGTCCCATGGTATTTAACATAAAAAATAAAACTGTTAACAGATTCTTGCTCGATAGCTTGTTTGTGTCTGTTGTGTCATTAGACGGGGATACCAGGGAGGCTATACTATGATAATTTGAAATTATAATGCATAATTTTATCTTGCATTGAAACCCTTTCAGATATTACAATATTTGAAGGTGAAAGTCCTCATTCTATTAAGGAAAGGAATTGATAAATTTTCAAGCTACTTTTGGTATTTTGGAAGATCATAATCAGTTTGTCTTCAAGATATTATAAAATAAGCAAGTACCGTGAGAATAAAAGTGCTGTAGTTTTTGTCAGTTTATGTGTATGCCTTGTGGCACTATTGTGTTTAATTTACCCCAGTCTCACTAGGTTCTTTTAGTATCTTCTCAAGGAAGACTCATTCTCCTTGGTTGTAGTCAAGTGCTTATTAACCAGCCTAATTCTTTTATAACAATTTTATAATAATAGTTAAAAGTAGGTGTTTTTTCCCACCCAATTTGACACTCAAAGTAAATTCCCATTATGGAACTTTGGTATTACTGAGCAAGCCTTGGGAATCTTCTTTGTGAAAAATGACTATCCTTTGCAAATCTGTTAAGCACATGAAACACATTTTCAATATAAATATGCATTATAGGGTCTGATACTCTCCTGCACTTAGTCTTATGTCT